>NW_020172625.1:6798587-6845243 GCF_003031525.2 Neophocaena asiaeorientalis asiaeorientalis
AAAAAAAAAAAAAAAAAAAAAAAGAAGTGCCTTTCAGCCCCATAATTTCATTCCACCTGCAACTTAAATTGTATTCCTAAACTTTTTTCTTTATGTTGCTATACGGATGTCCATAAACAGTTGTTGGGGAATAAAAATGATTTCATAATTTACCAAAAATTCAGACAATCAAAATTATATTTTTCCATGTTGTTCATGGTTCCTCACGATCCTCTCTCACAATTAGAAACCCTCTGTTGTTTTATCTTTCTGTTTTCCTTTTTCATTTCTCCTCTCTACACTAATCCCCCACACTCCTAGAATTAGCTTCTAGATGGATAAATGTGACTACTATTACAGAATTAATTGTATTGTGATCAATGAATGGCATTTCAATTAGTGAAGACCTAGAGAGAACCATGTATCTGATTCCGAAAAGGCAACGAATTAAAACAATGAGTACAAATGATTTTTATCAATTTTTCACATTTTAATAACTTTTATTGTTTAGTAGTTTTAAGACGCATAAGAATTACAAACATTTTTAGAGTTCCCCTTGTGCCTATCATCCAACTTCCCCCAATGATAACATCTCACATAGCCATAGTACATTGCAAAAGACTTTTTCAAATAAGTCTTACTTTTTAATTTATTTTATTTGGATTTAACAGATTGGTCTTCAAAAGAGTTTTAAAGTAGGAATGGATTCAGTTATTTTTAAACTGCGTATCTCCCAAAAAAGAGTGAAAAGCCTCAAAATATTTTTGACACTATGTCCTTCATCTCTTTGAGCAACCAGTGAATGAATGTGTCAAATACGGCCATGGAATGTGTTCTTTACCATTTCTGGAAGGCTAAAGAAGGGTGTCTAAGAACAACCAGTATAATCAATTGCTGATTAGTCCAGCCCATATGCCTATAACCTTGAAAATATTCCTGCCTTAACAGTGATGGTGGCATTATAATAGAGATAACTGCAGCATTTCCTAAGTCTAAGGACTAAACAAATTGCCTTTAGAAATAAACCCCCCAAATTTCCTGTCTTGAATAAAGTTTGGTAGATTGCTGTGTTCTCTTACCACCCCTCCTTTTAATATATAATGATTGAAGGAAAATGTGAAATACAGGAAATAGTCACAAGAAAGACTTGGCATAAGCCAGTAGCTCTATCCTTTATGTATTAAAGCACGCAAACTGTTTATAATTTTTAAAAATTAAAGCAAAGTCACAGTGTAATGACAAAAGCATGAGGTTGGGAGTCAAGCCTGAAATAAAAACTCCAGATTACAGCTTATTAGCTGTATGACTTTGAGCATATGACTAAATTTTACCTTTATAAAATGAGAGTAATAACAAACGTCTCGTATTGCTATTGTAGAGATGAAATAAGAAGGAATTATAAGTGTCTAGCACATACTACGGCTGCTGTGTGGAGTGCACTACACAGCTCCAGGGGTTGTACAACATGACTCAGTCCCTAATATCACAGTCCTGGCTTATAGTTCTGCTTAAAAATTGAAATAATAATTGTAACTTATTATTAAAGATGATAATATGGATAATAATAGTATATATCTTAATATACAGGATACATTACTGAGTGCCTTTTTAAAACTGCATAAACGTTTTGTAATACCAGTACTTAGAAGAATAACTTGGTTGGAAAATTGGAAATAATATATTTAGGACAAGTTGAGGACAGCAAAGGATAAATTCCTGTGAAAAAAATGAACATGAATGAATGGTTATTCTTTGTAACTCTGCGATTAAAGGTAGCAGATAGTCCCATTTAAGGACAGGGGCATACATCAGAATAAGAGTTGGACACTAACATCAGATAGAGTCTGGGAGAGATAGGTCATGAGGTCCCAAAGAAGCTACATTTAGGGCACTAGATCAAATGGATACCAAAATTAGGGCAAAGCTCCAGGCAAAAGACAGTTTAAAACTGCCAGTGTTTAGAGTACTGAAATCAGTCATTTAAAAGCTGTGAAGTCATTGGGTTAAAAAGGGTATTCCGTTTGAAGCAGAAGTAGTAGCCCAAAGCTACTGGTCGTACCACCACGATGTAAAGGGCCCTCAGGAAGTAGCCTGAGATGAGGCAATAATAGTGAACTATGTGGTTTCCTAAGCAATTGACTTCCATCCTCTGTAAGCAGTTTACCTTTGTGCTGAGGAAATACAAAATTCATAACCAATAACTCTATTCCTAATTCAGAGAATGGATAGATCAGCACAAGTCCATACTACAGCTAAATAAATGACCTGAGTGTGTAAATTGATTGTCCAGAGAGTAGCTCCAACTTTTGACAAAGCAGGTAAACATATTCTTTCAAGTTTTCCCGTCTTGGTCTAATTTAGTTCTCGTTCCAATGTTTTATGCATGCTACAACTTCATTGTGACTATATTCTGTAAATTTTGTCAACATCTCTATGAAATCGTAAAAGTTATAAATAACCAAAATATAAACAAGATGTATGTACTAAAATTTGCACATCTAAATGGAAATTTCCATTATGAAAAAGAGCATAGTCTTGGGCTCATAAAGAGAACAAATATCTGAATTATAATCAAGTCTATATGATGTATCACAAATGATATGCCAGTATTTATCATGTATCTATATTTTGGAATATAGCTATCAAAGACTATTAATTTATCCATATAGTCCTTTTCTAAAAGAATCACATAAAATGTAGATCAATTATTTTTCTGCCAACTCTATCAAATGCCTTGTCTAAGCTAATTATTTCTATTCCTTTACTGCACATTAGTTCATTATATCATTTGAAATCCAGTTTCTGCTGTAGAAATTATTTTAAGACCACTATTTCCCATTCTTTCTTGGCTGAATACATTTTGCTCAGAATAAAAGTCATAGAAAAAAGTCCTTGGCTGCATAAAAGTCCTTTGTTGGTGCTTTTGAACTCCCTGGTCGTGGACTACAAAGAGTCCAGCGCTCTGCCTCTCACCCCTGTAGAACAGAAACGTCGCCTTTGTGGATCTTGATATACAGGATACATTACTGAGTGCCTTTAAAAGCTTTGTGAACCTTGATGGAAATCAGAGGTGAAAATGACAGTTCAAATGTCTGGTCTGGGTTTAAGAGATCCATGGTAATATATTTTTCTTCATAACAGATGCAGATAAAATAGTGAGAGTTGTTCTACCAGTAAAAGCAGGCTCAGACTTACGGTCACCACTCTTTGTACTCCCCAAAGCTGTAGCCCAGTGGACTTGGGAAGCAGACTCACTGCTAGGGGTACTGCTAGGAACACAGAAACATTATTATGCCTATCAGGATTGGATAAGATTTGGATCATCAATGTCTTTAAGTTCTGAAATGAATTTTGGATTGAAGTCACTAATTTAAAAGTATAGACACTATTTAAGTCTGATTGAATTATTCCTACTAATCATGAAGATATTTGAATTACTAGTGTTTAAGCCAATGCCTAGGTTAAGAAAGGTGCCCAGCAAATGTCTGTTTCTTTGAAAATGAGATTAGTTTGGATTTGTATGAGTCAGGGTTCATTCAGGGAAGCAGAGGTACAAGGAGTATTATGTGAATGGATAATTGATTGTATAGATTAGCCAGTCTTTAAAATGTGCGAGAAGCTGGGAAATAGCGTAGAGAGGGAGAAAGTCAGAAGATCATGGAAAGAATCAATAATCATTCCTACTGAAGTCTTGCGTGACTGAATAAGTCTGAACTTACAGGGAAATCTGAGGAGCTAAGCACATCCAGCCTTCAAAATGGTACTGTAAAGGGGTATTTATTGTAAGATATCTGGGAAGCCATTTTCTGTGTGCAGCTGCCATCTCTATGACTCCACAGGGGAGCATCTCTTGCTGGGCCTGGGGACCTGGTAGTCAGCAGGGCTATCAGTCAGGAAGAAGAGCTGGAGGTACAGCAGAGAAGTATGAGGGCAATCTGGGACCACCAGGGACTTCTGTGTCTGCTTGTCCTTCAAGATAACCCCTGAACTTCTCTTAGTAATGGCCTTCACTTCCTTCCACCTTCACATCTCATATGGGCTCCTCTGTTGGTCAGCTCTAATCCTAAACCTTAAGGGTTGGTAAATCTGAAAAATGTAGTTTCCGTTTTAACTAAGTTGACATTAGCACTGGTCAGCCCAAGGGTTTTCTTTCCAATGGATACAAAAATAACTGTATAGTTAAAACTGTACATTAAAATAAGAAGAAGAAGAAAGCTTAAGAATCTTCTGTATACCTCCATGGTTTATTCACTTGACAAAACAAACAAAACACAAGCTATATAATACTATATCCCCTTAAATAGAGCTTATATTCACAGATAGAAGGTTAGTTTGGTAGCATATCTTTGTGTAGAACACTAAGAAAAATCTGCTCTAAAAATGGACCATTTTACAAGGACCTCCTGTATAGCACAGGGAACTCTGCTCAATATTCTGTAATGATCTAATTGAGAAAAGAATTTGAAAAAGAATAGATACATGTATATGTATAACTGAATCACTTTGTTGTACATCTGAAACTAACAGAACACTGTTAATCAACTATACTCTAATATAAAATAAAAAGTTAAAAAAATGAAGTAGATGGAAAGGTAAAATTTTTTAAATTAAAATAAAAAAAGGGATTTTAAAAAATGGGCCATCTTATTTGGGTATATAGCCCTAGTGAGATGAAATTTATATTTTCAAACAGTGTATAAATCCCTGTGTAGAATTTAAAACAGTAGTTATCTGAAATTAATTGTGCTCTTGAACAATTATTTCCACTGACGACAGAATTATGTCTTACTCATTTACAGTAACTTACTGGTTTAAGTCTCCGTATTTGGTAAAATGCAAAGAGGAAAAATTAGTATTCTCCCATCCAGTTTGCATACTCTGCTGGAAGTGATTTTTAAAAAGCCTTATGGGGCGGATTTGGAACACATAGGTGGAGTGGTGTCTGATCTATGTGATGGGCTCTGTTCTTTCTGGTCACTGTTCAGGAATAACTTGTTTTTCTTGGTCCTTGCTTTGTGCTGCATACACTCAATACTCATAGCTTAGCCGTGGTCTTCAGTTGTCTGATACGTAAAAATGTGCCATTCTCGTTCCAATCTTCACACTTCTGCTAGCCTTTTTAGTAATTCAGTATCCCTTGAGAGGCTGAAAAATGTTGGCCACCAGCTTTCTCTGTCTTGGGAAATTCAAGAACTCTTAGCTGCTTTCTTCAATCTATTCTGCACTCTGTGAGAAAACTCTCATGCACATTTACCTGGGTACCCACTTGAGCCTGTGATAACTGACAATGTGTTTTTCTTAAAAAGCAGGGCTTGAGCCAAAGGTTAAATTCAAGTACTTTATTTAGGAGTGCAATCCAGAATGTAGGAACCTGGGACAGAAGGAGCAAAGTAGGGAGCCATTATAAAGAATCCTTATTACACTGGCCAATGGAATAATCAGCCACCTCTACAGGCACCTGGATGCTTTATCCTATTGACTGTCTGAAATGTATCTTCAGAGGCTTCTTGCCTAGAGAAAGATAATCAGTCAGCTCCCTCATTTAATGATTGAGAGATGCCCTGTAAGGTATTTACTCCTCTCCACTTCTGGATTACACATATGTAAGTGCCCAGTCCTGGAACAGGAAATGAGAGGTGCATAGCCCAAGTCCACACTAAAGAACTGTGACATTTCATTGTGTGAAGCTGACTGGACACAATAAACGGGTCAGCACAGCAGAAGTTGTAATAAGACTGGGAGAGAGTATTTGAGCGAAAGTTCAAGAAGTATGCATCCAATACAGTCAACTCAAATCCTTGCACTACTCAAATCCCATGTGCCCTTCATTAAATTCAATTCATCTAAATCCCTTTCAAGGTAATACGCAGGAATCTTTTTACATATATTCAATTTGAGGGCAATAAAACAAGCTATAGTCCCAGCCACTGTAGCTTAATTGATTCAAAACCTTAATTGCTATTTTTCGTTTTCTTTCTCAACCAGCCACAATGGGCATTCTTCATCTCCAGCAAGTGCTTTGGTAGATATGTAGCCCATGAACAATGATGTGGCTTAGACCTTTATCCATAAGGGGTCTGAACTTCTAGTGTAACTTGCCCTTCTTGGGAATATTACCCATATACCATTATCATTAGACAAAAATACTCAGATCATCCAGGGAATCACCTAGGTTTCAGACATATTTCTTCTTGCCCATAGTATATAACATATCCATAGCTTTTTATAGTAGTCAGCTTATCATCCCGGTCAGTATAGTAACTCCTAATTTTGCCTCCTGTTCCAATGGCACTAAGTGTCAAAGCAATTAGACAGTAGTTAGAGCTTCAAATCAGTGGAAATTTTATTGTGTGTCCTCTGGTAGATGTGTTCCTCTTGCCCACTGCGCTCTCTCCTTTCTCCCCCAACCAAACCAAAACAAACAACAAAAAAACCCAAGCTATATATCTAGTAGCAGATTCTAGAGTTGAATGTTATAGAGGACATATGATACAAGTGGTTCCTTGGAAGTGATGATGAGAGGGTGAAAGAAGCCTCCCTCATTCCTACCTTATTGTTTCTAGATCCATGTTCTAGTTATTAGAGAAAGGACACTACACATTGGACGTTAGTTCAACACAAATACTACATCCTGGAGGACAGGACAGCAAGCCTGTATGATGTTATTCCCAAGCTGGCACCTTAGCTTAGCTTATTTCTCTCATTCTTTTAGGCTAGATGATTCCAAATAGTGAGGTATAAAGACCAGTTGATTCCACTTTTAGGCACCCATTGTCATGTCTTTGCCATAAATGGGGCCCCTGGTTTGAGGCAGTGTTAAGCAGGATATTTTAGTTGCCACTATATCAGGCATTATGAAAGTTTTAGATGATGGTTCTGATAGAATCACTATGAACAGAGAAAGCAAATCCATGTCTGGAGTAGGTGGATATTTTGGAGTAATAGATATGTTCTAACATTAGAAAATGTTGATTGTACAACTCAGTAAATGTATTAAAAACCTTTAAATTGTACATTTAAAATGAGTAAATTTTGCAGTATTAAAGATTCCCAGATCAGTGTAACTTCTGTCTGGCACAACTCTTTTGTCATCATAACAAATGATGAAGGATAGATGCCCTTCAAGAAGGGGCAGATTTTCATATAGCACAGTAAGTAAGGCTAGGCTTCAATGACAAAGAGATCACAATGGCTGTGCTCCATAGGGTCATTCTGGGATCTGCTTTCCCTTTAGGTTCTTTCTTTGCATCTCCTGTAGTTTGTGGTCCTTTGTACAATAGAAGCCTTCATGTCCAGGCCCCAGCTGACATAGACCTTTCATAATGTATTGGTGAGAACATGGTCACATGGTCTGTCCTAATTGCAAGGAAGGCTGGGAAATGCAGTACAGCTGGTCAGTCATGGAACCAGCATGGATGGGAGTGAGAAGGGATTCTGGTAGAGAGGTTGCAATCTGCACCACAGTGGTTAAAAGTAGGAATTTGTCAGTCAAGCAGTCAGTTTTCCTCTAGCCTTACCTTTTTCCAGCTGAATAACAAAAAGCAAGTCAAGACAATTTCCACACTTGAAAAAGGAAGCTTATGAAAAAAAACACACAACAGCAAAAGATGAATGCGTCTGATGTCCTAATAGTTTTGTTATATTGCTCTTCTGCTAAAGAATTTATAATAGATTCTTCTTTCCCTAAGTAATATACTTTGGGTTTTCAGGATACTTCATAATCTGAAAATTGGACTCAATCTACCTAAATTAATTAAACAAAACAGATTAAATTTTATTCCAAAATAAAGTTTACCCTCCATAGACATGCCATTTTATCTGCCTTTGCTCATGTTTCTCTCAGCCTAGAATAATACTCTTTCACTCCAATAATGAAAATCAAAACTTTTTCTTTAAGAAGCATTCAGTCCCATCTCCCCTATTATACATTTACCAACTACTCTAGCCCGATTTGATATTTATTCCCTTACAACTAAATATTTACACTATTTTCAAAATAAAAATATCAAGATATTTTTATATTTGTGGCAGTTTCTGCTCCTGAGTCTCTGCTTTGGTAAGCCTCAACTCTGTACTCACCTCACTCTCTCCAATCTTGACAGCAGTGGTTTGCCCTATGTCCTCCCCTTTCTTATAGATCCAAGAAGATTTGTTGATTTTTCAAAGTGTTTAGCTTTTTACTTGTTTTTAGGATGAGTGGTGACTTCCAAGCTTCTGACATGAGGAGCCATAAGAAATTGTGTTAGTTCTAGAATCCTATTTTATGATCTGTCACCTGTCCCATGCTTTGCCCAATGCCTATAAATATTTGTTGAGTGAATACACTATAAGCATAAGCATACAAACTTTATTTTACACTCCTTTTCTATCTTACGCAGAGTTGGTTGTATATCTTAGGTTAAGAGTTTGGGCTCTGGGGCTGTAATACCCTGCAAGCAATTAGCATACCTAGCATCTACACCTTCGTTTCTAAATATCTTTTCCAAATAAAAGTAATCAGTGCACCTTGGAGAAACAGCTGAATCCAAGGCTGGGTTTGAGGAGTATAGAGTGAAGCTGGACCACCTTGTTATATTAGAAAGTAAGATAGCACTTATTTTCTTGAAATGGCAGGCCTGTCAAAAATTGTAGTCCCTTGAAGGGACTCACAGTGGCCAAATATTGGAAAGTTTGAGCACTTAAAATAAGTAATGACAAAAATTAATTTTAAACCATTGAATAAAATAAGAATCCTTGAGTCCATACTGATAATTTATATGTGAAAAAGAGAATGTTCCTTTCATAAAGAATGTCAATTAGTAAATGTACAAGAAATAATACAAGGTCACCTTTTTTGAAACAATTCTATGAAATAAATGTAATAATTTATTGAAGTAGGGATCACCAAAGGGTGCAAAGATAATCAAAAATTAGGTGAGTTTCAAAAAGAAACAGAATAATTTTATATATTATTTATTAATTACAAATGGGAATATGGTAACTTTATAGTGAAAAAACATGATAAAAACCAAGTTAACCAAGTGATCAAAGTACACATGACATATAATGCTCAAACTAGCATCTGGATCCCCCTAATAATGATACACTGAGGAGGACACAGCATCACTTAGGGAGTATTCCTACCAAAAACAGATAATCTGAATATAATCATTAGGAAACATTAGAAAACCCCAATGAGACATTCTACAAAACAATGTGCCTGTACTTTTCAAAAATATTTATATCATAAACTCTTCCAGATTAAAGAACAATAAAGAAACACAACATGTAACTGCTATGTGTGGCACTATATTGGATCATAGCTCAGTGAAAATTATAATAGCTATAACTGACAGTAATGGGACAATAAATGAATCTCAACATTATTGCATATTAAATAATAGTATTGTATAAATGTAAAATGTCCTGAATTTGATAATTGTACTGTGTTTTTGTAAAAAATTTATTTTTGCCCGTGTTCTTAAGAAAAACACAAAATATTTAGGGGTAAAGTCAATGAAATAAGGTAAATGTGGCAAAAAAGTTGATTGACCTGGATGTAAGCACTTCATTATTCTTTAAATTCTTCCATTAACTTCAGATTACTTTAAAGTAATTTCATTTAAAAAACTTTTTAAATGAGTAGGGAAATTATAGAATTTTTATTCTTACTGGTTTAGATTTATAACCTACTCTACAACATATGACTAACTGTGTGCCTTTGGGCAAATTGCTTAATATATCTAAGCCCTATTTTCTCAGTTATAAATAAGATGATAGTAGTACTTATCTTGTAGCATTGTACAAAGAAAGACTTGAAGAAGTATTTTTAAATTGTTAGCAAAGTGCCTGGCAGTAAACACATAAAAATGTCAGCTATAATTATTATGCTATAATAATAATAATAATAAGGCATTTTCTCATTATAGCTCAAATTCTATTATCTATTCAGTGTGAGACTTTAAGCAGTTCTTAGAAATACATCCCTTAAAGATTCAGTTTCATAATTTAACTATGCCTAGCCGTATCAGCCAACATGTGGCAGATTTAAAAGTTAGGTTTGTCAGATATTCATAAACATTTGATTATTGGGTCAAATCTACATTCATTTCTGATCATATCCAATTTTCTCCAATGAATGAGCCCCTGAGTATATGACTTTTAGAGTAATGCCTTCCCCAGATATCTGTGATTAATAAATTACCTTGGCTTCATAATCTATGATGTGAAAATACCAATATTTCATGTTTTCTTTATCTATGCATATGAAACTGGCCTAATTTGATATCCACAATTGAATTGAAATTAAAATATGTTAATTTTATTTGGAGAAAAAGCTATCGAAATCTTTTGCCCATTTTAAAATGTGTTGTCTTTTTATTATTGAGTTGCAAGAATTCTTTATATATTCTGAATACTAGACCTTTATCAGATATATGATTTTCAAATATTTTCTTTCATTCTGTGGATTATTTTTCACTTTCTTTTTTTATTGATGTATAGTTGATGCACAATATTATATAAGTTACAGGTGTACAATGTAGTGATTCACAATATTTAAAGGTTATACTCCATTTATAGTTATTATAAAATATTGGCTATAAATGGTCAGTAAGATACAATATGGTGCTTAACATTATCAGTCATTAGGAAAATGCAAATTAAAACCACCGTGAGATACCACTTCACACCTACTAGGATGACTATAACAAGTGTTGGTGAGCATGTTTGAAAAATTGGAACCCTCATACATTGTTGGTGGGAGTGTAAAATGGTACAACCACTTTGGAAAACAGTCTGGCAGTTCTTTAAAAGTTAAACATAAAGTTACCATATGACCTAGCAATTCCACTCCAAAGTACGTACCCAAGAAAATTGAAAACACATATCCATGCAAAAACTTGTACATGGATATTCGTAAAAGCTAAAAAGTGGGAACAACCCAAATGTCTATCTACTGATGAATACAGTGTGGTTTATCCACAGAATGGAATATTATTTGGCCATAAAAAGGAATGAAGTACTGTTGCATGCCACAACATGGGTGAAAGAAGCTAGTAAAAGAAGGCCACATGATTCTATTTATATAAAATGTCCAGAACAGGAAAATCTTTAGAGATAGAAAGTATATTAATGGCTCTCAAGGGCTAGGGAGAAGGGACAATGGAGATTGACTACTAATGGTTAGTTACCAGGGTCTCACTTTGAGGTGATGAAAATGTTCTGGAATTAGTGGTGATAGTTGCACAACTCTGTTTAGTGATACTAAAACCACTGAATTATAGACTTTAAAAGAGTGAACTCCATGTTGTATGAATTATATCTCAATAAAGCTGTTACTTTTTTAAAAAGCTAAAAATATATTAATTTTGTATGCCCACAAATAAATTTTATTTCTATAGTTAATATTGTAGTATGCTGAAATAATAATGAAATTGAATCTTATGCTATTCAAATCAAAACAAACATTGTCTTATTTAAAATATGGGGAAATAAATTACATGGACCATTAGCAATTATCTTTAAATAGTTATAAGCACATTATTTTAGGGATTATAGTTTAACTGAAGGATATTTTGATTTTGTATAATATTAAACAGATTTTTAATGTATACCATTAAATAGATTTATAATAAAAGTAAAAATTATAAGGTGAGAAAATACTATCCATAGACTGTCAATATATAGTTACTTAAATGTAATGACAGGGAGACGCAAGAGGGAAGAGATATGGGAACATATGTGTATGTATAACTGATTCACTTTGTTATAAAGCAGAAACTAACACACCATTGTAAAGCAATCATACTCCAATAAAGATGTTTAAAAAAATGTAATGACAGTGGAGGATTATTGTAAATATGATTTGAAAATTACTAGAAACTATTTTATTAGAGAAATAACTTTATTTTATCATAAATTTAAGATAATTTTAATTATTGCTATGATTTTAAACCCAAAGAACTTGTTTATTTAATTGTTAATTTTCCCCTTAGGTCTTTAATTTTGGATATGTGCCTAAGTGAAGTATTGTGTGGGTACAAATTCCTTCATACAGCTAAATTCTCGACCTTCTCTGATTACAACTATCATGTAAGTAGTGATGCAAATGGAATAGAGCTTGGCTATGCTTCTAATATCTATTCACTTATTGTGGAATGGTATATAGTGATCATTTGATTTAGTACCTTTTTTATGAGGATACTGGTGTAGATGGTCTGATTACAAGTCAAGATATATAAGCAGTTAGTAGTATGGCTTTTCTTTTTTTAATTTATTTTATTTTTGGCTGCATTGGGTCTTCGTTGCTGCGCACAGGCTTTGTCTAGTTGCAGCGAGGGGGGGCTATTCTTTGTTGCGGTGCACGGGCTTTTCATTGCGATGGCTCCTCTTGTTGCGGAGCACAGGCTCTAGGCGCACGAGTTTCAGTAGTTGTGGCTTGTGGGCTCTAGAGTTCAAGCTCAATAGTTGTGGTGCACAGGCTTAGCTGCTCCACAGCATGTGGGATCTTCCCGGACCAGGGGTCGAACCCGTGTCCCCTGCATTTGCAAGTGGATTCTTAACCACTGCATCACCAGGGAAGCCCCTAGTATGGCTATTCTAAAGTCTTAGCTCACGAATTATTCTCCAAGTGACAATAACCTTTGATGATAAGTGATCATTTATTTGATCATATTTTTCCAGCATTATAATTGAAGACAATCACAGTACTTGCTTTATGTATTGTGAGAAATAAATGAAACAACGAATCTTAAACAGTAATGACAATTTCTAGAAGATAGTAAGTATTCAGTAAACTGTAATGAAAATATTGAGGATGGTGATCATAACAGTGCTATAGATGAATATTATGATACTGTTCTAAGACCTTTGAGCTAGTTGGTGTATGTTTATCAGCTGTAGTGAGTTGATTCTGTTTACCTTACAGAGAGCATTGGATTAAAGAAATTTTGCTGCAAAAAAAGAAAATTGTGTTATTAAAATAAATGTTATTAGGTTAAGGCTTTAACTCAGAAAATTGTGGTGTGGATCAAAATTGTATAATGTGTTAGTGATCTGGCACTAAAGAAACAAAAGATAGTGTCAAATAGGAATGCTAAATTTGTTCTAAGTATGGCATTCCTCTCTACCTAAAGAATATGAGAAGAGTTTAGGGATAGCAG
Organism: Neophocaena asiaeorientalis asiaeorientalis; assembly: GCF_003031525.2. Classification (NCBI taxonomy): domain Eukaryota; kingdom Metazoa; phylum Chordata; class Mammalia; order Artiodactyla; family Phocoenidae; genus Neophocaena; species Neophocaena asiaeorientalis. Next base: position 6,811,709 of record NW_020172625.1, read on the forward strand.
ACTATGTAAATCATTCTTTATGCATTCCATTACATGTCTAGAAGACATTCCATTGGAAATACATTCTAAGAAAAGCTCTCTGTTTTAAGAAAAGAAAACTTGTGTTCCATTGGAATAAGTTATCAGACATCAATTTGGAATTCGAGTAATGTCTGTTCTTTGTGTAATTATATGTATTTATTATATTGAATATCAGCATTTTAATTTATATTTCAAAATGTTCATTGATAATTACTCAATAATAGAAGCTAAAAGTAATTTAGTATCTGTCCTAACCTTTAGTCACATATTTAAAGTACAGTTATATTCAGTGTTTTCATTGATCATTAGGCTAAAAAACTTGAATCATTTTACTTTACTTCATTCACTTATAGTTCTAATTTTTTGAAAAAAGAAGTTGAGTCTAGTTTTTAAGTAAGTTCTATTCCTTTTTTAAACTTACTTTTCCGAAATTATGAACAATTTTTGAATAAACAGGTCATTTTTAATTTTCATTAAAATGAGTTCCAGGACTACATTAATCTTACTTTGTATTTAAATGAGTAGAATTTGTGAAAATGGAATTAAGGTGTTTTAACTTATCATGAAATTATGTGTGGTTTTTATGAAAACATCAACTATTTCCAGAGTCCAAACCAATTTATTATAAAGTCCGTGTACATAAACTGAATAATCAGAAACATAAAAGGAAAAGGCTTTGTAGGCTAGGTGGATAGTTTGATGATAACACATCAAAAAGCTAATAAACACACACTGTTAGGTCCTTCGGAGAGCTATTAGGGCAGGAAAACATTGGAAGTTTCCTAAAACTATCTGATCTCAGTATTTAAAGAATTGAACAAGTTGTTTTTTGTTCATTGTTGTTCATAAACAACTTTATGTTGTTACTTGTTAATTGATTGAAACCAGTGGGTGGGCCCTAGATCCTGACAGTAAAGTGTCAAAAAATCTGGAGAAATCTAGAAAAGGAATAAACAGCTTCAGGATAGTTGGGACTAATTCTGTTAAATAGAAATATGTTGAATATGAGAATAAACCCATATATACCACACCTCCTAGTGTAAGAATAAATCGAGCCATTTCCTTTATTTTCACTGTATTTTTTTAAGGGTTAATAAAACCCTAAAGATATTCTTGTTGTTTGATACACTGTGGATTGCAATGAAAGCTCAATGTGAGTATCTAAACTGCAGTTTTTCAAAATGATTACCACACGCAGAGTAGCAGTTGTAATATTTCTATTTTCTTTGCCATTAGTCTAGAAACAGTAAAGATCCTGCTGACATTCATATAAGAGATGTGGACAAACCGGAGAAAAGATCAAGATCCCCTTTGGTAAAACAAGATGAACGTCCCCACACTGTATAGTAGATGAGGAGCACAATTTTGTATAGCTTGATAAAGAAAGGATCATAGGAGAAGTACAGAGAGGTTTTGATCTCCAGACTCAAATCCTTAATTTTGCTGTATGTAATGTGTTCTTCACATTTCAAATACAATGCCTTTGTATGAATCATGGACAACACCTCACTTTTGAAAGATATATCAAATTGTATGAAATAACAATATAGGTTAGTGAGCATTCCTTAGATCAACAAAGAAACTGATGTTTTGTAAGCTAATGCTTGATTGGAACACGGTGAAAAAATTTTAATCTACTTTTTGAAAAACCAATCTATATAACTTACAACATTAAGAACAAATGTATCAATAAGTTTGTTTATAAATCTCTTTAACCTCAGAAATACTTATCCATTCTAAGTACGATGCATGAACACACTGCTATATATATATATATTTTTTTTTTTTTTCTTTAAGAGTTCTATGATTGGGAAGAAATTTCAGACTTCTAATGGTATTCCAAAGAGACTATGGAACAAATACATTTGAGCTCCAATTTATCAGCTCTTATGTGCATATATACGTATTATAAAGTTGCTATTGTTGCATGCCATCAAAATGGTCTTATGTAATGGACTCCTAATGCATCTATATTTCCATTCTATTCTTTGAATCTGGCTTAAAAATGACTATGGGAGAGGGTAGTCTCTAGGACTTTGGCTTCCTTTAGTAATTTAATGTATGAGTCTTGTTGCTTTCTTTTTTTTTCTTTATTTACATGTCTATGTCCTATAATTTGCATTCTTGTATTAATAATTATTGCAGTCAGATAGCCTTCAAAAATTCAGAGAAATATGAAAATAAAATAAAAGTTTCCAGTAATCATTAACAACCACCCAGAGATAATCATTTTTTAATACTTTGGTGAATCTCCTTCAATATTTTTTCTCAGGTCATATACTACTATAAGATTGGGAAGACACTGTATGTGTAATTTTGCATCTTGTTTATTGATATCTTTATTTTCATTTGGTGTTTCATTTCAGTGTTCTAACAATCCTTTCAAAATATTTCCTATGGCTGCAAAATTATCCTTTATGTTGTCATAATGTTATCTGTTTTTGACATTAGGTTATTTCCAGTATTTTTAAAAATTATTTATTTATTTTTGGCCGCGTTGGGTCTTCATCGCTGCGTGCGAGCTTTCTCTAGTTGTGGTTAGTAGGGGCTACTCTTCACTGTGGTGCACGGGCTTCTCATGGTGGTGGCTTCCCTTTGTTGTGGAGCACGGGCTCTAGGCGTGCAGGCTTCAGTAGTTGTGGCATGCGGGCTTTAGAGCGCAGGCTCAGTAGTTGTGGTGCACGGGCTTAGTTGCTCCGCAGCATGTGGGATCTTCCCGGACCAGGGTCAAACCTGTGTCCTCTGCACTGGCAGGTGGATTCTTAACCACTGTGCCAGCAGGAAAGTCCTCCAGTATTTTTCTTCTATGATAAGTAATAGTTTGGCAAACATTTTTATTCATAAGGCCCCTAACATTTTTTAAAGGATGGTACTATACATGAAATTGGTCAACTGAAAGGAATGGAGTTTTATCAACAAATGAAGCAAACTTTCAGCAGAGATACCATGTTAGATAAACCATCCTAGTAAGGTTTCTCCATTGTTAACCCTTTGTCAATATTTTTGTTATTGTGTTCTGGACCACCTTTATTTCTTCTTAACCTCTTCCTGGAGATGAGATGCCTAAAACAAATTTCTGTGTTCTAAAAGACCGACACACAATAAATATGAATCCTCGCTTTGACCATTAGAATATAAGGGATTTAGGTAACACATTTCCAAACCAGCTAGACTTATCATATCTTGACTCAAATGATGAGGCCTCTGAGATTTGGTTGCTTCTTGAACAGATATCAATTAGCCCTGCAGCTTTTGTGGGTATCTTGCTCTTGAGTCTACTATGTGGCCTAGGATTTTTTCCCCAATGAATTTTCCAAGTTGGATAAATCAAAATGAAGTTTTAACCATATATCAGACTTCCTCAGGCCTCATTATTGCTTTTCCAATCTTGGGCATGTGTGCAATATTTCCCAGCTTAGCAGCGTCTGTGACTTTAATTAGCATGATGTTTACTTCCTCATTCCCATCATTAATGAGCCTGTTTCAAAGAACTGGACTCACCACTAACCCTTATAGCAGTCCTCTAGACACCTCTTCCCTCCCAGAAAAGCTGCCATTTATTATGAGCCCTTTTATTTGATACTTCAACCAATTTTTACTCCATGTAAAAGTGTTCATATCCAAGCTAATTTAAACTAATTCTTTGAGTAAAATTTTTATAAGATATGCTATCCTTTTGCTTTGCTGGAATCAAGATATACCACATCTATTGCTGCTTTCATCTATTAATCTCAAAACTTGATCCACGAGGAAAAAAGAGCAATTAAATTTGCCTGCATGATTTTTTTCCTTTGTAAAATCATACTGCTTGCTTTTCATAATTCATTTATCCTCTAGATGTCTTCCAATATTTATCTTAAGATTTGTCTCTTTATTTTACTAAGAGTTGAGATGACTGCTGCTCTCCTTTTAAGAAAACAGAGCCTTGTTTGCTCATAGCTTTTCTCTTTTATAGGCTCAAGTTACCTGTGAAAATAAACAAAGCTGTGCTTATCATTGGGAAGCAAGCTCACTGAACAGATTATGTCTCCCTATTTTGTCTGAAAAATGTGGCATGAAAAAAGAAATATATATATACACATTTATATATTTATATATATATATATTTATGTATGTGTGTATTTATCAACATACTGGACTGTACAGTAGAAAAACAAAATGGTTGATTTCTGAAATGACCCTGTCTTCTCTGTGTTTAACAAGATCTTCACTGCATACTGATTGTTTCAACTCCCTACCTAAGCTTTATTTATTTATTTATTTATTTATTTATTTATCTTCTGTTAAAGACAATTTTAGAAAGCAGGTCAATATCCTAGTCATTTCAAAGTCTTTGTGGATTTCATTATTTTCTCCTCATTAATTAGTATGTGTGTGTATATATATATATTTATATATAAAATCCTTATTTATTTCCTTGAAAACCCCTTTGGATATTATTAACATATCATTTCTTTTTTATATTTTTTTCTGAGGTATTCATTTCATGAAAAAGTTTATCTCATTATTTGTATTTTTTTAAGTTTGGGTTCCATTGATCTTTCCTTCAGCAACTGTAGTTTATCTTCATTTCTACACTTCACCCCTGAAATAACATTATTTATGTTCATTGTTGGTATACTTAATTTACAGCATTTGGAAATATTAAATCTCTTCTTGAATCCATTAATTCATTTCTATTTTCCCTTAGCAATAATTAGCACCTATCAAGTCTCTATAAGTTTTCAGAGTGTGTGAGATACAAATCCCCTTTACACATTCCCCATTTCTAGACAGGCTAAGTCAAGATTGGATGAGTTCAAATCTAAGAGTGGGGGCAATTTTTTTAAAAAGTGAATAGTTACAAAGTTATTGCAAGATTCCTGGCAAGAGTGAATACAAGCTAAATTTTGTAAAGCATAATTGGAATAGAGAGGAGGGGGTAGATGTTAAAGGTAACAGTCGTTGGCAACTGAGAATATTCAGGAAGCTGGGTTTCCTTCTTGCTGTCATTTCTCTTTCTGTCGTGGTAGGTTAAATCAGTGCTTTTCAAAATTATTGTGTACATTACTTACCTGGAGATCCTGTTAAAATAAAAATAAAAATCTGACTCATTAGTTCAGGCCAAGCCTGAGATTCTGCATTACGTACTAGCCCTTTTTTTTTTTTTTTGCGGTGGGGCTTCTCACCGCTGTGGCCTCTCCCATTGCGGAGCACAGGCTCCGAACACCCAGGCCCAGCTGCTCCGCGGCATATGGGATCTTCCCGGACCGGGACACGAACCCGCGTCCCCTGCATCGGCAGGCGGACTCTCAACCACTGCGCCAACAGGGAAGCCCCGTACTAGCCCTTTTTTGATGCCAATGCTGATAATACTGGTTCTCAAGTCACACATTGAGTAGCAAGTGACTAAATGACTATCTGAAATCTCTGAGGAAGGACAAGCTATTCTACACTCACTCTAAGGAAGAACACTTTCTAAACCATTTACAATCAAAACATACCTATTTTCTGTTCCATTTCTTAAGAATCTAACATAATGACATACAGATAATGAATGACAATTTTTTAAAGTACCATCCTTAACAAATAACATATTTACATCCACAGTACATTTCTGTGAGAAAGAATCCCTTTTCTTATAGAACCTTCAGAAACTGAGATAGAATTTTCAAATCAATCCAGAGAGGCTGCCACCAAATATAGGATTTGTCATGTTGGATGTCCCATTGGAGAAATTTAAATTCCTCATGAAATAACATAGGAGCCTAGTTAGGGTTGTGTTCTTAGATGTGAGGAGAAAGGTTAAAACCAATTTATTAAGGTGTGATTGACGTATAAAAAGCTGAACATTTAATGTTTACAACTCTATGAGTTTGGGGATAAGTGTATATCCATGAAACCCTCACCAACCACCAAAGCTGTCGACATATCTATCACATTCCAAAGTTTCCTATCATATTATTATTATTATTGTTATTTTGTGTGTGTGTGAGAATACTTAACACAAGATCTACCCTCTTAGCAAATTTAAGCATATGAAGAGTATTGTTAACTATAGGCACCCCAGCCCCTGAAAACCACCATTTTTACTCTCTATAAGTTCAGGGTTTTTTTAGATTCACATATAAGTGAAATCATATAGTATGTCTTTTCTTGTCTGATATTTCAATTGTTGCACTTGCCCTAAGGCCCATGCATGTTGTCACAAACGTCAGGATTTTCTTCTCTTTTTCTATGACTGAATAGTATTCTATTGTGTATATAAATATACAATAGAACACATATATATGTGTGTATGTATGTGTGTGTGTATATATATGTATATATGTACACATATACATTTTCTTTGTCCATTCAATTGTTGATGGTCACTTAGGTTGTTTCTGTGTCTTGGCTATTGTGAATAATGCTGTGGTGAACATGAGAGTGAAGTATCTCTTAAAGATAATGATTACCTTTCCTTTGGATATATACCCATAAATTGAAATACTGGATCATATGGTAGTTCTATTTTTAATTTTTTGAAGAACTTCCATACTGTTTTCCATAGTGGCTGCACCAGTTTACATTCCTACCAACAATGTACAAATTTTCTCTTTTCTCCACATCTTCACTGACATTTGTTATCTCTTATATTTGATAATTGTCATTCTAACTGTGTGCAGTGATATCTCATTGTAGTTTTCATTTGCATTTTCTGATGGTTAATGATGTTGAACACATTTTCAGGTACCTTTTGGTCGTTTGTATGGCGTTTTCGGAGATATACACTAATCCCTTATCAGATATGGTTTACAAATTTCTTTTCCCTTTCCATAGGTTGCTTTGTATTTTGTTGATTGTATTTTTGCTATGCAGAAGCCTTTTAGTTTGATGTAGTCCTACTTGTTTATTTTTTATTTTTGCCTGTGCTTTTGGTGTAATAACGAAAAATATTGCCAAGAACTAATATTAGTTAGTTTAACTAATATTAACTAAAAGCTTAACTAATATTAAGCTTTTTCCTTATATTTTCTTCTAGGAGTTTTACAGTTTCAGGTCTTATGTTTAAGTCTTTAATCCATTTTGAGTTCATTTTTGTGCATGGTGTTAGATAAGGGTCAAACTTCATTTTTTTTTTTTTTTGCGGTATGCGGGCCTCTCACTGTTGTGGCCTCTCCCATTGCGGAGCACAGGCTCCGGATGTGCAGGCTCAGCGGCCATGGCTCATGGGCCCAGCCGCTCCGCGGCATGTGGGATCTTCCCGGACGGGGGCACGAACCTGTGTCCCCTGCATCGGCAGGAGGACTCTCAACCACTGCGCCACTAGGGAAGCCAAAACTTCATTTTTTTGAATACGGATATCCAGTTTCCCCACCACCATTTATTGAACAGATAATCCTTTCCTGATTGTGTATTCTTGGTGCTCTTGTCAAAAGTTGGTTGACTGTATATGCATAGGTTTATTTCTGTGCTCTCTATTATGTTCCATTGGTATGTATCCAGAGAATGTTTAAGGGCCTCTTTTTTCCTTGTGCTCCACATATATATAAAACACACATATATATAAACATTATATATATAAAACAGGGACAAATAATATATATGTATATTAAATATACAATATTTAAATATTTGTATAAAGTATATATTTATATATTATAATTATACCTTACTTGTACATTTTATTGAAATATAATTTGTATGGAATAAACTATATCAGCACAAGCTCTATCGGTGCAATGCTGGCTTCATAAATTGAGTAGGGAAGTGTTTCCTCCTCATCTATGTTGAAATGTTTTGCTGTTATCTCTTCTTGAAATATTTGGTAGACTCTCAGTTATAGAGTTCTCTTTGGGAAAGTTTTTAATAATAAATTGAATGCATTCAATAACTATAGGGAAATTGATGTTATTTCTTCCAGAGTTAAGATTGGTAGTTTATGTTTTTAAGGAATTTCAATATTTCATCTAAACTGCCAAATTAACTGGCATAAAGTTGTCCATGCTAGTCTTTTATTAACTTTTGAACATTTATAAAATCAGTAGTGATTAACTCTCTTACATGCCTAATTCCTGATAATTATTATTTGCATTACACATTTGTTTCCCAACAATAGTACAAGTGGGTTCCCTTTTCTCCACACCCTCTCCAGCATTTGTTGTTTATAGATTTTCTGATGATGCCCATTCTAACTGGTGTGAGGTGTTACCTCATTGTAGTTTTGATTTTCATTTCTCTAATAATTCGTGATGTTGAGGAGGTTTTCATGTGCTTATTAGCCATCTGTATGTCTTCTTTAGAGAAATGTCTACTTAGGTCTTCTGCCAATTTTTGGATTGAGTTGTTTGTTTTTTTAATATTGAGCTGCCTGAGCTGTTTATGTATTTTGGAGATTAACCCTTTGTCTGTTGATTCGTTTGCAAATATTTTCTCCCATTCTGAGGGTTGTCTTTTCGTCTTGTTTGTAGTCTCCTTTGCAGCGCAACAGCTTTGAAGTTTCATTAGGTCCCATTTGTTTATTTTTATTTCCATTGCTCTAGGAGGTGGATCAAAAAAGATCTTGCTGTGATTTATGTCAAAGAGCGTTCTTAACTATGTTTTCCTCTAAGAATTTTATAGTGTCCGGTCATACATTTAGGTCTCTAATCCATTTTGAGTTTATTTTTGTGTATGGTGTTAGGGAGTATTCTAATTTCATTCTTTTACTTATAGCTGTCCAGTTTTCCCAGCACCACTTATTGAAGAAACTGTCTTTTCTCCATTGTATATCCTTTCCTCCTTTGTCATAGATTAGTTGACTGTAGGTGCGTGAGTTTCTCTCTGGGCTTTCTATCCTGTTCCGTTGATCTATATGTCTGTTTTTGTGCCAGTACCATATTGTCTTGATTAGTGTAGCTTTGTAGTATAGTCTGATGTCAGGGAGTCTGATTCCTCCAGCTCCATTTTTTTCCCTCAAGACTGCTTTGGGCACTAGGGATCTTTTGTGTCTCTATACAAATTTTAAGATCTTTTGTTCTACTTCTGTAAAAAATGCCACTGTAATTTGATAGGGGTTGCATTGAATCTGTAGATTGCTTTGGGTAGTGTAGTCATTTCACAATATTGATACTTTGAATACAAGAACATGGTACATCTCTCCATCTGCTTGTGTCATCTTTGATTTCTTTCATCAGTGTCTTATAGGTTTCTGAGTACAGGTCTTTTACCTCCTTAGGTAGGTTTATTCCTAGGTATTTTATTCTTTTTGTTGCAATGGTGAATGGGATTGTTTCCTTAATTTTCTGATCTTTCTTTGTTAATGTATAGGAATGAAAGAGATTTCTGTTCATTAATTTTGTATCCTGCAACTTTACCAAATTCATTGATTAGCTCTAGTGGATTTCTGGTGGCATCTTTAGGATTCTTTATGTATAGTATCATGTCATCTGCAAACAGTGGCAGTTTTAACTCTTCTTTTCCAATTTGTATTCCTTTTATTTCTTTTTCTTCTCTGATTGCTGTGGCTAGGACTTCCAAAACTTTATTGAATAATAGTGGTGAGAGTGGACATCCTTGTCTTATTACTGATCTGAGAGGAAATGCTTTCAGTTTTTCACCATTGAGAATGATGTTTGCTATGGGTTTGTCATATATGGCTTTTATTATGTTGAGGTAGGTTCCCTCTATGCCCACTTTCTGGAGAGTTTTTATCATAAATGGATGTTGAATTTTGTCAAAAGCTTTTTCAGCATCTATTGAGATGATCATACAGTTTCTATTCTTCAATTTGTTAATGTGGTGTATCACATTGATTGATTTGCGTATATTGAAGAATCCTTGCATCCCTGGGATAAATCCCACTTGATCATGGTGTATGATCCTTTTAATGTGTTGGATTCTGTTTGCTAGTATTTTGTTGAGGATTTTTGCATCTATATTCATCAGTGATATTGGTCTGTAATTTTCTTTTTTTTGTGGTATCTTTGTCTGGTTTTGGTGTCAGGGTGATGGTGGCCTCATAGAATGAGTTTGGGAGTGTTCCTTCCTCTGGAACTTTTTGGAAGAGTTTGAGAAGGATGAGTGTTAGATCTTCTCTAAATTTTTGATAGAATTCACCTGTGAAGGCATCTGGTCCTGGACTTTTGTTTGTTGGAAGTTTTTTTTTTTTTTTTTTTTTTTAGCTCAGCAACCATGGCGCATGGGCCTAGCCGGTCTGCAGCATGTGGGATCTTCCCGGACCAGGGAACAAACCCATGTCCCCTGCATCGGCAGGCGGACTCTCAACCACTGCACCACCAGGGAAGCCCTGTTGGAAGATTTTAAATCACAGTTTCAATTTCATCACTTGTGATTGGTATGTTCATATTTTCTATTTCTTCCTGGTTCAGTCTTGGAAGGCTATACCTTTCTAAGAATTTGTCCATTTCTGACAGGTTGTCCATTTTTTTTTGGCATAGAGTTGCTTGTAGTAGCCTCTTATGACGCTTTGTATTTCCACAGTGTCCATTGTAACTTCTCCTTCTTCATTTCTGATTTTATTGATTTGTGTCCTCTCCCTCTTTCTCTTGATGAGTCTGGCTAAAGGTTTATCAATTTTGTTTATCTTCTCAAAGAACCAGCTTTTAGTTTTATTGATCATTGCTACTGTTTTCTTTGTTTCTATTTCATTTATTTCTGCTCTGATCTTTATGACGTCTTTCCTTCTACTAACTTTGGGTTTTGTTTGTTCTTCTTTCTCTAGTTCTTTCTTTAGGTGTAATGTTAGATTCTTTATTTGAGCTTTTTCTTCTTTCTTGAGGTAGGCTTGTATTGCTATGAACTTCCCCTTAGAACTGCTTTTGCTGCACCCCATAGGTTTTGGATCATCGTGTTCTCATTGTAATTTGTCTCTAGGTATTTTTTGATTTCCTCTTTGATTTCTTCAGTGATCTCCTGGTTATTTAGTAAGGTATTGTTTAGCCTCCACATGTTTGTGTTTTTTACGTTGTTTTCCTGTAACTGATTTCTAATCTCATAGCGTTGTGGTCGGAAAAGATGCTTGATATGATTTCAGTCCTCTTCATTTTACCAAGGCTTAATTTGTGACCCAAGATGTGATCTATCCTGAAGAATATTCTGTGTGCACTTGAGAAGATAGTGTAATCTGCTGTTCTTGGATGGAATATCCTATAAATATCAATTAAATCTGTGTGGTCTATTGTGTCATTTAAAGCTTGTGTTTCCTTATTAATTTTTTGTCTGGATGATCTGTCCATTGGTGTAAGTGAGTTGTTCAAGTCCCTTACTATTACTGTGTTACTGTCGATTTCCTCTTTTATAGCTGTTAGCAGTTGCCTTGTGTATTGAGGTGCTCCTATGTTGGGTGCATATATATGTATAATTGTTATATCCTCCTCTTGGATTGATCCCTTGATCACTATGTAATGTCCTTCCTTGTCTCTTGTAGCATTCTTTATTTTAAAGTCTATTTTATCTGATATGAGTATTGCTACTCCAGCTTTCTTTTGATTTCCATTTGCATGGAATATCTTTTTCCATCCCCTCACTTTCAGTCTGTATGTGTCCCTAGGTCTGAAGTGGGTCTCTTGTAGACAGCATATAGATGGGTCTTGTTTTTTTATCCATTCAGCGAGCCTGTGTCTTTTGGTTGTAGCATTTAATCCATTCACGTTTAAGGTAATTATCAATATGTATGTTCCTGTTACCATTTTCTTAATTGTTATAGGTTTCTTTTCGTAGGTCCTTTTCTTCTCTTGTGTTTCCCACTTAGAGAAGTTCCTTTAGCATTTGTTGTAGAGCTGGTTTGGTGGTGCTGAATTCTCTTAGCTTTTGCTTATCTTTAAAGCTTTTGATATCTCCATGGAATCTGCATGAGATCCTTGCTGGGTAGAGTATCCTTGGTTGTAGGTTCTTCCCTTTCATCACTTTAACTATATCTTGCCACTCCCTTCTGGCTTGTAGAGTTTCTGCTGAGAAATCAGCTGTTAACCTTATGGGAGTTCCCTTGTATGTTATTTGTCGTTTTTGCTTTCAATAATTTTTCTTTGTCTTTAATTTTTGTCAGTTTGAATCCTTTGTGTCTCGGCATGTTTCTCCTTGGGTTTATTCTGTCTGGGAGTCTCTGCGCTTCCTGGACTTGGGTGGCTGTTTCCTTTCCCATGTTAGGGAAGTTTCCTACTATAATTTCAAATATTTTCTTAGGTCCTTTCTCTCTCTCTTCTCCTTCTGGGACCCCTATAATGTGAATGTTGGTGTGTTTAATGTTGTCCCAGAGGTCTCTTAGGCTGTCTTGATTTCTTTTCATTCTTTTTTCTTTATTATATTCTGTGGCAGTGGACTCTACCATTCTGTCTTCCAGGTCACTTATCCATTCTTCTGCCTCCGTTATTCTGCTATTGATTCCTCTAGTGTATTTTTCATTTCAGTTATTGTATTGTTCATCTCTGTTTTTTGTTCTTTAATTCTTCTAGGTGTTTGTTCTTTAATTCTTCTAGGTCTTTGTTAAACATTTCTTGCATCTTCTCAATGTTTGCCTCCATTCTTTTTCTGAGGTCCTGAGGTCTTCACTATCATTATTCTGAATTCTTTTTCTGGCAGGTTGCCTATCTCCACTTCATTTAGTTGTTTTTCTGGGGTTTTATCTTGATCCTTCATCTGGTACAAAGTCCTCTGCCTTTTCACTTTGTCTGTCTTTCTGTGAATGTGGTTTTCCTTCCACAGGCTTCAGAATTGTAGTTCTTCTTTCTTCTGCTGTCTGCCTTCTGGTGGATGAGGCTATCTAAGATGTGCAAGCTTCCTGATGGGTGGGACTTGTGGTGGGTGGAGCTGAGTGTTGCTCTGTTGGGCAGAGCTCAGTAAAACTTTAATCCTCTTGTCTGCTGATGGGTGGGGCTGGGTTCCCTCCCTGTTGGTTGTTTGGCTTGAGGCGACCCAGCACTGGATGCTATAGGCTAATGGCAGACTCTGGGAGGGCTCATGCCAAGGAGTACTTCCCAGAACTTCTGCTGACTGTCCTTGTCCCCATGGTGAGCCACACCCCCACCCCACCTCTACAGGAGACTCTCCAACACTAGCAGGTAGGTCTGGTTCAGTCTCCTATAGGGTCACTGCTCCTTCCCCTGGGTCCCGATGCGCACACTACTTTGTGTGTGCCCTCCAAGAGTGGAGTCTCTGTTTCCCACAGTCCTGTCAAATCCTACAATCAAATCCCATAGGCTTCAAAGTCTGATTCTCTAGGAATTCCTTCCCCCATTGCTGGACCCCCAGGTTGGGAAGCCTGACGTGGGGCTCAGAACCTTCACTCCAGTAGGTGGACTTCTGTGGTATAATTGTTCTCCAGTTTGTGATTCACCTACCCAGCAATTATGGGATTTGATTTTATTGTGAATACGCTCCTCCTACGATGTCATTGTGGCTTCTCCTTTGTCTTTGGATGTGGGGTATCTTTTTTGGTGAGTTCCAGTGTCTTCCTGTCGATGATTGTTCAGCAGTTAGTTGTGATTCCAGTACTCTCACAAGAGGGAGTGCGCGCACGTCCTTCTACTCCGCCACCTTGAACCAATCTCCACCCTATATTTTTTAATATGCTTTAATTTTTTTCTATATACTCACTTATATTTTATCCTATGGACTCATTTGGATCTGTCTTGGTGTGTTAGAATCTCCTCTTTCTAGTGTACTCCTTTTAATTGCTCCTTGTAGCTCCTATAGTTTCTTTTCATGTGGGTACGTGTTCTGCACTACCTTTCTTTGTATTGTCAATGCAATTTCTTTAATCAACAAGCTGTTTCTCATGGATTAAAGATTACAATATCTTTTGATTTTTGACAGTCTTTTAGTTCGGCCATATCCTTAATTTCTACCTTTTTCTCCCTTCCAGCCCTTTTTCCCAGTAAGTGTCCAAGAAGCATCTCCACTTTCTATGACAAACACTTGTCTCTCAGAACTGGTACCATCCCAGGACTCCCATCTCTGTTCCCTTGCACTGTCAACACCTTTCATTCTGGTTCACCAGTAGCCAGTGTTTTCATGTGAATATTTTGTTAATAGAGTCATACTTCCTCTTTCTTGGAATGTTTGTAACCTTACCCCATCATTCCCTGACCCCTTTCTGAACCATCACATTCTATTCTCAGTGCCATTCTGAGTTTACTGGAATTAATGTTCATTTTGCTATTTAGGTGAAACTTGATGTTCATAGTATTCTTTGTTTCCTAATTATGTTTTAAGTATAGGTTACAAATAGTTTTATTTAGTCACTTTGTTGATTTGTTTTTTGGGGTTTTTTTTTAGAATGTATGGAAAGATTCCACTTTAGAGGCCATGATTATCTGATGGGTACCTAAACATTTCTAAATTCCTTATTGCATTGCTCTGTAAAATAATTATCCTATTTTCTCACAGTATCTGTGTTACACAGGTACAGCTTAAGACCTCTGGCTTAAGGTCTGTCAGGAGTTTGCAGCAGATCGGAGCTGCAATTTCATCTGAAGGTTTGACAGGAAACAATCTGTGTCCAATCTCACACACATGGTTCTTCACAGGCTGTTTTCCTGAAGGCCTCAATTACTCACTGGCTATTGCCTGAAGGCTCTCTTTCCTCCTTGTCATGTGAGCCTGTCTATGATGTGGCTCATATCATGCCAATTCGTTTACCTCTGTGTGAGCAAGCAAGAGAGCAAGAAAAGTCACTCAAAACAGAAGCCACAGTCTTTTTATAATCTACTCTAGAAGCAACATTGTATCACTTCTGCCACATTCTGTTTACTAGAAATCATTCACTAAATCTGGCTCCTACTCAAGAGGAAGGGATTAAACAAAGTTGTGAATGTCAGTAGGCAGAGATTGCTGGAGGTCATCTCAAAGTCTACCCACCACAAATATTCTATTAAGAAATATTTTCCTGCTTGCTGCTCTTCTCACCAAAAGGGCTTAGAAGCAATTATACATGAGTGCAATGAGTACTTCTGGTGCTTATTGTATGTATCTAAATACCACTCCTTAGTAAAGGAAAATAGAGCTTGTTAGAGAAATTGCTTGTTCCAAATCTCAGGCAGGGGAAGTACAAAGTGATCCTGAAACACCTTTTTTTTTTTTTGAGAAAAAAACAGAACAAAACCAAAATTAATTAGGACACATCAAAAGAACAAACTAACCAACCTGAAAAGCTCCCACTGGCCAAATTTGGGACAAAAGGAATACTGGTTTTAATAGATTTTACAATATTGAATTTTTAAAAATTCTTTGAGTTTATAGTAATACTACACAGTCAGAAGGGGAAGAGGAAGGAGGAATAGCTCTCCGGAGATAGAGAGATGTGAATAAACAAATAAATAAATAGATATATCTGCATAAATATATATATGTGTGTGTGTGTTCACATATGTACTTACATAGAAACACAAACATATACATCTAAGGAGATATGGTCCTTGTACTATTCTCTTAACTTTTTAATAGATATGAATATTTCAAAAATAAAAAGTTAGAGGTGGAGAAAATAAAACTTTAAAACTCTTAGAAGAAAATGTAGAATCATAGGGTCACAAAGAAAAATGCTAATCATAACTGAAAAAATAGACTAATTTGACTAATTTGATTATATTAAAACAAAGAACTGCTGTTAATCAAAAATATGTTAAAGAAAGTAATACTAGAGTACAGATTGGGAGTGGATAATTGAAACAGTTGTAACTGAAAAAGGATAACTATCCCAAATATGTAAAGAACACCCAAAGAGGGGGCAGGAAACTGATTAAATAAAATATAAGAGGCTCATGCCTAGGACTTTTTCCTGCTGGAATGTACTTTGGTTTTGGAGTAACAGAGAATGCTTACAAAGTATGACTTAAATGTTATCTCAGAGGAAACCCTTTAGATTTGAAGTTTCTTAATTTTTATATTCTATTTGTTATGTAGATGGAGAATTTATATTACTAACATCAACTCTCCAGCCAACTGCATTTAATAAATCTAAAAATTACCAGTAATTTACAATAACATCCTAATCAGACCAGGTATACTCTGACAAAACATTGCTACATATGAACTCTCATGAGAAAATGCCAATGACATTTTACAATGATGTCTAGTGGAGATCAACAAGACCTCAGGTGTCCAGAGAAGGAGAGAGTATGTTACAAACCCACTGTTAGCTTTTTCCTTCCAATATAGAATAGAAGGGAAAGTCCTTCTAATAAAGTAAATTTAACTAACATCTCCTATAGCAAGGAGGGAGAATAAAAAGACTGCCAAACCCTCAAGAACAATACTGGTCTCCCATTTTCTTATATTCTCAATTCCCATCCAGTTCTCGG
Source organism: Neophocaena asiaeorientalis asiaeorientalis (assembly GCF_003031525.2). Taxonomy (NCBI): domain Eukaryota; kingdom Metazoa; phylum Chordata; class Mammalia; order Artiodactyla; family Phocoenidae; genus Neophocaena; species Neophocaena asiaeorientalis. The sequence continues at coordinate 6,827,989 of NW_020172625.1, forward strand.
CACTCATGGGAGTTCCATCAATACTTATTAACAAGGTAAAACATTGAAGAGATGTATGAATGAACTATATATGACCCTTTCCAGGTAATAGAACAGTGCTACCTCACTCTGAAATATTGTAAACAGCTTTCTCTGGTCTTCAGTATGGTGAGTCTAAAGCAAATTTTCATGTAGGGATACAATAAGTCAAGGGGATTATAATACTTCTGCTTTAGAATAGCTGAAAATTTGCTTTAGAGAAGGTTTTTTATGTTTGTTTACTTTTTAAAATAAATCTAATCATATGTAAGTTTTCATTTTGCCTACTCACTCTCCAGTCATCTGTCTATACTTTTGTAAACAGGGGTATTAAACAGGCTGAATATTACTGTTTGTACAAAATGTGGTCTAAAATATGGATCCTATAATTAATTAATATTAACCCAAAATAAGTTAAACTTTTGCATTACAAACATCCTCTGTAGAATTAGATCTGTTCTCTAAAATTTTTCCAGGTAAAATTAGACAGTTTTGCCAACCATCATTCTATTCCGAAAAAGAAACAATACTTTTTCCTTGTAAGGTATGAGTTGGAGAATTTGGGAATTGATCAAGGAAACAATCTTACCATGAGGTGACAGTGGCATGTACAAGCTTTATTTGAGTAACACTGACAGGTTTGAAGGCAGGGGAAGTCCCTCAGAGCAGGAGATCCTCCAAGGCTATGGCCTTGGGTCCACTATACAGAAGGGGAGGAGAACAAGGAAACTCCTATGGGAGAGGGGGATTGGAGAGGGGAGTTACCTGTCTAGGTGGTGTCACTCAGCTGCACTGTGGGGAATCTCTGGGTCAGAAAGGGCAGTTGTGTCTTGCTTTGTTTTTTTGTTTGTTTTGGTTTTGGTTTTGTTTTTTTAGTAGACCCATAGTTTTATCTGTGACTATCAGCTATTAAGTTCAGTTTCCTGGGGTATGTATGCAGCAGGTTACAAATGGCTGTAAATCTGCTTTTTGAGACTGTATTTAAAACAATTGAATGTGTAAAAAGTTGAGTTTGGCTTCAGCAGGCTTTTGAGCTCATTGCTCTCACCCTGCTTTGAAGAAATAAACAACATAGGGCCAATACAGAGGCCATTTTTGGCTGCCTTATGTAACAGTCTTCCAACAACATCAAGATGTGAAGAGTAAGATTTCTCACATGTTATAACCTATTAACATAGAAAAATGTATTCCATCCAGCTTTGTACTAGCAGCAGCTCTTACCAGGCCTATTCCTATCGTTGGCAGGAGTTGGGAAAAGGATACAGATGGAGGCTTCTGGCCTGCAGTCTGTTACCCTTATCTTTAGACCTTGTCTGCATATGGGGGGACTGCAGAGATTCCAAAATGCACATCCAAGATTTTTCACAGTAATTACCCCTCCCAAAAAGCCATGACTTGGCCACCTTCAGGCATAAAGATAATACACATTGCTTCCCTGTCAGCCCTAAGAAGGACAGAGTTGATTACATGGTTCTGGAATGGGCTCAGAATTGTTTGGACAAGGAATTAAGCCTTCTGGGTATCCAGATTTTATGGTCTGGAAGGGGGTGGCACATTTCTTTGGGCCCTCAAATTCCTTGCCCCTTGGTGTACTAGCAAAGGGGCCCCTTCTTCCTGTGTCTAGGGATAACACTATCTTTCAGAGCACTTACCACACAGAGACCTCAATGAGTAATTATTGAACAAACAAGTATGTTGGTGATGAAGGGAATGAAGAAATACATAAACAAGAAGCATAAGGATGGTTGGTTGAAAGCAGTGATCCTGTTTCATAAAGCATCATAAAAAATACAGTTTAACAATTAGTGGGCACGGGGCACAGTAGGAAGATTCAGGTACATGGCTTTCTTTCCCCTGCAGCAATAGTGCTGGCCATTCTCTGGTGATGAAAGTCACATTAGATAAATCAATGATCCATCATCCCATTGTAAATCACAAGTTCTAGAGTGCTATATTAAGAAATTGATCCCTCCACCCTGAAATATCTAATACATACAGATCATCATTTCTTTGTCTATGTCATAGTCTTCCAGCATTATGTATATGTTTACAGGTTATTATTATTCAATAACTCTGTCTTCAGCACACAGGACTAAAGGATTAAAGGTCTTGATAAATGTTAACACAATTGATTTTTCACTTTGCAAAACTTGTCTGGAAAAGAGTGAAACATTTTACTGGGGAAGAAGTCGGACATTCTTTCTTTGGGAAAATGCTTCCACTAAAATAACCATTTGTAGTCTGACAGTACTTTGAAAAAAGAGGCACACAACTAAGACAACCATTTAATAGCAAATGAAAACTTGAATTTTGTGTCTGAGAGGGCATGGGTGCCTTAATGATTTCCTTATGAGTCTTTAAAATGGAGTTTTTTAATTTCCGGGGAAATGGCATTTTGCAAATATTAGGTTGGAAGCTTCACTGGCTCTCTGAGGTTAAATGTCTGTCTCCATTTGACTTATAAATAGGGAACTTAAGTTTTAAGGAAGTTGAACTACATGAAAAATCTATTAATGGAAGACTCACCAGGAAGAGAGGGACAGGAGTGAGATATGCAGGATTCTCTTTTGAGAGAGAAACAGAAGAAGGATGATGAGATAAGCACACAAGCAGAGAGAGGTCATGAGAATAGCAATGGGTCTTTCTGACAGGGAAGAAACACAAATATTAGAATATTTATTATGCTTATATATGCTAGGACCTACATTTATCACTTAATCCTCCATCAGTTCTTTAAGGTGTGGATATTAGAGTCATTTTAAAATTGAGGAAATTTATACTCAATACGATTGTATAATTTGTTCATTATTCATCCAGATCTGACTCAAAAATCTTTACACTTTCAACTGTGTCAAGGGAGGGAATTTTGGTATATTCAACAGTGGCACATCTGCTTTGTTTTGTTTTTCCTGTTCTTAAACCATATTGTTGGGGCTGCCATGACTCAGAGTTCCAGCTAGTTACCGTAGGAACCTGCAGATCTCCCAGACACTGTTCCCCACATTTCACTCTGGTGAATTCCATTGGTCCAGGCAACTATGGTTTTGAGACAGGTCAAGAGATAAGCCGACACTCATGTTGAATATTTTGAAATTTCATTCTATCATTTCTCCAAATGTATGTTTATTATGTTTCCCACGCTCTTTGATTCCCACTTCATTGATGTTTTTCTCTTCTTCTGTTCTTATGCCAGTTTTCTATGCTTTCATTGTAATAGTGACAGTAATCAGCCTTAAATGTGTATCCTACTTGAAACATGCAAAGTACTTTAATACATATGACATTTGATTGATGCATATTCAGTAGCCAATTTATAGCCATTTTTCAAAGGGAGAAAATGAAGCTCAGAAAGGTTAAGTGACTTGTCCAAAGTCATTCAAGTAGGAAGTGGCAGGACCAGGGCTGATCCCACTTTTCCTGATTCTCACTCTCCATCGCTGCCTTTTCATGTACCTGAGGCTTAAATCAGGCCCTTCAGAGTTCCTTAATCCCACTAAAACTATGGAAGTGACTGAAATACCCTGAAGCATCTGATCCACCTCATACACCTGGTGGGGTTAAAAGCAAAACAAACAAAAAACAACATTAACAAAATCAGATATCTTTTTAGCTGTGTATAATAGCCAGATGAAAGGCTCAAATTTCTGCAAGAAAATTTAAAGAGTACTCTCAGCCAAGGCCCATTATAACCTCAGTGGATACTGAATGATCACATCTGGTTACTCTGGTGGGCAGAAATTTTCTGAGGAAAAAAAAAAATCCTTTTTAAAGTAATTTTAAAGAATTTGTCTTTGAAAGTATTTTAAATAATTTGAAAAATCATTTAGTATAGATTTTACATTATAGTCCAACATGAATCTCAGCATATTTCATTTCTAAAATATGATGGAAGCTAATTCCTGAGTGTCCTCTCAGGTTCAAAGTAGTTTATAAAATTGAATGTCAATAATAAAGTAAAAAACTCACCATTCCATGGGCTTCCCTGGTGGCGCAGTGGTTGAGAGTCCTCCTGCTGATGCAGGGGACACGGGTTCATGCCCCGGTCCGGGAAGATCCCACATACCGCGGAGCGGCTGGGCCCGTGAGCCATGGCCGCTGAGCCTGCGCGTCTGGAGCCTGTGCTCCACAACCAGAGAGGCCACAGCAGTGAGAGGCCCGCGTACCGCAAAAAAAAACAAAAAACAAACAAAAAAACCCTCACCATTCCAGATCCTAACCAAAAGCCAACCACAGCAACATACCCTAGAAGTAATAAAACAATTATATAAGTAAAACTATTTTTAACATTTTCATGCTATTTCACAAATTAAAAAAAAAATTAGAGATTAGTTTGAATTAATCATTGCCTTCTCCAGTGATCCTCAACGATTCTCTTTATAACCCAAAATTTTCCAAAATTCCAGTAAAACAGAAATGAAGTTAACACCACAATCAAATCATAGTATTCAACTTTGCTGCTGTAAACATATTTATACTTAACTTAAAATCTTATTATACTGTACATATTTTATCCTATACTGTGAACTTAATTCATCTTATCTAGTCCTTTTTTGTCTTTCTAAACCCTTGAGTCATAGTAAACATTCAAGCTATCTTGTAAGGGAGTTACCTGAACCAGCTAGATTTAACTCTTAGCAGCAGTCAGGAGACTAGCCTACTCCTTCTCACCCTCCTCCCCACAAATGGTCCCTGATCAAGATACGTACATGTTTGAGTGTCTCACCATTTATAAATGTGATATTTATAAATGTGATCTTCTATGAAGACCACTAAAACTTTCTCCATATCAGCAATAAGTCTGTTTCTCTTTCTTATCATTCATGTGTTTAATGGAGTAGCAATTTTCATTTTCTTCAAGAATTTTTCCTTTGCATTTATTCACAACTTGGCTGTTTGGTGCAAGAGGCCTAGCTTTCGACCTGTCTCAGCTTTCGACCTGTCTCAGCTTTCGACATGCCTTCTTCACTAAGCTTAATTATTTTTAGCTTTTGTTTTAAAGTGAGAGATGTGCAACTCTTCCTTTCAATTGAACACTTAGAGGCCATTGTAAGGTTATTACTTGGCCTAATTTCAATACGGTTGTGTCTCAGGGAACAGGGAGGGTCAAGACAGGGAGAGAGATGGGAACAACCAGTTGGTGGAACAGTCAGAACACACACAACATTTATCAATTAAGTTTGCCATCTCATGTGGTCATGGTTTGTGGCACCCCAAAACAATTACAATAGTAACATCAAAAATTACAGATCACAGGTCATCATAACAAATATAATAATAATGGAAAAGTTTGAAATACTGTGAGAATTACCAAAATGTGACACAGGGAAATGAAGTGAGCAAATTCTGTTGGAAAAATGGCACCAATATACTTGCTTGACCCAGGGTTGTCACAAACCTTCAATTTGTAAAACTGCAATATCTGCAAAGCACAGTAAAGTGAAGTGCAGTAGAACAAGGTATGCCTGTAATCCTCTTTCTTTTCCAGAATATCAGCCCTACTATTTATAGGAAACCATGTGATACCCCACATATGCTAGCAAACATGTATTTTCAGCTATTCATTTGAGGCTGGAGGGGAGGGAGGAGGTAGTGACAAATATTTGTACCATGCCTGTAATAAACCAGGCATTTTACCAAGCATAAGGAGATGCATAGGAGATGCATGGACTGACCCATACCCTCTTGGAAATTTGAGTTTAGTCAGGAAATGAAAAAACAGACATACAGTAAAACCGAGTGTTATCAGCAATATGGCAGGGAAGAACTGAGTGCTCTGAGAGCCTATTGAAGAAGCTAGACTAGAGAGTCAGAGGAGTTATCAAAAGTAACATAAAGGCTGGGAACAGAAGGATGACCTGTGAGGAATGAGAGGCAGCATGTTCCAGGCAGAAGAAGAAACACTTAAACCGCCACCAAAACATACAGCCTTCAACACTGCACTATTAAATTAAGTTCTGCTCTGGTTCCCTTAGGTGATACCAGGTTTGAAGTTCTGACTTGCTTGTTAAGCGGCAGTGAAGGCAAATTGCTTCCCCTTTCAAGATTTCCAGATCACCACGAGCACACCACCATGTTAACAGGCAATACCAATCTCTATGTTGCTCTAATGCTCTGAACCCCTCCAGGTGTCACAGTGTGCTTTGGGCAGAGATGAGAAGTTTAGCAAGAAAATCACCTAACTAAAATCATGATGTTGACAGGATCATCTGGCTTACTCTGGCAAATACTACATTAAGTTACTGGTAACAATGTAAAACTCAGCAGTGGTTGAATGATCACCTATATTCTGATTTTCCTCTGGCCCTCTGAAAATAGCATACCTGATATTTTTCACCTGTGTCTCTTTTTCATCTGTAGATATCAGGTATCTGATATCTTGAGATTCTTAGAATGGAAAGGTAGACAACGTTATGCTTTGAAGCAACGTGAATTTATATTCTGATATTATTTCTTTAAACATATATTTGTACTGAGTTTTGATATCAGTAATATAGCTCAGAAAATTACAGTGTCAAATATGAGTACATATCTTGTAAAAGAAGTATGCACTTGTGTTTACTACATATCCTGTATATACTATGCTTGATTATTGAAAAAAGTCTATAAATAGCAAAGACTCTTATTTTTTTTCAGTAATAGAACATTCCTGAAAATGATACTTCCAGGCTAATAAATGTTATCAACACCAAACGATATAGCAGGAAACTCACATAGAATCTGATGCTTGTGTTTCCAAAAGACATTGCTCAGCTCATGACATGTTCTGTACTAAGGCCAAGGTACAGGCAGCCTACCTGAAAAAGAGTCTCTGAAATTTAATGCCCATTCCATTTCTTATGGGCTTGGTTTGCCAGCCGTTTATAATTCCATTTATTGCTTCCTTAATTGCCTGGGCATGACCTTATATTCTGTAACCTTTTCTTTTTTCTCTTTAGGGCTTTAAATGATTTGCACATATCATCTTTAATTAACACCTTAGTGTGACATCAGCAAAATAGAGAGGATGGATTGCACAATCCACAAAAGATTACCCTTGCAACTACATTTCTAATACTTTGGAAAACACATTAGCAGGACACACTTGGCTTTAAGCTTATCTTGGCGATCTTTTCTAGGAGGGTGATTCTAGTACTCAAATCAGCTAGTGTAACAAATCAACGAACAAGGATATTTAACTTCAACCCAAAATTTAGCAAATGAGGTTCACATTGGGAACACTTTTCTTTTAAAAAAAATTATTTTTATTTATTTATTTTTGGCTGCGTTGTGTCTTCGTTGCTGTGTGCGGGCTTTCTCTAGTTGCGGCAAGCGGGGGCTACTCTTCGTTGCGGTGCATGGGCTTCTCATTGCAGTGGCTTCTCTTGTTGCAGAGCACAGGCTCTAGGCACGCGGGCTTCAGTAGTTGTGGCACGTGAGCTCAGTAGTTGTGGCACACGGGCTTAGTTGCTCTGCAGCATGTGGGATCTTCCCGGACCAGGGCTTGAACCCGTGTCCCCTGCATTGGCAGGTGGATTCTTATCCACTGCACCAGCAGGGAAGCCGGGGAACACCTTTCTTTATATGAGTCTCATTAGGAAGAGGTGAAAGTAGTGTTGAGAAAATATAACCTGTGGTATATCTTGGAGATAATTGAGATAGCAGATATTATCATCATATACCTTTAGAGCTCCTAGCAAACTTAGATTTCACAAGACCAGTCCTCTCTTGGTCTCGAGGACCCTGAAGCCTGATAGCTTTCTCAGCATCACAGTTTCTAGCTGTAGTTGAGACAACTCAGGCATTCCAACTGCTGGTCCTATGTGTTTTCTACTTCATCAAGCTCTTTTCTTTCAGACCCTGATTTAATATAATTAAGGCAGTTGTAAAAAATGTATTATTGGAAAACACATAGACCAGTGGTGGGGGGAAGGGAAAATGGCGCTGCTTTGTTATGAGAGAGGGTTACTGAATGATTATGCTCTTTTATTGTATGTAAACCAGGAGAAAAGGAGGCAGTTCCAGTGACTGAACAGTTAAGAGATATTAAAGATAACTTAGAGCACTTGGCTCTCTCATCCCTTGTCAGTTGCTTAAATCCCCTCTATTAATCCTATCTAAATAATTCTATTATAGAATTAATACACAGTCATCCAAATTATACTTGAATACCTCTGGTGATGGAGAATATACTATTTCAGAGTCATGCATTTCATCTGACTTAACCCAAATCAATTTCCTTGCAGAAGCAGACTTGTAGATTGGATAATGAAATTATGACAACCGTTTGATGTGTAGATTTATTTACTCTTCTACAATGGGAGAATACATCAGAATCGGATATAAGGGCAAAGAATTTACTATTCTTTACAATGAAACACGCAAACCCAAAAAGGGAATTAAAATGATCTTCAACGTTTCAACTGTTAAGCATGGCAATTGCATTAGGTACTTTATCAGTCTTGCATGATAACCTGGAAAAAATATATATATGATCAAATTTAGCAAGAAGTTAATAGTAGCAGTAGAAATTTGGATCTATAGCTAAGGCTCTTTCCTTACATTACAGTGTCACATACCTTTAATAGTTTTGGACCAAAAAAAACATTTCTTCAATATAAGAAAAATTCAAGGGTATTATTTACCTTCTAGTAAAGCAGTCATTTATCTTAGACTGTTCAATGGTAGAATAAGATATTCTACAGAAAGTACAGATGGATGAGTGATAAGTGCTAGCGTAAATGAAAAACATCTCAAGGCAAAAATGCGGAAGCCATACATAATAGAAAAGGATGTTTATGCATCACAATCAATGACCTTGTCTTGAATTCTGCATCTCAAAGAGAAGCGTTCTTAGCAGAGTCTTCATCCAGAGACCATCTTTTGTCTATTGTCACTGCTAAACTTTCCATGGGTAAGGAGTCAAATTTAACATTGAGTGAATCAGATTTTACTCTTTAACTAATACTAATACATACAGTATCATTAATACAAAGGCTTCAAGTATATTCTACTAATACTCTTTATAGAACTATTACTTTTTAATTTTAACTTATTCCCCAAATTGTATTGTTTTCTATGTCTAAATATGAACACACACGTAGAAAGATAGGGACACCTGTTTCATGTACACGTTTGTGCATGTGTATGTACGGTGATACATAACACTTCAATATCATTAATTCACTGTACCGTGCAGCATACTATAATGGGCTATGGTTCTTGTATTTAGAGAATTGGCCAGGTAACCCATCATGCCTAAAACCAAGGAATTTTTTTTTAAAAAACCTAAACATCAACCCTAGCCCCCCTCCAAAAAAATAGGATGTGCAAGGATTTTGATAAGCAAAGCCAATTTAAGGGTGTTTTTTGCACCCCACAACTACAGGTAGAGCAAAACCACTCATGATTAACTCCTGTAGTATACTAGAGCTGACTCATACCAGCTTACAGAGATTACTGTTACATTCTCAGAAATTTTGGGAGCTGGTGTTAAATACGGCCATTATTAAAAAGTAAACTGAAATTTATAATTAAATAATATATTAAAAACAAAGGTAATAACTCAAAACTCATAATTTCCTATTTATTTTGCTACATTGTCTATTATCAGTATCAGCTTGAGGTGATTTATGTCTTTTATACCTGCATGGTGGAAACACTATACAATGGGGCATGCCATTATACGTCTCTTCCCAATACTTCTTTTACTGACCTCAGTTGGTACCTTAAAATCAACCATGGTGGGGATAGTTTCAGCATGGAAATTAACTCAAGCTACAACGCAGGGTTTTTTGTCCCTCTCCATCCCAGAGGTTCCTGTTGCTAAACATTTATCAGCACCCCACTGATTAACTCAGAACATGGATGAAATGTAGTCCAGTGACTCATAGCACAGGCCTCCAGCTCTGCCCTAGGCCATTAATATCTGTGTGCTCTTGGACAGTTTTTCTTAATGTGTGGTTGCCTCAGTCTTCTCATCTGTAAGATGGTTTTCAAATATCTCTTAAGCACTTAACTTTGTCTGGATTGGAACTTTAAGTGACCAGTAAATGCTAATTATAATCACTATTAGCCTCGAGATACAGCAGTGAATTATAGAATGGGCTGTAGTGGATTTAGTTTTTTTTTTTTTTTTTTTTTTTTTGGAATCGCAACCACTGCGCCACCAGGGAAGCCCGGATTTAGTTTTATATTCAAGAAATCTGGCAAAATAGACAAATCATGTTTTTTTTTTATAATTCGGTTATTTCTTTATATAAAATTGTATGCCTTAGGAGCCAAAGTATAGGGAGAAGTTAGTTGCACTACTTGAAATAATTATAAACAGTAGGGTTTTTATACTTGTAGAAATCTCACATTTGCTTTCCTAATATTTAATTCCATATTCATAGTTATCTTTTTATTTTGTAAACACCTTGTACAAACCACTTAAATATATAGTATTAAGTTAACTAAATATCCAGTATGAGCCAGTAGAAAGTTTTTGGCACCAGTACTTTATAGAACTAAAGTTTCATATTGATTCTATCTTGGGCTTCCCTGGTGGCGCAGTGGTTGAGAATCTGCCTGCTAATGCAGGAAACACGGGTTCGAGCCCTGGTGTGGGAGGATCCCACATGCCGCGGAGCAACTAGGCCCGTGAGCCACAACTACTGAGACTGCACGTCTGGAGCCTGTGCTCCACAAAAAGAGAGGCCGCAATAGTGAGAGGCCCGCGCACTGCGATGAAGAGTGGCCCCCGCTTGCCACAACTAGAGAAAGCCCTTGCACAGAAACGAAGACCCAACACGGCCAAAAATAAATAAATAAACAAATGTGGGGTTTAAAAAAAGAAAAAGAACCTCATGTCCTTGCCTTTTTTTTTTTTAATGCTGTCACCTGTGTGTGCATCTTCAATAGCTTGGTTTGCCTCTTTTAAAACTTTATATGAAAAGAAACAAACTGAACATGTTATTTTCTGTTTTCCTTTATTCATTTAATAATATGTATGTTATATTCATCCATATTGTTGTATGTATATGTCATTCATTCATTTTTATTACTTTATAGCCTACTATTTTACAGTATACCACAATTTAATACTACTGACTGGCATCTGTACGGTTTTCAGTTTGTGATAACAAACAATGCTGCCATAAACTTTCCTGACCATGTATCTTGGTACATATGAATCCTCACACCTCTAAATCAGTAGTTCTCAAATTCCAGCATAAATCAGAATCACCTTTATAGGGCTTGTTAAAATAGATTGCTAGACCCCATTCCCAGAAATTGTTTCAGTAGTTCTGGAGTGAGGCCAAGAATTTGCATTTCTAACAGGTTACCTGTTGATGCTAATTCTGTGAGAACTACTGCCCTATACAGCTAAGGCCTCATTTATTTAGGTCATCTTTAATGTATAACAATAAATCCCTAATTATTTTGCACACATTTGTTATATTTTTTCCTAGATAGTTGATAGATATGTCGTTCTTAATAATTGTAAATGCTATCAAATTTAATTGTCTGTTTGTTTCTGGTGTGTAGGAAAATAAATGCTATATAGATATTTTATAAATATAAATATATTTAATTATAATAAATATATATTTATATATAACTTTACATATAAATTTTGTATCCAACCACCTTATTAAACTCTCATTAATTTTAATTCATTTACTGTAGATTCTTTAATATTTTTAACATACCAACTATATCATCTGGACATAAAGACATTTTTGTTTCTTTTAATCACTTATACAGTTTTTCCAATGATTGTACTGACTCTAACATCCAATAATATGTTGAGTGGAAATGGTTATAACAGACATTATGGTTTTGCTCCTCAAGAAGAACAATATTTATGTTTAACAATTAAGTATGATGTTTATAGAAGGTTTTGGGGGTTTTTTTTTTCCATTTTTCTTTCTGGTTGGTTGGTTGGTTTCTTTTTGTAGGTACTTTTTTTAGATTGAGGGAGTACATTTCAATTTTGGTTTTCTACCGATTTTTTAAAACTATGAATTGATGTTGAATTTGATCAAGTGCTTTTTTGCAGCTCTTACGATGATAATATTTATATTATACTTTTTATTTTTAGTTTATTTAAGGCAGTGAAATACACTGGTTTACTTTTAATGTCAAATCAAGCTTGCTTGATAACCAGATTTATATATCTATCATTTACCTATCTTTCTATCTATAGGCACACATACACAGTTCGGATTCAATTGACTAATATATCAATGATAGTACATCTCAGTTCAGGAATGAGTAAATTTGGTCAACAATTCTTATTTTAAACATTTGTGAGATTTTTGTATCAAGGATATGCAGATGCAGTAAAAAGTAAGTTGGGAAACTTTTGGATTCTATCCTTTGGAAAACTTTAGTAAGACTGGAAATATATTTTCCTTAATGCTTGGTTGATTTCTCAAAAAAGGGACATTAATGTGTGTGTGAATGTGTGTGTGCATGCTTGTGTGTTTATGTGTGTGTGTATTCAAAGGTTTTTATCCCAACACTTTAATTATAATAAATGTCAAACACATAGCAAAATAGAAGAATTTTGCAATGGACACCCTCCTACCTTTAAAATGTCATCATGCTTTCTATAATACATACTTTTTCATCTATTGTTATTGAAAGATATTTAATACTGATTAAATTTTAAATGACTTTGAAATATTCAGGTTTCCTAATTTTCTAAAGTTAGATTTGGTAAATTACAGGTTTAGGAAAACTTATTCATTTTATGTAAAACCTTCAAAAATTTTGGTAAAACTTGCTTATAATATCCTCATTATCCGTTTAATGTCTATAGCATCTGTAGCATCTGTACTAATGTTTCCTTTTTCATTATTGATGTGATTTGTAATTATTCCTGCTCTTTCTTTCTCAGTCTCTCCAGAGTTTTCTCAATTGTGTTATTTGTTTAAAAGAACCATAATTTGGCACTCCAGAGCTACTCAAACAGAAATTTTGGGGTGGGATCCAGCAATGTTTTTTAACAAGCCCTATACAAGTGATCATACACAGTTGATCATTTTTTACTATATATTTCTTTATTTCATTTATTATGTTAACTTTTCTCAACTTTTATTTGGATTTATTTTGCTCATCTTTTTCTAACTTCCTGAAACAAATTCTCAGCTCATCAATTTTCAACCATTCTTTTTTTCTTTCATATGCATTTAAGGCTGTAGATTTCTATATATATTGCTTTGCCTGCATCATACCCTTTTGAATAGCTTTTATTATCTTTAGCTGCAAAATATTTTCTATTTTTCACTAACATTCATTCCTAGATACATTGGAGTGTTTGCTTGTTTGATTTTTAAAACTTTTTATTTTGAAATGATTATAGATTCACAGGAAGTTGCAAAGAAAGTAGAGAGGTACCATGTACCCTTCACCCAGTTCTCTCAATGATCAGATCTTACATAACTTTGGTACCATATGAAAACCAGGAAACTGACATTGATACAATACGTGTGATTAGTTCTATGCTCTTTTTATCCCATGTCTATCCATATCTATATCTACATCTATTTGTATAAATACCACTGTAGTCAAGATACAGGAATATTCCTTCACAAAAACGATCTCCCTAGTTCTACTCCTTTATAGGCATACCCACCCCTAGTCCCCCACCATCTGTAACCCTGACAACTACTGATCTGTTTTCCATCTCTAATTTTGTATTTTGATAATGTTACATAAAGGGAATGATACAATATGTGGCCTTTTGAGATTGACATTCTTTTTCCTCAGCATAATGCCCTGCAATCTATCCAAGTTGTTGCATGTATCAATAGTTTGTTCCTTTGTATTACTGAATAGTATCCCCTGGTATGGATGTACCATAGTTTGTTTAACCATTAGTCTGTTAAGAGATTGTATTCCAGACAGTTTGGGTATTATATTCTGAGACTCTGGCTCTTATTTCAATCTTTTGTTTTAGCAGACACCTTCTGATACTATAATACTGAGAGAAAGGGGTGGGGCAACCTTCCCAATCACAGGAGGGGTGGATATTCAAGTTCCTTACTTAGCCTCCTTTGAGTGTGCTGGGGCAAGAGTTGCAGAGGTGGAAGTTCAGTCTCCCCATATAACTTCTGCTTACACCATCCTAGCTGGGGAGGGCACTTCATTACTGTTCCTGACATGATCAGAACTGACACCACCATGTTTGTGTTGGGGGGCAGCAGAGGTAGTGTCTTACATCCAGGCTGGGATGAAAGTCTTACATCCCCACTGGGCCTTTTATGATCACTCTGAAGGAAGGAAAGGGATGCCATATTATAGCAGGACAGGGTAAAAATCTAGGTTCCTCACTTGGCCTTAGCTGTGGGGGTGGGTGTAGAATCCATGGTATTTCCAAGAGTAGGGCAATTGTCTAAAAATTTTCTATCTTGTTAGCCTTTCCCTTTTCCTGGCCCTTTGGCTAAGGAGAGCAGGCTTTCCCTGAAGTTTGTCTGTGGCTCTTTGTGTTTCCCGATTTCCAATTTTTCCAGCATCTAATCTTGGATATATTAGACAAAAAAATCCCAGGAAATCCACTGCCAGGTCATTCTTCAGGTTTCAAGGTTCTTAACTAGTTTACCTTCTCCCTACCTTTCAGAGTTTTCTTAAGTTTGTTTTATATTAACAATGTCCATAGATTTTAGTTGTACTAGTAGGAGAAATAAGGAAAAGTGTACTCAGTCTATTTTGTCCTGGAAATGAAAGTTCAAATACAGTGTTTTATAAAATGTATTTCTTGCCTTTAGGTAATAAGACAAAAAGAGAAATAAAAAGCATGTAGACTGCAGGTGGGGGGTGGATAAAAAGAAATAAAACTGCTCCTATCCACAGACAACACGATCATCTAAATAGAAAACCCACAAGAATCTATAAGCAATTTTAGAACTAATGGGTTTAGCAAGGTCCTAAGTTACAAGGTCAACACATGGAAAACTAATCTTATTTCTATGCACTAGCTATGCAAACTTAGAATATACAAACTGTTTTTAAAAAAAGAAAATCCATAAAATACCATAAAAACACAATAATCTCCAAAAATTGAAATACTTAGCTATAAATATAACAAACCAAGAGTAGGATCTATATGTTGAAAACTAAAAAATGTGATGAATGAAATAAATGAAGTTCTAAATACATGACCAGCCCTACCATTTTCATTGATTGACTCAACTTATTAAAGATGCTAATTTTTTCCACATTGTTCTATACATTTTAATGCAATTCCTATCAAAATCCATGCAAGATTTTTTTCAGATATAAACCAGCTAACTCGAAAATTTATAAGGAAAAGCAAAGGAACTAGAATAGCTTAAAGAATTCCAAAAGACAAGAATAAATTTGGAGGAATTACACTGCCAATTTTAAGACTTACTATAAATCTACAGTAATTAAGTCAGTATGGTATTGATGAAACAGACACATAGATAAAGGAATAGAACAGAGAATCTAGAAATAGATCCACATAAATATGACCAATTGATTTTTAACAAAGGTGCAAGAGCAATTCAATGAATAAAGGCTAATCTTTTCAGCAAGTTGTACAGAAACAACTAGAGATTCATAGGCTAAGGAAATGAACCTTGTTATAAATTTTACACCTTATACAGAAATTAACTCAAAATGAATCATGTATCTAAATATAAAAATATAAAACTTAGAAGGGACATGGGAGAAAATCTATGTGACCTTGGGTTTGGTGATGAGTTCTTAGACATAATACCAAAAGCATAATTCATAAAAGACAAAAATGATAAATTGGACTTCACCAGAAAAAAATCACTATGGAAGAGGTTGCTAAGAGAATGAAATGGCAAGCCACAAAATGAGAGAAAATATTTTTATATTACATATCCATGAAGAACAGGTATCCAGAGTAAATAAAGTACACTTAAAGTTCAAAAATAAGAAAACACAATCCAGTTTAAAAATTAACAAAAGGCAGGAACAGCCACTTCACCAAAGAAGATATGAGAATGACAAAGATATTCAACATTAATGGTCATCAGGGAAATGCAAAATGAAACCGTGATTAGATTCCACTACACAACTATCTGAATAGCTTAAACAAACAAAGGAACAAAGTTCCGGTTAGTATTAAGAGCAACCGGAACTCTCACAACATTGCTGGTGGGAATACAAAAAGGCTTGGAAGTTTCTGAGAATGTTAAACATACATTTCCGTGTATGACCCAGCGGTCTCACTCCTGAGTATCTACTCTAGAGAAATAAAAACTTATGTTTATGCAATAACCTGAACACAAATATTCGTAGTGGCTCTATTGATAATTGAGAAAAACTATCAGCAACTCAAATGTCCTTCAAGGAATGAATAGAAAACAAATTATGGTTTGTTTATCTATATAATGGAGTACTATTCAATAAGAAAAAGGGATGAACTTTTAAAATATGCAAGACTTTGGATATATCTCAAATCTTTATTCTGAGTAAAAAGTCAGTTTCAAAAATGTGATTCCGTTATTATAGCATTCTAGAAAAGTCAGATCTATAGGGATACAGAAGTGATCAGTGATTGCCGGGGATCATGAGAAATATCCTTTTTAATTTCTACTATTCTGTTTTAAATGTCTTGCTTAAATAGCATATATTTGAGTTTTATTTTATTTCTAATCTGCTAATCTTGTCATTTAACTGAACAATTTAGACTTTTACAGTGTAATTTCTAATACACTTAACTCATACCTGCCTACCTATTTTTTATGTATATTAGTACATCTGTTCTAGTTTGCTTTTCTAGTTTTTTTTTTTTTTTTTTTACACTTCCTGAGGTTATGTGCAGTTGTATTTTTTTTAACATCTTTATTAGAGTATAATTGCTTTACAATGGTATGTTAGTTTCTGCTTTACAACAAAATGAGTCAGTTATATATATACATATGTTCCCATATCTCTTCCCTCTTGCAAATCCCTCCCTCCCACCCTCCCTGGCCCACCTCTCCAGGCGATCACAAAGCACAGAGCTGATCTCCCTGTGCTATGCGGCTGCTTCCCACTAGCTATCTATTTTACATTTGGTAGTGTATATATGTCCATGCCACTCTCTCACTTTCTAAATTAGTGAAGTTGAGCATTTTGGATTGGGTTCTTTGTTTTTTTCTTATTAAGCTGCATGAGCTGCTTATAAATTTTGGAGATTAATCATTTGTCAGTTGCTTCATTTGCAAATATTTTCTCCCATTCTGAGAGCTGTCTTTTGGTCTCGTTTATGGTTTCCTTTGCTATGCAAAAGCTTT
>NW_020172625.1:6845348-6863401 GCF_003031525.2 Neophocaena asiaeorientalis asiaeorientalis
GAAATTTTTTGTTCTAGTTCTGTGAAAAATGCCAGTGGTAGTTTGATAGGGATTGCATTGAATCTGTAGATCGCTTTGGGTAGTAGAGTCATTTTCACAATGTTGATTCTTCCCATCCAAGAACATGGTATATCTCTCCATCTATTTGTATCATCCTTAATTTCTTTCATCAGTGTCTTATAATTTTCTGCATACAGGTCTTTTGTCTCCTAAGGTAGGTTTGTTCCTAGATATTTTATTCCTTTTGTTGCAGTGGTAAATGGGACTGTTTGCTTGATTTCACTTTGAGATTTTTCATTAGTGTATAGGAATGCCAGAGATTTCTGTGCATTAATTTTGTATCCTGCTACTTTACCAACTTCATTGATTAGCTCTAGTAGTTTTCTGGTAGCATCTTTAGGATTCTCTATGTATAGTATAATGTCATCTGCAAACAGTGACAGCTTTACTTTTTCTTTTAGAAGGAAGGAAGGAGGGAAGGAAGGAAAAAAAGAAAGAAGATAAAGTAAAATAAAATAAAGTAAGATAAAATATAATAAAGTTATTAAAATTTAAAAAATTATTAAGAGAACAAACAAACAAAAAAAAAAACGGACAGCTAGAGCCCTAGGACAAATGGTGGAAGCAAAGCTATACAGACAAAATCTCACATAGAAGCATACACACTCACAAATAGAGGAAAAGGGGAAAAAAATCATAAATCTTGCTCTCAAAGTCCACCTCCTTAATTTGGGATGATTCGTTGTCTAAAGGAGGGAAGGTAGGAAAGAAAGAACGAAGATAAAGTAAAATAAAATAAAGTTCTTAAAATAAAAAGTAGTTATTAAGAAAAAATTTTTTTTTAAAAACAGATGGATAGAACCCTCGGACAAATGGTGGAAGCAAAGCTATACAGACAAAAAGCGCGCCGTGCGTTCTTCCGGGTGAGTTGTCCCTGGATTCCGGGACCCTGGCGGTGGCGGGCCGCACGGGCTCCCCTGGAGGGGGTTGTTGATAGTGACCACTGCTCGCACACAGGCTTCTTGGTGGTGGCAGCAGCAGCCTTAGCGTCTCATGCCCGTCTCTGGGGTCCGCGCTTTTAGCCGCGGCTCGCTCCCATCTCTGGAGCTCCTTTAAGCAGCATTCTTAATCCCCTCTCCTCGCGCACCAGGTACGTGGGGGGGTTCCTTGCCTTTTGGGAGATCTGAGGTCTTCTGCGTTCAGTAGGTGTTCTGTAGGAGTTGTTCCACGTGTAGATGTATTTCTGGTGTATCTGTGGGGAGGAAGTTGATCTCCGCGTCTTACTCTTGCGCCATTTTCCCGGAAGCCCCCTACGTCTGCTTTTCTATTAATTCATATTTATGATTATTTGTTATAATTCCATTTTCCTTCTTTCATTTGGAATTTATATATTCTCTATCTGCTATTTTAGTGATTACCTTTTCAATATGTAATTAAATTTTCTAAATCATAGTCCATTCAGGCCGCTGTAACAAAATACATCACACCAGGTAGCTTATGAACAACAGAAGTTTATTTCTCACACTTCTGGGAGGCTGGAAGTCTGAGATTAAAGTGTCAGCATGGTCAGGTTCTGTGTCTGGAGAAAACCTGCTTCCCAACTGATAAATGGATGGCTCCCTTTTTGCTGTAACCTCACATGGCAGAAGGAGCAAGGGAACTTTCTCTGGGTCTCTTTTAGAAGGTCACTAATCCCATCCATGAAGACTGTGCCTCATGACCTAATCATCTCCCAAAGGCCCCACCCCACCTCCCAATACTGTCGCATCAGGCACGAAATTTCAACATACACATTTTGGGGGGACACAAACATTCAGGCCATAGCAAATACACATATTCTTTGACCCAGCATCTTATTATTCATAATTTATTTCCAGGAATAAGGACAAATATATAATAATAAACTCTTCATCACAGTACTGTTTAATGGGCTGAAAAATTGAAAAAAAAGTTTAAGTATCTGATATCAGGTGGTCAGTTAAATAAAATTTCACAAAGAAATAATGTTCATCCATTTTAAATTATATTTTTAAAGGATAAATAATGAAATAACTTAACACAATACAGCATTAACAGAAAAAGGGAAGGAAAACAGTAAATTTCACAGCATGTGGATGCATAATCATGTGTGTATATATGCATATGTGAATTTACCTATGTGTATATGTTAATTTACATATGTGTATATGTTAATTTAAAATATAAAGATCATAGGAAAAATATTGCTAACAGTAGTTGTAGCATGGTTTTAAGATCAAGAGTGACAAAGTTTCTTTTGTTTACCAGCATTTTATACATTTTATATGAGAATGTATTTTTGTAATAACAAAAACAATCAAAAAAACACTTAGGAAATATAGACCACAGAATAGTGTTAACAGTAAGAATTTAACTGAAAATTTTAATTCTATCTCTGCAATGATTATAGCAATCTAGAAATTACATATGTATTTGAAAAATATCTAAAGGATGCAGGAAAATTAAAAGTTAATATGATCTTCAATTGTGTTACCTTTTTTTTTTTTTTGCAAAAATAATGACCTTTCCTAAAAATTAAAGTAAAAAGCACAAACTTCACTGACAGAGACTGTGATGACAGCCTGAGCAATAGAAGGGGAAATTGTATGGATCCAGTATAATACAACTTCAAATATAGAGTTTCTCACTGCCCATATCCAGTTGTGTTTGTCAGATACAAACTGTTATTGCTATCATTAGCCAACAAGTAAATCCCTGATAAATGAGCATGCCAGAGGGTGCCCTTTCAGTCATCTTCGGCTCAGCCCTGCCATTAATCTCAGGAAAGACTTTTCTGTGATCTGCAGCCCTCCTCATATGCTGTAACCTTGGGCTACAGCCTGACATTGGACGAAGAACAAGGAATTGAGGTTCCCTCATTGACTCTGACTTCAGGCTGACACAACTTTTGTGAATCATTTCACCTGCTACTGTGTCACAAATTGCTTTAATGTCATAAGCACTTACACCACACACACACACACACACACACACACACACGTAAACATGCCCGAATCATTCTCGGCATAGAATGAATGAAAGCCTTGGGAAATGGGTGTGGCATGAAACAATGTTCTTTGGTTACTTTTGTGCTTTTGACCTTGTTCTGAGAATGGTGGTGTGTGAAAGTAGCCTACTTCTAACTTGATTCATCTGAATGTTAAAATGAAAAAAATGAGTTTGTTTATAGATTACCAGTTTATCCTCAGAATTGCCAGTGTATTATCTAGAAGCAGTATATACTAATTTTTCAGTAGAAATTATTTGAGAAAAAATGTTGCCCATCAGTGGATTATATGCGTTTCTTACCTGGTGAAAAATTACTTAAACAAGCACAAAACTATACACATTCTGCAAGGAGCCACCACTGATTTCCCAGCTCCTGGCATTCACTCCTTTGTATAATTCTTTCCCCGTGGTGGTTAGATTTAGGTGTCAACTTGCCTAAGCTATGGTACTCCATTATTTAGTCAAATATTAATCTAGGTGTTGCCGTTAGGGTATTTTGTAAATGTGGTTAACATCTATAATCAGTTGACTTTGAATAAAGGAGATTACCTTCAAAAATGTGGGTGAGCCTTATCTAATCAGATGAAGGTTTTGAGCTAAAAAACTGAGAATTCCCAGAGAAGAAGAAATTCTGTCTGAAGACTGAAGTGTCAACTCCTAACTGAGTTTTCAGCTTGCTAGCCTGCCCTGTAGATTTCAGACTTGCCATCCCCCACAATCATATGAGCCAATTCCTTAAAGTAAATTTCTTCTCTCTATATATGTCCTATTGGTTCTGTCTCTCTGGAGAACTCTAATACAGAGTGTATATAAAAGTATTTTTTATCTTCAATAATGGTATTATAACACATAAACAGTATCCCAAGTCTTGTTTACTAATTGATAATGTGGTTTAGATAACTTTTTGTACGTCAGAGTGTACAAATCTACCTTATTATTTTTACAGATGTTCAGTGGCCATCACATTTACAAACTCATGATCCATAAGCATGAATAAAAAGATAAGTGTAGTAAGTTTTCCAGATTTTAATTTTCAATCTTAATTATGATTTAATTAATCCAGTGCAGAGTTGAAAGTTTGGGGGTAGTATGTTTAAAGTTGTAAAATGGCTGACATGGAATAATTAAACTTGGATCGTGCTCTCTGTGTTTCAGCTCCCCCAGAAAAAAATGGAAGTCGGGTATTCTGGGGAGAGTCAAGATTTCATTTTTTTCCTCTGTTGTGACCTAGCTTTGAATCATGTCCCAGGAGTTGTCTGGCTCAGAGGGTGTTCTTTGCTTTGCAAATATTTGCTTTGGCTTCCCAAAGCTGCAGTTTTATTCACAAGATCTATACTCTTATGCTGTTGAGACCCAACATAAGTCTTTGTGGAAATTATTTATATTTTCTCTTTCTCTTAATATTGTTATACAAAGGTAAAAATCATTTTCATAAAATATTTTTAAATTAGAGAAATGTGTTACAGTTGGGATAAAATGAAACAAAACAAAAATGATCTTGGATAATCAAGAAGCACTTAGTTTAAGGAATGGAGCATAAGATGGTAACATTTAAGGCTTGAGAAAGTTACATAAAAGTTTTTTTAAAAATGGGCCTCTTCCAAGATATAAATTTATTACAACTTGACACTAGGACTAGCCTATCGGGATGTAGTGCTATGATCATACTATTGTCTTTCTTATTAAGAGATCCCATTTTTGTTTTTTAATTTCAGAGTAGGAATGGCTGCCATATGTGAAATATACTTTCTTGAGTGTTCTGATACTATTTGTTACAAAAAGGAAATACAAAACTGAACAACAAAATATACATGCTACTGGCCTTCCACACTGGGTACAAGACAGGACCCTTGGGTTTCTCTATAATATGGCTTTGTGATGGTGGCAAAGTGAGGCAGACCAATTCTCTTTGTCTGAAAATCTGAAACTCAGTAACTCCAGCCTCTCAGTTCTGTAGCTTTTTCTTGGCAGTATGAATTACTTGTGAATTCAAAATGGCAAAGAGGATTAGTACATGTAAGTGTAAATTCCCAAGTGTAAGGTTAAAGCCAGCAGGGGCTTTCTGCAAGTTATTGAGCAAGGCGCTGCCCATAAGGAGGCAAATCAGTCAAGAAGTTGATTTCATGAATGGGTAGCAACAATGTAGATCAAATTAGAAAGATGAAGGATGAACTTAAAAAGAGAAAATAGTAACAGAGTTTGTGGACAGGACATGAAAGAACAGAAGACTTGCAGAGTAGTCATTTTGATGGTTCAGAAATTTGTCAGCAGACTAAGTTGAGTGAATTTTCACTAAAGTGTGAATGACTCAAAAGACAAATTCCATAGGAATTTTTAAAACTAAAGGGAATGAGAGGTGTTGGAGAAGATCTAAAGGTCTAAAACCTTGTGATTCTGCCTTGCTACTACGTTGACCCAGGCATCCAGAAGCAGATGGCCAGCACATATTTTGAGCTGAAAGGTCATGAATTTACCTACTTAGCCACGAGATAAGTAGTAAGTCACTGCATCCAGGCTCCCACAAGCCAATATCATCTGCTGTCCAGAAGATAGCACAATAACACTATTTTGAGAATAGGGATTCTGGATCAATTTGATTTATTGTCATCTCTAGATAAGTATGATAATCTACAATTATAAAGATAATAAAATAATGAGCTGGATATATATATACATATGTGAGTGTGTGTGCGTATATATATATATATATTCATGCTCCTTCCACTGCACCATGTTACTCTTATACTCTCAAGGAACAGAAAAGAGAAAAAATATGGAATATTTTTGCAATAAGTCACAGAGCTTCTCTTTAACATTCTGAGAGCAGTCTTTATGTTGGACACAATTTATATACACCTGAGAGCCCAGTAATATACCTTCAAAGACATGAGAAATGCACATTTGACTATTTATGCCAAAAAACAGGATAGAAGATTTGCAGACAAAAACTCAGTTACGTGAGGAAAGTCCATACTAGAACAATATTCCTCCACTCTGTGAGTTGATAAAAGAAAGTCACTGGGCTTTACATTATTGACCGCACATGATCAGTGTGATTTTAAGAACACACTTCAACTCGACAAGGTTAATTTTTTTCAGACAGGTATGTATGAATATACATACTTGTCTGTGTACATGTATGCATATAATTTGTACCTATTTGTCTATTCACATGGTACACGTAGATATATGTTTATATGCCTGATATGTTAATCAATATTACCTGAACTAACATTCTGACTCTTAGAACAGTGGATCTTAAATATTCAAGTACATACGATTTAACCAAAAAGCATTTTTAAAAGCAGATATTATTTAGTAAGTGGATTATATTTCACCCAGAAAAACCATCTTCATTTCCTAAATTGTTCCTGAAGTTGATAAAGGGGCATTTCCTAGATTACACATAAACAAATAACCAGTCACATCCAAGACAGAAATTTCTCCAAAGCAAGGAAACATCAAAAATAAATAAATAAATCCAAGTGAAACATTATATACAGATACTGATTTGTTTTAACATGTTAGAATGGAATGAAAACCTTTAGAGTACCCTACAAAACTGTCACTTCTTATCCCAGTTGCCCCGTAGAAATTCAGCACTGCAGGTTAGCCATTGTGCTTATTCTCCACATGAGTACTGCCATGACTTAGAAAATTAAGCACTTGGTTTAATTGTATAAACTCTTCAAAGACTATTAGAGTGCTCTCTAGCATGAAAGTTCTTAATTTCAAAGTTCATACTTTTAAAATTTGCTTTCATAACCATATCACCTGAGTCTTAAACAACTTTGTGAAGATAGCAGATAGGGATCATTATTAATATTTTGAAGAGGAAAATAAGAAGGCATATGTCTATGAAGATACATACTTAAAAACATGAAGTTTAGAATTTGCTTCATGTGTTATTGAATCCATTTTTTTCCAATGGATTGTGCAAAAGTTTTTCTCAAAATCTTTGGCATTTATAGTTGTCAGAATAATACTTGAAGCAATAAAAACAACCTTCAAGCACAGAAAATTAATTTTTACCAATTTTCAAATTAATATAAAATGATATTAAGTTCATAAATGGGTATTTTAGGGACAAAAGTTATACCAAATTTTCACACTTTCAGAAACAAATGCTAACGACATATGATTTCTCAGTTAGTGAATTTATTGTTCTTTACAGAAAGACTGAGTTTAGCATATTCCTTTACCATAAACTGGTAAATATCCACAAATAATGTTGATTCATTCTAAAAGTATTGACAAAACAAAGATCCTAGCTTGTTGCACATGTACTTAATTCTGTAATCATTGCTTTCTGCCCATCCAATAATTATTTGTTTATTCATTAACTCTTCTTAATTGATTATCCAGAAGGAAACAAGGGACTACTTATTTATACATTTTCAGATAATTTGAGACTTTATTTTTTGCTCTAACTCAGGATTCTGGAGAGGTGGAAGAACTTTATTTTACTCCTGTCAATTTCAATTTCAATCTATCCCTGACAACATACAGTCACTAGAGATCTTAACTAAATTAAATACCTGGGTGAGTTCGATTGAAAATGATGTTAATATCTTCATTGTATTTAAATCACAAATATAGAAACTTTGGTACTATATATAACAAAGAGGGCTTAGACAGTAGTAACAAACAAAATGACTAAAACCCAATACTTTATGAAGCGTTATAAAGTTTAGCCTAAATAGCATACCATGAAGCTGGGAAAAAAACACTGTCGCATGAAAGGATTTCTAAAAGAAATATATACTATGATACTAACACCTCACCTTCTACACATACATATCAATAACTAGTCAACAGAGTATTCGTTTTAAAAAGTAATGATTAAATAGTGGACCCTATATACAGCAGAAAAGATAGGAGGAAAACATTTGCTTAATTATAATAGAGGGCACTCAATGCTTAAACAACAGACTCAGTTAATATAAATTAAGGTATATGTTCAATTATTCATGTATTTTTCAGTAGTATTTGTCATCTACTAAGTGTTACGTACTCTGCCCACCCATGCTAAAATATTCGAATGAGTTATGGTCCTGGACTTGAGGGTCTCAGAGGCTAGCCAGGGCAAAGTTAAAAACAACAACAGCAACCAAAAAAACATCTAGCCACAATAAAAAGAGGAGACACATATGAAATGGGCCCAGCAAAATAGATACTGAGGAACAGTCAGAACTAGAAACTTACGATAAAAACTGCATCAGGGGCTGGCATTAAAAAAAAAATGAAACTGAGCTTCCCTGGTGGCGCAGTGGTTGAGAGTCCGCCTGCCGATGCAGGGGACACGGGTTTGCGCCCCTGTCCGGGAAGATCCCACATGCCGCGGAGCGGCTGGGCCTGTGAGCCATAGCCGCTAAGCCTGCGCGTCCGGAGCCTGTGCTCCGCAACGGGAGAGGCCACGGCAGTGAGAGGCCCGCGTACCGCCAAAAAAAAAAGAAACTTAGTTGAGTGGAACTTGATCAGAGGAGCATAGGCAACAATTCTGTCATTACAGTATGCATGTTTGAAAAGTTGAAAAGAGAGAATTATTAGGAAAGAAAGGATAACAGGCAAGTCCATGGTTGTGGATTAAGAATCAGAGAATTTAGGTAAAGAAGATATTGTGTCAAAGAAGTAACAGAGATAGGACGTTGCAACCCAATGCCATAGGTGAACAAAGGAATCCTTTCATCCTGCACTGGAGTCATGTCCATTAACTAACATCCCTCTATTATAGAATTCTTCTCCTAAACATGAAAGGAAAGTGTTCATATGTCCCTGTATGTATTAAAGTTCATATTATTACTCACTGTAAAACCTGGGAACAACTCATGTGCGTCAACATGGAATAGATAAATAAGCTGCATTATATTCATTCAAGAGAATATTGTATTTCCTTATAATTTATGTTATTACTTATGTAGTAAGTTCCACAGCTAAGATTCAAACCGAGGCAGTCTTGCTTCCAGCCTGAACTCTTAGCCATCACTACACCAAATCTCTGAAAGCATCCTCAATTCATATCGTGATTCTGGAGAACACTCTGCAAAATCTTTCTTATGTGTCTCCATCCAACCTCTTCCTGTCACCTGCCCAGTGGGAACCAGACTGAATCAATGAACTCAATCCTGGAAGACTGCTTCCTGTGATGTAGTTCTATGTCTTTCACAAAACTCCTAAGTTCTTAAATCTGGGAGTATGCATAGGGATAAGAGTGTTAATTATTAACTACCCTCCTCCACCAGAACTTACCACTCTTTAGTAAAAGCATCCCTTCCAACTGTTTTCTCATACAACCACAGTGGCTGGGAATACAAGAAAAGCTGCATGTGATATGAAATCATATCCCATCTAAATGTCTGTTCTTTTCCTGATTCTTTAAGTAAACCCAAAGTATATATAGTCAATATATTAGAAAAGTAAAAGGTGGATATTTCTGGTTGATTACAATTCCCTGGATTTGCCTCAGTTTCTTTGTACCCACTCTGCTTGCTCTTACTCTCAAACAGTCTTGATTCTATTCCAGAATCTTGTGTCTGCTACTCAACCTCTGGTCCTGTAGCTGTACTATTGCAACAGTCCTTTTATAGCTCACAGTGGCTTCTGATGTTATGTCAGAAACTGTAGAAATGGATGAAAATTTACATCATTGACCTCTATTACATTGTCTTCTTCACCTTTGTATTTTGACATTTCAAACTAGTTCATAAATGCTTTCCCCTTGGATCAAAATTTAACCAGAATATGAGCCATGAGATTTTTTCCAGGACATTAGGTGCTCTGTCTCAGTGAAAACTTTGAGAGGCTCCTAAAGAGTTTTTCATCAGCCTCAAGACTGCAGCTTCTCTGGATCTCATTCAGTGGGTTCTCGTGATCACTAGGTTGGTACAGTCTCTTGAGCATTCATGGCATCTTCAAGTTTGAAAGGTTATATTTTTTAATATTTTTGAGCGAATATGATCACATAGATGAAAACCATAGATGTTTTTCCCACGTTCTTTTACATACTAGGGTTTTCTGGCTGGCATTGCCTGCCAAAAAGATACAACACATGTCCTAAGCCTGAATAATACTTAATAGCATCTCTCAATACTACTCTTCTTGGTGATGGTTATAATACAGGTGGAATGCTATTCCTGTGGCTGTAGGCTTGGGTCTCTATGACTTCTAAATTGTCAGTCCCAAGTCATATAAATTGTAATCTCAACATTCTCAATTCTCATATTGATGTTCTTTGCAACAGATTTAATATTATCTTTGTAGTGTTTTACTGGGGAGAGAATGTCTAACCTTTCCTATGCTTTTCAAATTTAACCTGATACATGACAATGTGTTTAATAATCAAACCTCAACCAGGGAGACAAAATGGATCAGTTACTGTGCTCCTCGTTGACACCCAGCTCTCATCCCCACTGTCACAGAGATCTGCATGACTTTGAGAATTTCCAATACTCAGTGACCTACTTTCCTGGGTTTACTACTCAGACTTGGCCATTCTAGTGGCTTAATTCTTTGACTGGAATATACTGAGACTTCTGCCTTTGCAATTCCTAACTACCTCAAGTAGATCACCCGAGAACATACACTCGGGCATAGACTACTTCACTGAGAAGTATTTAGATAATTAAGTAGTATATAGAAAAGCTATCCCAGTGGCTGAGAGCCTGCATATGACAAAATTTCATCAATCATGGCTACTACCACAACCAAAGCCATCACTTGCCATATCAAGTGTCATGAGTGTAAATGTTCCTGCTATCAAAAGGGAATAGGAAAGACTCGATGGACTCATTTTGGACTTCCTGTACTGTCTAATAACCGCATTTTGTATCAGTACAAAGGGGTATTAGTTTTCTAGGGCTGCCTTAATGAAGTACCACAAATTGCATGGCTTAAACAAGAGAATGTGCTGTCTCACAGTTCTGGCTTGAAGTCTGAAATCAAGGTGTTGGCAGGATTGGTTCCTTCTGAGGTCTGTGAACAAAGAGTCTGTTCTAGGCCTCTCTCCTTTGCTTATTGACTGTCGTCTTCTCCCCGGGTCTCTCCATATCATCTTGCCTCTATGTGTGTTGGTCTCTGTGTAAATTTCCCCTTTTTATATGGACACCATTTATGTTGGTTTTGGGCCCACCCTAATGACCTCAATTTAACTTGATTAATTCTGCAAAGACCCTACCTCCAAATAGAGTCACATACTGAGGTCCTGGGCATTATGACTCCAAGTTTTTTGGGGTGGGAGAAGGACACAATGCAACCCATAACAAAGAATATGAACAATTTAAGCAGACACTTTCCCCCTCCATATGCACACACAGTCTATGGCTGTTAAGAAAAATATTGATACTTCTCTTGAGTTAGTTGGGTCAATCATTTACCTCATCTCCAGGTCAGAGATTTAATCTGTGTTAAGATGTACAGATAAGCTAGGGAAGTATTTTCCTGATATAAAAAATAGAAAAATTATACACTCATCAAAATTATTTGACATTATGTACCTGGTGTTTTAAAAGAGCATAAGACTCTAGGCTGATATTTGGAATTCTCTGCTCCAACTAGATGATAGAAGTCTAGAAGATATTCTCAATTAAGATTATTCCTGTACATTTTTACCTAATAGCACTACTACTATCTGATTCTGGTGTTACAACTCACGTTTCTTGTTCTCTCCCTCTTCATATACTGAAGAAATATAGTCTAGAGCCTTCAGCAGCAGAAATATATACATATAGAAATTAAAATAT
This sequence comes from Neophocaena asiaeorientalis asiaeorientalis, assembly GCF_003031525.2. Taxonomy (NCBI): domain Eukaryota; kingdom Metazoa; phylum Chordata; class Mammalia; order Artiodactyla; family Phocoenidae; genus Neophocaena; species Neophocaena asiaeorientalis. The sequence goes on from NW_020172625.1 coordinate 6,857,114, forward strand.
AACTAAGTATCTAAACTATTATTTTACTTTTTGTATTACCCTAATTGTTTGATATTTTAATAAAGATAGCATTTAGAAACTAAATTTGAAATAGAAATTATACTAAACTCCACTATGCACTGAGAACTGAAGAGCGTAGCCAGTCAACTTCTACCTCCTTTGCACTGAATCCAGATGTCTTCTTGCTATTCACATTAGTCTTGAAGAACGATTCGCTTTATGCCAATGCTTCGCAACTTTGTTCCATGCCTCCTTGCTTTTCATGTTCTTAGTACATAATCATCAGTCACATTAATAGAATAGGGAAGCATGCCCCAAGGAGTAGTTGAGAATCACTGATCAGTATAGTGATAGTAGCATCTCTTGTGGATCTAAATATTAACTGTTATCTGGATGAGGGAAGCACAATAATCAAAATTTCCTTCTGTTTATATTTCAGGGCTGTGTCAGATTATTTATCTACCCCTTGATTCTGAAAAATGATTTGAAGTAGCCTATACAATGAAATCATTTCAACAATATAAAGGTAGCCAAAGGAAATTGGAATAAAAGAAAAGTAAGGTTAGCAAAACAAATATTCCCCGATTTATCTATAGTTTAAATCAATATTAATGAACTCCACAGAAGACACTTTATAGAAATTGAAAAGTACATTCTAAATACATGTGGAAACGTGAAGAGCTTAGAATAGCCAAAATAATTTTGAAAAATAAGAGCAAATTTGGAGAATCTGCACCACTTAAATTCAAAATTCATTATAAAGGTCAGTAATCATGACAATTGAGCCTTGGCATAAAGGTAAGACATAAGTGAATGGAAAAAAATAAAGAGACCAGAAATAGAACCACGTACACCTAGCCAACTGCCTTTTGACATAGTCAATGGGTAAAGATAATCTTTTCAACAAATTGTACTAGAAATATGGGATATTTATTGTGCATCTGATATGTGCTAGGTACTGTTTTGAGTGAGGATAGAGCAGCAAAGAGACAGTTCCTGGTCTCATAAACTTTATATTTTTGTGTAGAAGAGAGGCAGCAAGTAAGTAAACAAGGAAATGCATTATATAATTTTAGGTATTAAATTCCATGAAAAAAATAAATTAGGTTAAAAACAATAATGCATCAAGTGAATTATAAAGATTTTCCTTTGTAGGTGAACTGTGTTCATGATGTTCTATGTGCCTACTATGGAAATGAAGTTGCACACAGGCAAAATTCCATGTGGAAAATAAAAATGTAAAACGATTAAGTGAAAACAAAAACCCTGAAGTAAGTAAGCTACTGAAGTAGATTGGGTTAACTATGTAATTTTGACTTAAAAGGCCAGATCTTCAGACACTCAGGAAGACAATTTTGAAATATAAGAGAAAGAGATAATGCTTAAGTCAAATATATTGGCATGGTGATGACAAAAACCTAAGTTCCCCTCTCCCTCGACACACACACACACATGCACACACACACACACACACACACACACATACACACACACAGAGGCAGAATTTTGATGAGTCACATGTATGAAATTACCAGTGAAAATAGGCCAGTGATGAGATTCATTGAAAAGGTTTGTTTTTCTTCTAGAGATTTAGAAAATTCTGTGAATAATAAATATGAAATCTACTTTTTTATCATGTTGATTAGAATTTTTAAATTAATATCTTTTCAGAGTATAAGGGAAAAAGTGAATTAATTAATGAAAACAAATGAACCAATAAAAAACCAATTGAACACATTTAGGACTACTAATTTATTTTAGGCATGGGTAAAACACATCTGCAGATGTTATTTCAGTTAATATTATAAATAGGAGAAAAGGGGAAAACAATGGCACATATCAGTGACATAACATGTAAATTCTTTTTTTCATTCAGGAATTTTATATTTCATAGGATTCTCTGACATCACACACTCCCCACTGTCTTTATTTATTTTTATTTATTTTGAATTTTATTTTATTTATTTTTTATACAGCAGGTTCATATTAGTTATCCATTTTATACATATTATTGTATATATGTCAATCCCAATCTCCCAACTCATCACACCACCATCCACCACCACCCCCGCCACTTTCCCACCTTGGTGTCCATACATTTGTTCTCTACATCTGTGTCTCAATTTCTGCCCTGCAAACTGGTTCATCTGTACCATTTTTCTAGGTTACACATATATGAATTAATATAAGATACTTGTTTTCCTCTTTCTGACTTGCTTCACTCTGTATGACAGTCTCTAGATCTATCCACATCTCTACAAATGACCCAATTTCATTCCTTTTTATGGCTGAGTTATATTCCATTGTATATATGTACCACATCGTCTTTATCCATTCATCTGTTGACGGGCATTTAGGTTGCTTCCATGACCTGGCTATTGTAAATAGTGCTGCAGTGACCATTGGGGTGCCTGTGTCTTTTTGAATTATGGTTTTCTCTGGGTATATGCCCAGTACTGGGATGGCTGGGTCATATGGTAATTCTAATTTTAGTTTTTTAAGGAACTTCCATACTGTTCTCCATAGTGGCTGTATCAATTTACATTCCCACCAGTAGCGTAAGAGGGTTCCCTTTTCTCCACACCCTCTTCAGCATTTGTTGTTTGTAGAGTTTCTGATGATGCCCATTCTAACTGGTGTGAGGTGATACCTCTTTGTAGTTTTGATTTACATTTCTCTAATCATTAGTGAGGTTGAGCAGGTTTTCATGTGCATCTTGGCCATCTGTATGTCTTCTTTGGTGAAATGTCTATTTAAGTCTTCTGCCCATTTTTGGATTGGGTTGTTTGTTTTTTTTAATATTGAGCTGCATGAGCTGTTTATATATTTTGGAGATTAACCATTTGTCCGTTGAGTCCTTTGCAAATATTTTCTCCCATTCTGAAGGTTGTCTTTTCATCTTGTTTATGGTTTCCTTTGCTGTGCAAAAGCTTTTAAGTTTCATTAGGTCCCATTTGTTTATTTTCCTTTTTATTTCCATTACTATAGGAGGTGGATCAAAAACGATCTTGCTGTGATTTATGTCAAAGAGTGTTCTTCCTATGTTTTCATCTAAGAGTTTTATAGTGTCCAGTCGTACATTTAGGTCTCTAATCCATTTTGATTTTATTTTTGTGTATGGTGTTAGGGAGTGTTCTAATTACATTCCTTTATATGTAGCTGTCCAGTTTTCCCAGCACCACTTATTGAAGAGACTGTCTTTTCTCCATCGTATATCCTTTGTCATAGATTAGTTGACCATAGGTGCGTGGGTTTATCTCTGGGCTTTCTGTCCTGTTCCATTGATCTATATTTCTGTTTTTGTGCCAGTACCATATTGTCTTGATTACTGTAGCTTTGTACTATAGTCTGAAGTCAGGAAGTCTGATTCCTCCAGCTCCGATTTTTTCCCTCAAGACTGCTTTGGGTATTTGGGGTCTTTTGTATCTCCATACAAATTTTAAGACTTTTTTGTTCTAGTTCTGTAAAAACTGCCATTGGTAATTTGATAGGGATTACATTGAATCTGTAGATTGCTTTGGGTATTATAGTCATTTTCAGAATATTGATTCTTCCAATCCAGGAACATAGTATATCTCTCCATCTGTTTGTATCGTCTTTAATTTCTTTCATCAGTGTCTTATAGTTTTCTGCATACAGGTCTTTTGTCTCCCTAGGTAGGTTTATTCCTAGGTATTTTATTCTTTTGTTGCAATAGTAAATGGGAGTGTTGCCGTAATTTCTCTTTCACAGCTTTCATCGTTAGTGTATAGGAATGCAAGAGATTTCTGTGCATTAATTTTGTATCCTGCAACTTTACCAAATTCATTGATTAGCTCTAGTAGGTTTCTGGTGACATTTTTAGCATTCTCTATGTATAGTATCCTGTCATCTGCAAACAGTGACAGTTTTAACTCTTCTTTTCCAATTTGTATTCCTTTTATTTATTTTTCTTCTCTGATTGCTGTGGCTAGGACTTCCAAAACTATGTTGAATAATACTGGTGAGAGTGGACATCCTTGTCTTTTTCCTGATCAGATAGGAAATGCTTTCAGTTTTTCACCATTGAGAATGATGTTTGCTGTGGGTTTGTCATATATGGCCTTTATTATGTTGAGATAGGTTCCCTCTATGCCCACTTTCTGGAGAGTTTTTATCATTAATGGGTGTTGAATTTTGTCAAAAGCTCTCTGTACATCTATTGAGATGATCATATGGTTTTTATTCTTCAATTTGTTAATATTGTGTATCACATTGATTTGTGTATATTGAAGAATCCTTGCATCCCTGGGATAAATCCCACTTAATCATGGTCTATGATCCTTTAAATGTGTTGTTGGATTCTGTTTACTAGTATTTTGTTGAGGATTTTTGCATCTATATTCATCAGTGATATTGGTCTGTAATTTTCTTTTTTTGTAGTATCTTTGGATGGTGTTGGTATCAGGGTGATTGGGTCTCATACAATGAGTTTGGGAGTGTTCTTTCCTCTGGAATTTTTGGAAGAGTTTGAGAAGGATGGGTGTTAGCTCTTCTCTAAATGTTTCATAGAATTCACCTGTGAAGTCATCTGATCCTGGACTTTTGTTTGTTGGAAGATTTTTAATCACAGTTTCAATTTCATTACTTGTGATTGGTCTGTTCATATTTTCTATTTCTTCCTGGTTCAGTCTTGGAAGGTTATACCTTTCTAAGAATTGGTCCATTTCTTCCAGGTTGTCCATTTTATTGGCAAAGAGTTGCTTGTAGTAGTCTCTTAGGATGATTTGTATTTCTGTCGTGTCTGTTGTAACTTCTCCTTTTTCATATATAATTTTATTGATTTGAGTTCTCTCCCTCTTTTTCTTGATGAGTCTGGCTAATGGTTTATCAATTTTGTTTATCTTCTCAAAAAAACAGCTTTTAGTTTTATTGATCTTTGCTATTGTTTTCTTTGTTTCTATTTCATTTATTTCTGCTCTGATCTTTATGATTTCTTTCATTATACTAACTTTGGGTTTTGTTTGTTTTTCTTTCTCTAGTTCCTTTAGGTGTAAAGTTAGATTTTTTTACTTGAGATTTTTCTCGTTTCCTGAGGTAGGCTTGTATTGCTATAAACTTCCCTCTTAGAACTGCTTTTCTGCATCCAATAGGTTTTGGATCATCGTCTTTTCGTTGTAATTTGTCTCTAGGTATTTTTTGATTTTCTCTTTGATTTCTTCAGTGATCTCTTGGTTATTTAGTAACGTATTGTTTAGCCTCCATGTGTTTTTGTTTTTGATGTTTTTTTCCCCTGTAACTGACTTTTAATCTCATAGCACTGTGGTCAGAAAAGATGCTTGATATTATTTCAATTTTCTTAAAATTACTGAGGCTTGATTTGTGACCCAAGATGTGATCTATCCTGGAGAATGTTCAGTGTGCACTTGAGAAGAAAGTGTAATCTGCTGTTTTTGGATGGAATGTCCTATAAATATCCATTAATTCTATCTGGTCTATTGTGTCATTTAAAGCTTGTGTTTCCTTATTAATTTTCTGTTTGGATGATCTGTCCATTGGTGTAAGTGAGGTTGTAAGTCCCCCACTCTTATTGTGTTACTGTCAATTTCCTTTTTTATAGCTGTTATTAGTTTCCTTATGTATTGAGGTGCTCCTATGTTGGGTGCATATATATTTATAATTGTTATATCTTCTTCTTGGGTTGATCCCTTGATCATTATGTAGTGTCCTCCCTTGTTTCTTGTAACATTCTTTATTTTAAAGTCTATTTTATCTGATATGAGTATTGCTACTCCAGCTCTCTTTTGATTTCCATTTGCATGGAATATCTTTTTCCATCCCCTCACTTTCAGTCTCTATGTGTCCCTAGGTCTGAAGTGGGTTTCTTGTGGCCAACATATATATGGGTCTTGTTTTTGTATCCATTCAGCCAGCCTGTGTCTTTTGGTTGGAGTATTTAATCCATTCATGTTTAAGTTAATTATCGATATGTATGTTCCTATTACTATTTTCTTAATTGTTATGTGTTTGTTTTTGTAGGTCCTTTACTTCTCTTGTGTTTGCTGCCTAGAGAAGTTCCTTTAGCATTTGTTGTAGAGCTGGTTTGGTAGTGCTGAATTCTCTTAGCTTTTGCTTGTCTGTAAAGCTTTTAATTTCTCCGTGGAATCTGAATGAGATCCTTGCTGGGTAGAGTAATCTTGGTTGTGGTTTCTTCCCTTTCATCACTTTAAATATATCCTGCCACCCCCTTCTGGCTTGTAGAGTTTCTGCTGAAAAATCAGCTGATAACCTTATGGGAATTCCCTTGTATGTTATTTGTTGCTTTTCCCA
>NW_020172625.1:6863422-6873731 GCF_003031525.2 Neophocaena asiaeorientalis asiaeorientalis
TTCTGCTGAGAAATCAGCTGTTAACCTTATTGGAGTTCCCTTGTATGTTATTTGTCATTTTTCCCCTGTTGATTTCAATAATTTTTCTTTGTCTTTAATTTTTGTCAATTTGATTGCTATGTGTCTTGGCCTGTTTCTCCTTGGGTTTACCCTGCCTGGGACTCTCTGCAATTCCTGGACTTGGGTGGCTATTTCCTTTCCTGTGTTAGGGAAGTTTTCAACTATAATCTCTTCAAATATTTTCTCTGGTCCTTTCTCTCTCTCTCCTTCTTCTGGGACCCCTATAATGCGAATGTTGGTGTGTGTAATGTTGTCCCAGATGTCTCTTAGTCTGTCTTCATTTCTTTTCATTCTTTTTTCGTTATTCTGTTCCGCAGCAGTGAATTGCACTATTCTGTCTTCCAGGTCACTTATCCGTTCTTCTGCCTCAGTTATTCTTCTATTGTTTCCTTCTAGTGTATTTTTCATTTCAGTTATTGTATTGTTCATCTCTGTTTGTTTGCTTAATTCTTCTAGGTCTTTGTTAAACATTTCTTGCATCTTCTCGATCTCTGCCTCCATTCTTTTTCCAAAGTCCTGGATCATCTTCATTATCATTATTCTGCATTCTTTTTCTGGAATGTTGCCTGTCTCCACTTCATTTAGTTGTTTTTCTGGGGTTTTATCTTGTTCCTTCATCTGGTACATAGCCCTCTGCCTTTTCATCTTGTCTGTCTTTCTGTGAATGTGGTTTTTGTTCCGCAGGATGCAGTTCTTCTTGCTTCTGCTGTCTGCCCTCTAACAAGTAAAGTTTTGTGAATGTAAACATTTCTTCATTTATTCTTCATGGAAAAAATAGTGATTTGTAAGTGATTTTTTGTTTCTATAAATGTGTCCTACTGGGAGGATGGAGACATGGGACCCTAAATCTTATTCCCAGAGCTTGTGATTGCTTATAAGTTCTTACAGACTTTTCCTTTTTAACCAATTGTTTTGTTTTATTGAATAAAAACAGATTTTATATTGAAAAACCCAAGGTTTACACAGAAAAACTAACATGCAGTATCAATTGGAAGAGTGAAGAATTGAAATATTCATTGTGAATCTTTATGATTTGCTTGGACATATCCTTGTAATCATATAAACCCCCAAGGTAGGCTAGAAACTGGATCAGAGCTTGGTATAATGTGCTGAATTTTGGTTGCAGAGCTTAAGGGTAAAACATTTGTCTCCATGGGGACAGATCTATTACTGCACTTTTCAAAATGTCAAGGTTACATTTGAAAAGTAGTTGCAATTTTCTCTCTTTTTATAAAGATAATTCCCTGTTTGGACTTCACACATAAAAATCTGCGATTTAAAAATATTTGTCTTCACAGTGTTAAATTAATAATCCCAACCTAACATGGCTTAGGGTACAACATATGTGTTTCTTAATCTCCCGCTTCCAGGAAAACATAGTGTTGTTAATTATTTAGTAATATTTTGTCCTTTGACCTCTGAGTTGTATAGGAGGTCATAGTTTGTATCAGAACCATTGTCAAATGAGAAATCTCTTTTGGAAATATTAATCCATAGAAAAAGGAAAGCACATTCCTATATGTTTCCCTTTAATATCACAGAAAACATGATGTCTTTGTTTTTTTATGTTAAAATATTTTTTTAAGTTATTGCTGTCACCCTATATGTGATAAGTTTATTTTTACCAAAGAATTTACATTTGTGTGTACTTTATATGCCTTAAGTAAATCCTAATTATGAATGTAATGAGTGGAGCTAAGCATTGCAATTTATCTTTAAAACTATTAAATCACCAAACTTAACTGTGGTACAAATGTTAAAATTATTAGTAGCTCTTTGGAGGTAGATATTCGATAGTAATATTTCATGAGATGAAATGGTAAATATGAAATAAAATTCTCATAAAGAATTTTAAAGAGTACAGGCCTTTCACCTCGGTTAAATTTATTCCTAGATATTTTATTCTTTTTGATTTGATTGTAATGGGATTTTTTTCCTGATTGCTCTTTCTGATAGTTCAATATTAGTGTATAGAAATGCAACAGATTTCTGTACATTAATCTTGTCTCCTGCAACTTTACCGAATTTATTTATTAGTTCTAATAGTTTTTTGGAGACTTTAGGGTTTTCTATATATAGTTGGTCATCTGCAAATGGTGACAGTTTTACTTCTTCCCTTCCCATTTGGATGCCTTTCACTTCTTTTTCTTATCTGGTTGTTGTGGCTAGGACTTCCAGTACTGTGTTTAAATAGAAGTGGCAAGAATGAGCATCTGAAAAGTGTAAGACATTGATGAAGGAAATTGAAGATGATACAAATAAATGAAAAGTTATTCCATGTTCATGGATTTGAAAAATTAATGTTGTTAAAATGTCCATACTACCCAAAGCAATCTACAGATTGAATGCAATCCCTATCAAAATACCAATGAACATTTTTCACAGAACTAGAACAAATAATCCTAAAATTTATATGGAATCACAAAAAGACCCCAAATCACTCAAGCAATCTTGAGAAAAAAGAAGAAAGGTATTATGAAGGTTTTGTGCTCCCTGACTTCACACTATAATACAAAGCTACAGTAATTAAGATGGCATGGTACTAGATGCTAACAGACACCTAGATCAATGGAACAGAATAAAGAGTGCAGAAATAAACCCACACACGTAGTCAATTTATCTACAAGAAAGGAAGCAAGAATATACAATGGGGAAAAGATAGTTTCTTTAAAAAATGGTGTTGGGAAAACTGGACAACTACATGAACCTAGATCATTTTCTCACACTATACACAAAAATAAACTCAAAATAGATTAAAGTCCTGAATATAAAACCTGAAACCAGGGCTTCCCTGGTGGCACAGTGGTTGAGAGTCTGCCTGCCGATGCAGCGGACACGGGTTCGTGCCCCGGTCCGGGAAAATCCCACATGCCGCGGAGCGGCTGGGCCCGTCAGCCCTGGCTGCTGAGCCTGCGCGTCCGGAGCCTGTGCTCCGCAACGGGAGAGGCCACAACAGTGAGAGGCCCGTGTACCGCAAAAAAAAAAAAAAAGACCTGAAACCATAAAACTCTTAGAGGAAAACATAGACAGTATGCTCTTTGACATTTGTCTCAGCAATATTTTTTGGATCTGTCTCCACAGGCAAGGGACACAAAAGCAAAAACAAACAAATGGAACCTAATCAACGTGAAAAGCTTTTTTATAGTGAAGGAAACCATCAACAAAATGAAAAGGCAACCTACTGAATGGGGGAAGATATTTGCAAACAATATGTCTGATAAGGGATTAATATCCAAAATATGTACAAAACTCATGCAGCTCAATATCAAAAGACACAACCCAATTAAAAAATGGGTAGAAGACCCGAATAGGCATTTTTCCAAGGAGACACAGAGAAATTTGTATCCTGATTTCAAAAAAGTTAAAATGTGAAAGAGAAAATGTACCTTAGCACTGAGAAAATATCCTATTTATATTTTTGGTATTAAAGAGTACATCATCAACTTGGCTTAATATAATCTCTCACAATGTAATACAAAGCAAAGAATTTGTTATTATCTACAATCAGAGTTCTTCAATATGATAATTAACAAGATATGTCAATATTTTTAGCCAAGTCTCATAATATATAAGAACTGAAAATATTTAAATTAATTTGGAAATTTTAAATTTAATTTAATTAACAAATCAACATCAAAAAAACAAACAACACAATTTTAAAATGGGCAGAAGAACTGAATAGACATTTTTCCAAAGAAGAAATGCAGGTAGCCAATAGTCATATTAAAAGATGCTCAACGTCACTAATCTTCACAGAAGTGCAAATCAAAACCAAGAGATATCACCTCACATGTGTCAGAATGGCTGTTGTCAAAAAGAACACAAATAAATGTTCGCAAGAATGTGGAGAAGAGGGAACCCTTGTACACGGCTGGCGGGAACGTAAGTTGGTACAGCCACTGTGGAAAACAATGTGGAGGTTTCTCAAGAAACTAAAAATAGAACTACCATAAGACCCAGCAATTCCACTTCTGGGTATATATCCAAAAAAACCAAAAACACTAATTTGAAAAGATATATGCACTCTAATGTTCATAGCAGCGTTATTCACAATAGCCAAGATATGGAAGCAACCTAAGTGTCCATCAGTGGGTGAATGGATAAAGATGTTGTATATTTATCTAATGGAGTAAATATTACTCAGACATAAACGAGAATGAAATGTTGCCATTTGTGACAACATAGATGGATATGGAGGGTGTTATGTTTAGTGAAATAAGTCAGACAGAGAAAGACATACTCTGCATTTTTCACCTACATGTGGAATCTAAAAAATAAACAAATGTAACAAAACAGAAACGACTCACAGATACAGAGAACAAACTAGTGGTTACTAGAGAGGAGAGGGGTGAGAAGAGGGACAAATAAGGAGACTAAAAGCTACAAACTACTAGATATAAAATAAATAATTTACAAGGATACAGCAGAGGGAATGTAGTCAATATTTTACAGTAACTTTGTAGAGAGTGCAATCTCTAAAATTACTGAATTACTCTGTTGTACACCTGAGACTAATATAGTAAGTCAACTATGTTTCAGTGGAAAAAAATTTTAAGAAAATTCTTTAATTTTAATTTATTTATTAGAATCTTAACAAATATTTTTAAAAGTCTATTTAAGGAAATTCTGGTAGATGGCCAGTTGTAAAAGATCAGTAACTAGAAGCATTAAACTAAAATTCCTATCACCATCCTAAGAATCAAGAGGATATATGGGGGCTTCCCTGGTGGCACAGTGGCTGGGAGTCCACCTGCCGATGCAGGGGACACAGGTTCGTGCCCCGGTCCGGGAAGATCCCACATGCTGCGGAGCGGCTGGGCCCGTGAGCTGAGCCTGCGCATCTAGAGCCTGTGCTCTGCAACGGGTGAGTCCACAGCAGTGAGAGGCCCGCGTACCGCAAAAAAAAAAAAAGATATATAGACAGGATTTAAGTATATTGTGGACGTCAGAGGATTATTTGCCTTTATTTTGGGCAACTCTTTTTAGTCTATAAACCATTTTTATAGAAAAACAACACATGAAATATGGCCTTTCTTTGCAGAAATTAAACAGTATATCTTTATGGGAAACATTTAAGACATGAAATATTTTAAGAAATATTTAGTTATAAGAAATATTAAATATTTCAACTAAATATTACAAAATATCTTCTATATGTCAAAAACAGGCATTTGCACATGGGTTATCTTATGTAATCTTCACAATAACCTTATTTCAATTTTAAAATGAGATTAGGCTTATGGAGACTAAGGATCTTGTTCAGAATCACTCAGGTAATTGATGGTCAATTTAAACTTTCAGTTAAGATCTTCTACCGCAAGTCTAGTGCTATTTCACTACCTATGCTAACTCTAAATAAGTATTGCTTCATTTGGACATTCAATAAATCTTTTATTTCAGCAAATATTTATTAAATTCCTAATGTCTTAAGCTCTATGTTACATAGGGGAGATATAAGGGTTACCTTGAGTGAACTCAAGTAAATCTTCTTCTATATGGAACATGTTGTTTATCTCTGGCTGCTTTCAAAATGTTCTATTTATCATTAGTTTTCATCAGTTTGTTGTGACTTGATCCTTTTTTTTTTTTTAATCATGCTTGGGTTCCAATGATATTTTTGATTCTGTAAATTTATGTGTCTCAGCAAATTAGAGAAGTTTTAAGCCATATTTCTTCATACATTTATTTTGTCCCTTCATGTTTTTCTCTCCTGGAACTACAATTACCATATGTTAGATTATTTTAGATTTTTGCACCTTGAGTCTCTTCATTTTTTTTTTATCATTTTATCATCTCTGTTACCCAGTATAGGTAATTTATAATATATTGATTTATCTTAAAGTTTATTCACTCTATCTTCAGAGCTTCCCAATATGTTGTTAATCCCATTAGGTAAAATTTTTATTTCAGATATTTGTATATTCCACTTTTCAATTTCTTATTTGTTCTTCTTTCATACCTTCTATTCCTTTGCTGAGATTTCCTATCTTTTCTTTCATTATCAACATATTTTGATATCCTTGAAGATAGTTACAGTATCTGCTTTAAAATCTGTTCTGCTAATTCTGACATCTTCATCTCTAGTTTTGTCTCCATTGATTGATTATTTTTTTTTCTTGAGTGTGGCACTTTTCTGTTTGTTTAAAATTTGAGTAGTTTGGATTTGTGTCCAAACTACACAAAGTATATTGTAAATTATACTTGTACAGATTCTAGATTATGTTATATTCCTCCAAAGAATATTGATTATTTTTTAAGCAGGCAGTCATTTTACAGAATTCACACTAGTTTTTTCTGTGTGATACATGACAGCTGAAATCTCATTTCTCTTTTTAGCCTTAGCATGTCTACTTGCAGTCTTATCCATGGATTTTGGTTAGAGTTCAACCAGATATCTAGACATACCATGGTGTTTCAACCTTATCTTTCTTTTTAGAGAACTTCTTCCCAACCCACTTCACCCCCTCTTAACTTTTCAGCTGTGTAGTTGTCCCAAACACTGCCCTTTGGCTTATCAATCCAGTAAGAAAGTCTTCTCCCTTTCATAGTTTAGGTGCACCACGTTGCACTATTGGTGTTGGCCCTCAGGCTAAAAGTGGTGAAACCAGGAAACTTCCCCATTATAATACTCTTCTACCAAGTGTTGAAACTCACCTAAAATGCCTACCTAATTTTCTCAGTCTCCAGTGACCTTAGATAGTTATTTCTTTTTACATATTCCCCTTTAGTTTATAGCTGTTATTTGTGGAAGTATTGATCCAATAAGAGCTAATCAACCATTACCCAAAGAAAAACCTAAGAACATTAGATTATTTCTTTTGTAATGTAAATATTTAAAAGCTATACACTTCTCTGTGAAGATTGTTTTAGCTAAATCTCACACATTTTGACATGGCAAGTTTTTATATTCATTCAGTTAAAAATATTTTCTAATATGCCCTATGATTTCTTCTTAACTTTTCTTTTTAAGTTATTTAGAAGTGTTTAATTCTCAAACTGTTGGAGATTTTTCAAATATCTTTTTTTTTTTTTTTTTTTTTTTTTTTATATTTTTTTTTTTTTTTTTTTTTTTTTTTTTCAAATATCTTTATATTGTGCATTTCTATTTAATTCCATTGTGGTCAGGTAACATTGTCTGGTTTTCATCTATTTAAATTTATTCCCAATGTGGCCTCAATTAGTGAACATTCTATGTCCACTTAAATAGAATATGTATTTTGTTGTTATTGAGTATAATGCTCTAAAGTGTCAATTTAATTAATAGTTTTGCTCAAGTCTTCAATATTCTTACTGATTTTTATTTAATATTTCTAAAATTTAACAAAAGCAGTCTATTGAAATCTCACTGTGAAGGCAGGTCTGCTGGCAACAAATTCCTTTAATTTTTGTTCATCTGAGAAAATCTTTGTTCTTCACTTTTGAAAGATATTTTGTAGGGTACAGAATTATAGGTTGGTAGGCTTTTTTTCTCAGTACTTTAAATATTTCACTATGCTCTGTTGTTTCGTGGTTTCTGAGAAGTTGAAGGTAATTCTTTGCTCTTGTATAGGTAAGATGTCTTTTTTCCTTTGGCTTCTTTCGGGATTTTTAAAATATATCTTTGCTATTTTGTAGTTTGACTAGAATATGCCTGGGTGTAATTTTTGGCATCTGTCCTGCTTCACATTCTTTGAGCTTCTTAGATCTGTGATTTCGTGTCTGATGTTAATTGGGGGAAATTCTCAGTCATTATCGTTTCAAATATTTCTTCAGTTTCTCTCTCTTCTCCTTCTGGTATTCCCATTACTCGTATGTTACACCTCTTGTAGTTGCTCCACAGTCCATGGATATTCTGTTTGTTTGCTTGTTTTCTAGTATTTTTCTCTTCACTTTTCAGTTTTGGAGGTTTCTATTGAGATATCCACAAGCTCAGATATCCTCTTGCCTCAGCTGTGTTCATTCTTCTGATAAGCTCATCAAAGGCACTCTTCTTTTCTGTCATATTGTTTTTTATCTCTCGCATTTCTTTTTGATTTTTTCTTAGAATTTCCATCTCTCTGTTTACATTGTCCACCTGTTCTTTTTTTTAAATATTTATTTATTTATTTATTTGGTTGCACTGGGTCTTAGTTGTAGCTCCAGGGCTCCTTAGTTGTGGCTCCAGGACTCTTTAGTTGTGGTGTGCAAACTCTTAGTTGCAGCATGTATATGAGATATAGTTCCCTGACCAGGGATTGAACCCAGGCCCCCTGCATTGGGAGCATGGAGTCTTAGCCACTTAGTGCCACCAGGGAAGTCCCATCCATCTGTTGCATGTTTTTTACCTATGGATAGAGCCCCTAGCATGTTAATTATAGTTGTCTTAAATTCCCAGTCTGATAATTCCAACATCTCTGCCATGACTGGTTATGATACTTGCTCTGTCTCTTCAAATTATGTTTTCACCTTTTGGTATCCCTTGTAATTTTTTCTTGATAGCTATCCATGTTGCAGCAGGTAAAAGGAACTGCTGTGAATAGGTCTTTAGTAATGTGGTGGTAAGGTACGCAGAGAGGGAAAATGCTCTGTAGTCCTATAATTAGGTCCCAATCCTTTAGTGAGCCTATGCCTCTGGACTGTGAACTTCACAAGTTTTTCTCAGAGTTTTTTTCACCACTTAGTAGGAGAGGATGGCTAGAGTTAGCTGTGTGTGGGTATTTCCCATCCCCAGGTTAGCTAGGCTCTGTTAATACGCAGGCAGCTTGGGCTTTAGTTAGCTGGTTTCTCTTGAGGGCAGGACCTATTAAGAACAGTGTTCTGGAATATTTCAAAATGGTTCCTTTCCCTACATCCCACCCACTCTGGCAAAAACACAAGGGGAATCTTCTCTGATATTTGCTGTGGAATTCTGGTCAATCTCACAAAATTGTGGGGACCCCCCCCATAACTATTCTCCTGAAGATTTAAACTCTCATACTTGTCCACGCTGAGCCTCTAGCAATTCCTCAATTACAGTTCAGATTTTCCTACCACAGGCCTAGTTCCTGTGGCCACGCCACTTCTGAATCTCTGCTCCAGTGATCCGTGACTCCCTGTATCTACCTGTCTGTCTCTCCAGTCTTTACAGCAGGGTTTGCTCTGTGTCCTCCCCTCTCTTATGGATCCAAGAAGATTTGTTGATTTTTCAGTCTGTTCAGCTTTTTATTTGTTGTAAGGAGCAGCTTCTGAGCTACTTATATGCAGAACTGGAAACCAGAAGTCCACTTAAGTTTTTTGTATAGAATAATTCAGAAAACACAGAAATCGTCTGTTAAGTTTGTCAAAATTATATGGAGCCACTAATAGAAGAAAACTACTTGAATGAATATTCTGTGAGTCATATAAAACAATTAACCAACATACTAAATTTCCATCAAGCTTTCTGGTGCTTTAACCAGGGAAATTACATTGCTATATATTTAATAAAGAAATTTAGACACATTGCCTTTAAGATCTGGAATGAGACAAAGATTCTGCTATTACAAATACTTATTAACCTTTGACCAGAGGTCTTGGCTAGCATTATAAGATAAGAAAACAACGCTTACCAAAACAAGGGGCTCTGCGTCACTGTGACTGCTCAAAGTGCATCCAGGTATCTAAGAAGTAGCTTTTCTCCTTGTCAAAGGTAAACTTAACGCCTAATATCATTCCTTCATGTCTAGTTTCAGATGATGATGATGATCCTTTATAGACAAATCTTATATCCAAAAACCTCTGAAAACTTAACTTTTTTTGGAACTGCAATTGGTGGTCAAATCCTGTCCCAACCAGAATTTTTTTTGTCATCAACACCTAAAATGAACTCATAAGAAGCTGTTTATATTCTTTATTCCATTTAGTATTAAAATTGTTAAATTTTGCTGCAGAAATATTCATATGGACTTCCCCAGAACCCATGAGGTTTTTTATGTGACATATAGTATATGATCCTTCTTACTTCAAATTCTGATTTCCATGGTACCTATGACTCCGAGGGTTTGTAAAGAACTTGTTAAAGCAAACACTTATCAATAATATATTTTATTATATAATCCTCACAACAGTACTGTGAAGTAGATACTAATATTATTCTTATTTAATAAATGAGAAAAGTGAGTAGCAGAGAGGTTAAGAAAACTAACCTAAGGTCACACAGCTTGTAAGCAGCAGAACTGGAGTTTAACTAAGGCACCCTGGATCCAAAGCTCACACTTTTTACTGCTTTTCACTGTTTTTTTTTTTTTTTTACGGCTTTTTTCTTTTTTTTTAA
>NW_020172625.1:6873758-6889730 GCF_003031525.2 Neophocaena asiaeorientalis asiaeorientalis
CATGGGGGGAGGGGGCAGATACTTTTTTGTTGACCCTACTCAAACTAAGATAAACTGCACCTTCCCCCTTTTCATTAAATTGAAAGAGAACTGTATAATCTTATTTAAATATTGGAATCTATACCATGTTACTAAAATGTGAAGACCCGTTTCTAATCCTCATTCTCATCTGTTCCAACCATTCTGCTCTGTTTTCAATATTGAATATTGTTTTCCAATTGAAACTTTTTTCTTTCTTATATCCCTGAGCTGGTTTTGTCCTCTGTCTATCCCTCTGTGAATATTCCATCTTTCTGTTTTGTTTTGTTGCTTTCTCTTATACCTCACAAAATCTAAGTATTCACTAAAACAGTGCTCGTACTTCTTGAATTTTATTTTCACACTCTTAGTAAAGTTTAACTCAGTTTCTGGCTTGGATGCAACGGAACTCCATTGTGAAAAAGTCTAGATGGCTATTTCCTCATTATCTGACAAGCTCTGTGACTTGTCTGTGCTTTATGTCTGAGAGCCAGGATGAAGGAGACCATAGAATATTCCATGGCATCTGGAAATATACAGGCTCACCTTCTTCTTAATGACACTAATGCAAATTTCACCAGCTCTTAACTTATCTAAGAGTTCTAAGTATGTACTTCTTCAGCCCATTGAAAAGATTTTTAGAAGTCAGAAAATCATAAGGAATCACAAACAGATCTAATTCACAGGATGTTGGTATTTAAGGTTGACCCACTTGATTGTAAGTTCTTGGCAGGCAGGTACTGCTTACTGTTCTAGCCTGAGCGTTTATTTCTTTCTTTAAGAAACAAAAGAGTATCCTGGACATCACAATGCTAACAACATTTATATTATTCCAAATTAAATACACTAGTCTAAGACAGAAGGTGATCAGAATACATGTCAGTTGGATCCCTGACAAGAGAAAAACTGCAGAAAAGTTTATTTATCAAATGTTTGTATTCTAATTTTAGCCCTCAAGCAATCCATTAGTAAATGAAGCACAAAACACTTCCTTTATGTCTAGTTTGTTTATTTACATTTTTCATTTGTAAAATAAGAGAAATCTGCCAAATTTCCAGCATCTAAAGTGAGGTTCTACACATGATAAATGTTATTCAAGGATATATAAATATATAAAAAATATACATATGATCATTTTAGAGTGGCTAAACTATATCACAAGTAGGAAAAATATGCAATATATTATACATATATATAAGTATTATATATACACATACCTATTAACTGGTTTCAATAAAAGCATCATATGTGTATAAGTATATATAGAAAAGGATAAATTCCTAGAAGGAAAGCAAATTTGTTATAAATTAAATAGTTAACAAAGTTCAATGAAAGAATTTTCAAAGTAATGAAAATCAAAAATAAACAGAACAATTTATATGGCCAGGTGAATAAGATTACCACCAAAGGCAGGAAGGCTATTAGTGCATAACTATGCCATAAATAAAAATTAAGTTTCAGTACAGAAGTACAGCTTAATTCAAATTTTGAAAGCAAAGAGCATCATAAAATTCCATTAGCACATGGAAACAATTGTATCCTTGCATCATTTTTGATCTGAATATGTGTTCTGATTATTTGTTGTTTTTATTTTTAGCAAAAGTGAGGTTTTTAGAGTTTAAACTCAGACATAGGGAATTTTAGTATTAGCTTTTCCTGTACAGTTAAGCATAAAGTCACATAGATTAATAATCTATGAAGACCTATTACTTTACCTTTTTGAACAGATTGCTTCTCACATGTGAGAGTTTTGAGTAGGTACCACTTTGTCTTGCATTTCTTTCTTTTTACAGTTTGTGAATATATAATACAGTTGCATGGTTCAGAATTCACAGTGATATAAAAAGGTATACACACAATAGCAAGTTCACAACTTTTCTTGAACCCATTGGAGTGCTGAGGTTTCAAGCCAGCTAACTGGCCCAAAAATCTAAAAAAATTCTGGAGCTTGCAGGAAAACTTATGATATGAACAGTGGCTTACCAAGATGGGATGCAGCTGGACAAGAAGGGTTAAGCTGGGGTTGTGGTCCAACCAGTAGAGATTGAATGTGCACTGGCAAGGGGGTGAAGGCCCTGGGAACTGCAAATACTGGAGGAGTCTGCCAACTGAGGACTCAGAAAATTTTGACAGATTTCAGAGAAAATCTCCCTTGTGATGCAGAACTGAAGGAGGAAAACAGCAGCTGCTATGGGAGCATCACAAAGCTCAACTGAGTTAGTTATTCTCTATCTTCCCTACAAAACCAGAAACCTTACCCTGTGCCTGAGGCAGGCAGGGGAGGGGAGAAGATGAGCACCCACTGGTGCTCTTAGGGCTCTAGTGATAACCCATTGCAGCTAGGGGAAGGAAACAGGAAAAAAAGAAACTTCAAACCCTGGAAGAAGGACATAAAGATGTACTGGACTCAGAACTATAAAGCAAGTTACAGGACTGAGAACCAGGGACACAGTGCCTAAAACAAGACTTAATCAAGAACAGCCATGCCCTGCCCAAAGCACACACCCCAGGAAAAGAAATATCAAGTAACAGTTTCCTAAAAGCAGATCTTCACAGAGGCCCAATGTAGAGAGAAGACCATAAGAGTAGCATGGAATAGGCATTGAACTAAAAAACCCTTTGCAAGCCCCTACCCTAAGCATAAATATCATTAAAAAAATATGAGACCTATGGTACCCTGAGAGTAAGCATAGCAACAACAAGCCTGAAAACCAGGTTTTAATAGGTGAAATAAATTTCTTCCCCCCAAAGTCCTAGCAGAAAGAAAATCATGCCTATTTCCAAGCATAAAAACTATTTACCTTAATCTCTTCTGACCTACACAAAATATTTGTCTTCCAGGAATAAATTAGGATGCATACAAAAAAGCAAGAATAACAAAGTACATTCCTAAGAAACAGAGCAATCATTAGAACACTTATATGACACAGGTGTTGGAAGTATCTGAGAGGGAATTTAAAATACATATGATTAATATGTAAAAGGCTGTAAGGGGAAAAGTGGACAACGTGCAAGATAGGTGGTCAAATTCAGCAGAGAGATGGAAATTATAAAAAAGAGTTAAATAGAAATACCAAAAATCCAAAACACAGTGACCGAGATGAAAAGAGTATCTTCAACAGGCTTAATAGCAAACTGGGCACAGCCAAGGAAAGAATCTGAATACTTGAAGATAGGTCTACAGAAATCACCCAAGGTGGAATGCAGACTATGACTAAGGAACCTACAGATGAGTGAAATGAATAACTGAAGTAAGTGAGGAAAAAAAGCCAACCTAAGTAACTCTGGAAAACAGTGTTTTGACTGAATAATTTAAGGCTTAAGACACAACAGATTGTAAAGAAACATTGTAGTCTGGTTGGGAAACTTGTTTTACACACTTATGGGACATGTTATCAAACTGCTTTCTATGAATACTAGGCTTGAACAAATAAATAAATTGCAGATTTCTCGCTGTTGGAGGAAAATGGAGGTGCATGTCAAGAGGACACAGAATCCACATTTTAAAAGAGTTCTCAATGACCAAGGCTGAAATAATTTGAGCAAAAAAATAAACAATAATAGTATTGGATTTTAACCCCAGAATAAAATAAATATCCATAAATCTGAAGACTTCAGGTTTCAGCCCAATATGTAAACTGGTTGGAAATCATTACTCTTACCCTTACAATAAGAAAAATGCTAGAGAAATGGAAAATCAGTAACTTTCTCAGACCCATCAGAGGACTAAGTTCACAGGACAAACTGCATTCCTAAAACCCAGAGAGTTAAAGTACTTGATGTTTGCTTACGTGAAGCAGAAACTCTCAGTCAAAGATCCCTTATCTAGTAAGAATTAGGAATTGCCAACGATATACAATGGAGAAAAGACAGCACCTTCAGTAAGTGGTGCTGGGAAAACTGGACAGCTACATATAGAAGAATGAAATTAGAACACTTCCTAAGACCATACACAAAAATAAACTCAAAATGGATTAAAGACCTAAATGTAAGACCAGACACTATAAAACTGTCAGAGGAAAACATAGGAAGAACACTCTTTGACATAAATCATAGCAAGATCTTTTCTGACCCACCTCCTAGAGTAATGGAAATAAAAACAAAAATAAACAAATGGGACCTAATGAAACTTAAAAGCTTTTGCACAGCAAAGGAAACTATAAACAAGATGAAAAGACAACCCTCATAATGGAGAAAATATTTGCAAATGAATCAGTGGACAATGGATTAATCTCCAAAATATATAAACAGCTCATGCAGCTCAATATTAAAAAAATGAACAACCCAATCCAAAAATGGGCAGAAGACCTAAATAGACATTTCACCAAAGAAGACATACAGATGACCAAGAAGCACATGAAAAGCTGCTCAACATCACTAATTAATAGAGAAATGGAAATAAAAACTACGAGGTATCACCTCACACTGGTTAGAATGGGCATCATGAGAAAATCTGCAAACAACAAATGCTGGAGAGGGTGTGGAGAAAAGGGAGCCCTCTTGCACTGTTGGTGGGAATGTAAATTGATACAGCCACCATGGAGAACAGTATGGAGGTTCCTTAAAAAACTAAAAATAGAACTACCATATGATCCAACAATCCCACTGCTGGGCGTATACCCAGAGAAAACCATAATTCAAAAAGACACATGAACCCCAATGTTCATTAAAGCACTATTTACAGTAGCTAGTTCATGGAAGCAGCCTAAATGCCCATTCACAGATGAATGGATAAAGAAGATGTGGTACATGTATACAATGGAATATTACTTAGCCACAAAAAAGAATGAAATTGGGTCATTTGTAGAGGCATGGATGGACCTAGAGACTGTCATACAGAGTGAAGTAAGTCAGAAAGAGAAAAACAAATACCGTATATTAACACATATATATAGAATCTAGGAAAATAGTACAGATGAACCGGTTTGCAAGGCAAAAACAGAGACATAGATGTAGAGATCAAATGTATGGACACCAATGGGGGAAAGCAGTGCGGGGTGGGGGTGGTGGTGGGATGAATAGGGAGATTGGGATTGACATATATACTCTAATAGGTTTGAAATAGATAACTAATAAGAACCTGGTGTATAAAAAATAAAATTTAAAAATAAATAAATTAAAAAGAATTAGGAATTGCCAGAGGCTGCAGAGGGGACCCCAAACTGTCACAGCTTTTCCTCCAGGAATACGAACAGGTTTTTATTGGAAGAGCTAAGAAAGCTCCTCAAGTGACTCTGACAGGGAGAAGAAAAAAGTAGCAACTGTGAAGCCCTCCCAGACGCTTCTCTCTAAATAAAGACCTAATCTCCAGGATAAAGGACATCACCAGAGGGCAATACTGAGAACTTATTTCAGCTTGGAGAAAGGAAATCCACCTTAACTCTAGCTTGATCCTGACTTCCCATCTCACCTAAGGGAGGAAAAAAGCCACAGTTTACATGGAAGATGGCTTCAAGGAAATATGCTGGAAACACTGGGATTGGAGAGGGAATTGGGGGCCAGGAGAGATGAAAGCTGTACTCCTGGAAGAGGAGCAGAAATACTTCATAGGCCAAACTCCTGAGACACAGGCCCATTAAAAGACTGAGGCTTATGGGCTTCCCTGGTGGCGCAGTGGTTGAGAGTCCGCCTGCTGATGCAGGGGACACGGGTTCGTGCCCCGGTCCGGGAAGATCCCACATGCCGCGGAGCGGCTAGGCCCGTGAGCCATGGCCGCTGAGCCTGCGTGTCTGGAGCCTGTGCTCCGCAACGGGAGAGGCCACAACAGTGAGAGGCCCGCGTACCGCCAAAAAAAAAAAAAAAAAGACTGAGGCTTAATATGGAGGTTAAACACACCCTCTTTTTCACCATCACCTGTCACAACACTAACAAACATCCAGAAATAATGAAAGTGGATTAAAACTGAAAAACTTTAAGGCACAAACAATCTCTAAAGACGAGTATGCAAGGAAACCGAAAGCCAAGAGGGGAGAAAAAACAAGATCACCAGAGTAAGTCAAAGCCTCTAGTGCCTATAACTAAAATAAACATTAAAGTTACCCCAACTCTTAGCCAAATTAACATAAATCTCATACTGATGGCCTATTTACCTCAGTAGCTATTACCCTATGCAATATGTCTGATCTCAACAAAATTTACCTGGCATGCCAAAAGGCAAAAATAAATACCATCTAAAGAGACAAAGCAAACATCAGAACCAGACGCAAATATAAAAAAGATGTTGGAATTATTTTACAGGAAATTTTAAGTAACAATGACTAATATGATAAAGACTTTCAGGGAAAAAGTAGACAACACGCAAGGCCAGATGGAATGCCAGCTGAAAAATGGGAACTTAATTTAAAAAAATAAAAAGGAAATGCTAGAAATAAAAAACGCAGTATTTGAAATGAAGACTGCCTTTGATGGGCACGTCAGTAGATTGACATGGCTGAGGAAAAAATCAGTGAGACTGAACATAAGTAAATAGCAACTTCTCAAATTGATATGCAAAGAGGAAAATGAAGAAAATGAAAGGCACAGGATAGAACAGAACAGAATAGCATAGAACACAATATCTAAAAACTGTGGAGCAAGATCAAAAGCTGCAACATGCATATAATTGCAGTATCAGAAAGAACAGAACAAGAGAACAGAGCAGATGGAATATTTGCAGAAATAATAGCTGAGAACTTTTGAAATTAATGATGGATGCCAAACCACAGAACCAGGAAGTTTACATAACAGTAACAGGGTAATAACTCAAAACACTACACAGACAAATCGTAGCCAAACTGCAGAAAACCAAAGATAAAGAGAAAATATTGACGGAATCCAGGAATTTGAGAACACTTTCCATACAGAGGAACAAGGAGAGAATTACAGCAGACTTCTCATTGTTTTTAAATAAATGCAAGCAAGAAAAGAGTGAAATGAAAAGGTCTGTGACCTTCTATCTGCAAGCTGGAAATCCAGTGGTTGTAATTCAGTCCAAGTCCAAAGGATTGAGAACCAGAAGTGCTAATGTCTGAGAGCAGGAGAAGATAGATTTCCCAGCTTAAGCAAAGAGGGCAAACTTGCTCTTCCTCTGCCTTTCTGTTGTGTTCAGGCACTCAAAAGATTGGATGATGCCCACCTGCATTGGTGAGGGTGAGCTTCTTTACTCAGTCTACCAATTCAAATGCTAATCTGTTCCAGAAACTCCCTCACAGGCACACTCACAAATAATGTCCTAACAGCTCACTAGACATTGCTTAGTTCAGTGAAGCTGACACATAAAATGCTCTCACACCCAGGGTAGTGGTCTGGGCCCTTCATTTTTTCAGGACTAGCAGGAGTCTCCCTCCTTTCCAATTATGAAAAATGCTCGCAGCTCCCTTGCTGCATATGTCCCCCCAGCCTACCCTCAGTCCAAAGCCTCAGGATTCTCTCCTCCTCATGCTTCCCACCTGCAAAAGATTCCATTGACACAGGCTTTTAAAAGTAAAGATTTAAAAACCAGTAAGGGGGCTTCCCTGGTGGCGCAGTGGTTGAGCGTCCGCCTGCCGATGCAGGGGACACGGGTCCGTGCCCCGGTCTGGGAAGATCCCACATGCCGCGGAGCGGCTGGGCCCGTGAGCCATGGCCGCTGAGCCTGCGGTCCGGAGCCTGTGCTCTGCAATGGGAGAGGCCACAACAGTGAGAGGCCCGCATACTGCAAAAAATAAAATAAAAATAAAAACCAGTAAGGAAACATGTCTTCAAGGGACCCTACAAGGCAATCCAGCTACGCATACAAAGGCATAAAAGAAGATTTTTAGAGAAAGGGAAAAGACAAAAATACAATTAGAGGGAAACAAAAAGCCCCAATAACTATTTCAATAAACTACCCTGCCATATCTTTACCAAAGATCAAACTCTTGTTTCAAGTACTACAGAAGACCGCCAAATAGGGATAAAACTTAGCCATTTTTGTGGTTCTTAAACTACCAAGATGGAGCATATTTCGTTTGTCAGGTCACCTCTGAACAATTATCTTTCTTGTGACTGGAAAGAACGCTCTGATAAACTACATTTTGGAGGGAGGGTGGAGAGCAATGATTCAAACTCAAAAGCCATCATATAGTAACAAGAAACTACCTTCAAAGAATAGATGCAGTTACCTATAGGGAGTATGTTTTATTTGGTGCCAAAGTAGGGATAACCCTTAACTTGATTAAATATCAATCAGTGATGCTTTACAACTCAAAGTAAAAAGCAGTCATACTGAAGAAATATTTATGTATCCTTTTCCAGAGACCGAAGATAAATTTAAAGTCTCCCTTTACACAAGGCTTTACTAAATTTTCATTTAACATTTTAGAAATGTTACAATTTAATTTTTTAATACATTTTAAATCATTATAGTAACCTAATTTGTATCTAAATACTTCAGTGAAGTCACTGTAATTATTTAATAGTGTGAAAAGTCACAATTTTAGGTTGGTTTTCTACATATGTATTTTTTTAAGTATGGAGAACACAATAAAAAATTTGCAGTTAGTTTCATAGAGGTATAGAACTATTAGATTTTTCTGATAGGGAAATCAGACACTCAGCGTTCTCTTTTAAGTTCCTCCTTCTCCCTATTTCGTTTGTTTTTCTCCAGGTTGTATTTTTTAATGGCTGAAGAAGTGGGGAGAGCAGGCGTAGTGGAGAGGGAGTGAAGAAGTGTCTGTGAAGGGGGAGACTTCATTGTACAGAATGGTCATTAACTGTGATGCAAACGCCAATGTTTCCATGGAAACCTCTGTCCACTACAGAATATACTAGAGCAATTTTTGAACCATTTGTCCATTTGATTAATTATGTCTTTGTGCCGAAGGCAGCTTGGCTTGATTGTCTCATCATGTATTAGAGAAGCTACTGCTCTAACAAATGGGCCTATTGTTTTGGGCCTATTCATCTTAGTGCATCCCTGCGAGCTGATAGACATTTCAACAAAATGACTGTCCCTTAATGAGCTGCAGCCTGTCAGAATTGTTTAGGGCTTCCTGTGAGGCGCAGACCATGGTCATGACAGCCTCAGTTATTATGACAATGAGTAGGATGTCTGTAAAAGAGTCTATATAAATACAATGACCCTCATTTTGAAATAACATAGTTGCTTTTTAATTATCAAACTTATGTATATTATAGTCACAGAACACTCCTGAATTTTGTTCCAACATAAGTTAATAGAGTTTTCTGACAAACTAAGTGAACATGACCACCAAATTAAAAAGCGTAAAACATTTTTCTTAATTTGACAGGATTGTTCTTGATTTCTAGTTATCAGAAAAAATATTATGCAATCACGGAAACTAGCTAATGGAAGCAAAACCAACATTTTTCATATATTTTCTTATATTCCGATGATATTCATGCTGAGATTTTAGCACTCTAAAATGAGAAAAAGCTAATTTTACTTGAATAAATATTCTTCAAAAAAAAGCAAAACAAATACTTAAAAAAAAAACTTGAGGAGGACCCATAATACTTAAAAAGAAGTAAATATATATCTTAGTAAATGAGACAAATATGACATTTCTAGCACCCCTGACTATGTGTGAGGTGGTAGAATAATAACCTACTCTGGGTTAAGAGTATGCACCTGTTGATTTGCTCTGAAGACTTGGGAGTATTGTAACCCCAAAGTCCAAGGGTCTTTCACAGAGGTCAGTACTTAATAATGATGTGTTTTCCTGTCCACAGTAAATTGTAATAATTCTACTAAAAAAGAAGGAACATATTGGCAATTTTGATTTCGTGTTTGCTCAAAGCAAGAGCAAATTCTCCCTCAGAACAGATGAATGCACTTTCTAAGAGGGATGGTGTGCCAGTCACAGCCAGAGTCAACACGCCTGAAACATCCCCTTTGCCAAAAGTTAATTATGACACTTGAGAAAAGCTTCCTGTATGTTTTTAAATTGTGTATTTCAGTTTTACTTCTCTAGCTCTTCTGTGCAGCGAACAGTGATGGAGCATCATTGTGTATGGTCTATGCTTTCTTTCACTATTTCTCCATACAAAGTCAATGATTAAGTTGTGTCCCTAAAATTCACAGATGGAAATCACCATTCTGTAGCTACCAACAGCGACACTTAATCAGTTAATAACTGAGGATTAAACTTAATTCAGATTAATTTGTATTAGTATAGAGTTTGTAAATCAATTGCTTTCATATTAATTTAAATGTTGTCTAGACATGACATCATGTTGATTCTTTGTGTAGTTCAACTACTAATTATAGACTTTGAGGGTAACAAATGCAAACTTTTAGTTTAAAGCTCTAAACACAAATCTAGGCTGGAGTGGTGGTCCAGTTTGTTTTAGGTTAGGATTTTTTTTAAGCTAGGTACAAAACTACATGTTAAAGTCTGGAATGAAAAACATTTAATCTGTTTAACATGGAAATGGCTTCTGATAAAGATAAAAAGTGATAGATGTAATTGCTGATGAGATAAATTTTAGAAAAGGAAGAAAATTGTTAAAAATTAGACCAATACCCCCAAAACTCAATTGATATGTAAGAGACTGAAACATTATTAAAATGATTAGTACTTACAGATTTCAGTTTGCATTTCTGTCTGTTCCATTCAGAGGCTAAACCTTTACATAATGAAGTAACTTTTGTGGAAAGCATTTATTTAATTCTGATAATTCATTTAATTCTATATTTTGAACTTCTCAGAGTTTAATGGTCTTCATTTTCTGAATAGAGTAGGCAGTTGTGGTAAAAAGTAAACAACCTAAAATAAATAGGAAACATTTCCTTCATTTCTCTCCAGGATCCAAAAATGAAATTGGTGGCCTATGTTCAAGTTGGAGAAACATTATCAAATTTCATTCATTTCCTAGTTCATAAATTTTCCTTAAAAACCAAATCTACTAAAGAAGCCTAACCCTTAATTGTGTTTTCCTTTTTTGGATTTTATTTGGATTTTAAAATGGACAAGTCCAGCAGAATTAATCATTATTTTCACTTTTAATTTTCCTGAATTGGCTTAGGAAATGAGCTTCCCCATTTTCAGAATGTATATTACAATTACCTGGTTTCTTTCTTTATATGCCTGTCAGTTATATATTATGCAGTTTATAACCCCATTTTTATTGGGGTATCCATTTTATCCCTCCAAAAATAGTATTACTTACATGGTCATGAGAAAGTCATTACAAGAAGAGAAAAAGACTCGATGTTACGTCAAAGTGATTCATGTAGTTGCTGTTCTTGGATGGGTAGGAAGGATAAAATGCCAATGATATGCTACCTTTGTTATATGTATATTACCCTTAAAGCATGACATTTCTACTCTGCTAAGTAATTCTACTGTTTTCTGTAATTTATATGGAAGACTGTCCCTACCATTAAAATGCTGGAAATTTTAATCTTCATGGAGCTATCTTTAAATGTTAATAAGCATTAATATCATAAGCATTATTCTATTTATATATCTATACACCACTGGAGACACCAACTATCACCTTTGCCCCCGAATAAATCTTACTTTGGAAGAGTTTTCATGAAGTTTCATTTCCAAAATATCACCTCTTAAAATTTGTAAATAGTTTTAAACTTAAAATTTAAACCTAAAGAAAAGTTACAAGTATAATACAAGGGAATTTCCATATACCCTTCACCAGGATTTCATCAGGATCCTTTTAATGATATCATTTTACATTTAAGTTGTTTGTTGGCTCGCTCTCTCTTTATCTCACTTTCTTACCTTGTATAAATGTACATATATATGTGTATGTATAATCCAAAGTAGCTCTTTAATGAAAATAATTCTTTAAGACTCCAAGGGGACACCACTTAAGTCATGATTTTCCTATTCCTTTGAACATTATCTAAAACAAACATATATTTTTTCTTATTTGCCTTAGATAAATGATGTAGCATACTAAATAATTTTGTTCCCCAGCTTGGACTTATGCCCAATAAACAGGCACACAGATTACAATGAGGATTTATAAATGTGATTTCCAAATATGTTCAGGTCACACCAAGAATCTAAGTTGCTGTCTGGAAGCAGTTGTACAAGAAGAGAAAAATGGATATTCCAGAGTTGGGCAGAACAGTTTTATTTGCACAGTATACCTTTGGCCCAGAATAATGTTTAGCTGAAAGGAAAAATACCAGTCTTTACTTCCAGGCATACAACTCAAGAGAATGTTATGACTTCAGTCAAAAGAAAGGAAGCTAAGTTAGATTGTCAGAGTTTAAAGCTATGGGATGAAAGATTTCTTTGGAGGATGGGAAGCAGCAGAATTTAATCCCCATATCAATATTTCTTAAAGTTGTATTTTATAACCTTTCATTGTTCTCAACCACATCTAGAAAGGCATGCAGAAATAATCAATTATCAGGTAAGCCTTACAGCTAATCATAAACAGGCTTGGATTCCAAAGGAAGCTCAAATTCCCAAAGACAGTCTAACCTTTCCATACACCTCTCGTTGGATGGCCTTTCAGTTCTTAGTAAGTTGGCCTTGGAATGTGTCTTTAAAATTATCTTGGCTTCGTCTATCTTTCTTTTTCTCCCCCCCCCTCATGAGTCTCTCTCTAGTCTACAACCACCACCCCGTTTTTTTTAAGGCTCAGCAACTCATCTTAAGGCTTGACCCTGGAACTATCTTAACAACAGTAAAGGGATCTAAATAATCTATTCTTTTAACTTCAAATCATTGTAACATTAAATATCCTATATAAATAAAGTTCAGTATGCTAGGAGCAAAACAGATGAAGATAACTGAAAACTCTGAAGTGCCATGTCTTTTTTTTTTTTTTTTTTTTTTTTTTTTTTTGTACGCGGGCCTCTCACTGTTGTGGCCTCTCCCGTTGCAGAGCACAGGCTCCGACGCGCAAGCTCAGCGGCCATGGCTCACGGGCCCAGCCGCTCCGCGGCATGTGGGATCCTCCCGGACCAGGGCACGAAGCCGTGTCCCCTGCATCAGCAGGCGGACTCTCAACCACTGCGCCACCAGGGAAGCCCAGAAGTGCCATGTCTTTTGTTAGCACTCTCATATCATGTTCTCATGAAACCTATTGGAATAAGACCAATAAGATGACAATAAAGGATTCAATATGGAGTAATTGTTAGAGTCCTTACGATTTTATGTAGAAAATTATGTCATCTGCAAGTAAGGTCAGATTTATTTATTTATTCTCTGTTTTTATGCCTTTTATTTCCATTTTCATGCCTTATAGTACTTGTTAGAACTTCCAGCACTATGTTGAATGAGAGTGATGAGAGTAGACATGTTTGCCTAGTTTCCAATCTTAGGAAAAAAGTAATCACCCTTTTACTATTAAGGATAATGATAGCTGTGTTCTTTTTTTAGATCGAGGGATTTCCCCTCTATTCCTACTTTTCTGAGAGCTTTTATCATGAATGAGTATTAAACTTTGTCAGCTTTTTTTTCTGGATTGAATATGATGATGCAATTATTCTTCTTTAGCCTGTTAATATGGTGGATTATATTGATTGATTTTAAAATATTGAACTAGACTGGTATCCCAGGATACTTGGTCATGGTGTATAATATTTTTATATTTTGCTTATTTCTATGTGCTAATATTCTAAAGATTTTTGTGTCTATATTTAGGAGAGCTATTGATCTTTTTCTTTCTTTCTTTTTTTCTGGGTTGGGGCAATGGAGGGAAGGTACTTTCTTTATCTCATTTTGGTATCAGGGAACCAAGCTTCCTAAATGAATAGAGGAGTGTTCCCTTCTCTTCTTTTTTCTACAAAGAGATTATAGAATTGGTGTTAATTCTTCTTTAATGTTTGTAGGATTTTCCAGTGAAATCACTTGGACCCTGACATTTCTTTTCTAAAAATTTTAAAATTACAAGTTAAATTTCCTTAGTAGTCATAGGGATATTCATTTTATCTAATTCATATCAGGTGGGTTGTGGTTATTTGTGTTCTTTGAGGAATTGGTCTGTTTTGTGTAAGTAAGTAGAATTATGTGCATTATGTAAGTAAAATTCTTTGGAGCATGTCCTTATTATCCTTTTGAAGTCCACAGCATCTGTAATAATAGCCCATATAATTTCTGATATTTAATGTGTGTCATCTCTATTTTTTCTTTGTCAGTGTTGCTAGAGATTTGTCAATTTTATTAGACTTTACAAAGAACCAGCTCATAGTTTCATTGATTTTCTCTACTGTGTTCCTGTTTTTAATTTAATTGACTTCTTTTTATCATTTCCTTTTTCTGTGTTCCTCTGGTTTATTTTGCCTTCTTTTTCTCTGTTTTGAGGTAGGTGCTTAGATTGTTATATTAAGACTTTTGTTCTTTTCTAATGAATGCATTTAGTGCTATAAAATTTTCCTCTCAGCTCTGCTTTAGCTATGATCCACAAAATTTGATATGTTCACCAAACATGGTATGAAATGTTTGATATTTCATTAAGTTTAATGTATTTTTCATTTCTTCTAAGGCTTCTTTTTTTATTCTTGGATTACTTAAAAGTATGTGATTTAATTTTCAAGTGTTTGAAGATTTTCTTTTTATTTTTCTATTATTGATTTCTAGTTTGATTCCATTGTGGTCAGAGTGCACACTCTGTAATTTCAAGTTTTCAAGTTTGTTGAGGTTCATTTTATGGCCCAAGATATGGTCTGTCTTGGTATATGTTCCATGAGCATGTGAAAAGAATGTGTTTTCTACTGTTATTGGGACTTTTAATGTTCTATAAATGTCAATAAGATCCTGTTGATTGATAGTGTTGTTTAGCTCTTCTAAATAGTTGCTGATTTTCTTTCTAGTTGAAATTTTGAAAGGGGTGTTGAAGTCTCCAATTATAATAGTGAATTTGTTCATTTTTTCTTTCAGTTCTCTCAGCTTTTGTTTTACATATTTTGCAACTTATTAGCAGTTTGGTACATACACAATTATGATGGCTGTGTTTTCTCGGTGGAGTGGATTGACCCTTTCATCATCATATAATGTTCCTCTCTGTCTCTGGTATTTTCTTTGCTCTGAAGTCTACATTATCTGATATTAATGTGGCCATTCTTGCTTTCTTTTGATAAATGTTTGCATTGAATATCTTTCTTCCATCATTTTACTTTCAGCCAGTCTGTACTGTTGTACTTGAAGTGATATTCAAGGGCATGGAAGGTTCTTTATTACTGCTGGGTGGGGTGGGAATTTCATATCCTCTTTGGGCTCCAGTGGCATCATGGTGAGAATGGCCATGGTAAACATTCCAACTCTTCTCTAGGCCTCCTTTTGACACTACTTTAGTGGAGAGGGAGCATGGCGGTCATTTTGTTGCCATCTAGCAGAGATGAAATTCTGTATTTGGCATTCTGACATCATCCCAGTGGAGATGTTGAGTTGCCTCATGGCAACCTTGCAGGTGTGGAAGTTGAGGTTCCTCAGTCAGCCTTTCCTGGTGTCATTGGAATGAGGCCACAGTTTTTTCTGTGGTGTTCAGCTGAAGTAAAGCAGTTACTGTCTAAAAGTTCTGTCTTACTAGGCTGCTCCTTTAATGAAGGAGAGCAAGCTTTTGTTGTAAATTTTTTTGTCAGTGCTCTTTGTTGCCTGTTTCTTCAGGTTCAAGTCTGGGATATATGAGATGAAAAGAAAACCCAGGGTACTAACCACTGTTTTTCCTTAGTTTCTGAGGTGCCTGAAAAACTTATCACCTTCTCTCCATGTTTCAGAGTCTTCTTATGTTTGTTTTATGTAGTATGTCCTGACTTTTAGTTGAACTTCGCAATAAGAATTTTAAAAGTATACCTACTCTATCTTACCAAGAAGTAGAAGTCTCTGGTACAAAATTTAAAGAATATGAGCCTAAAATATATAATTTGTTAAATTTTTAAATATTCTAACCAGAGATAAATACGTAAATATAAGCTAGACCTGGATGTCTCTTGAACCCCAGTCAATTATTTGTCAGGTTTTAAATAATAAAGATTGTCTTTGGTAGATATATAATAATGGGCATTATTTTATATAT
>NW_020172625.1:6890124-6971466 GCF_003031525.2 Neophocaena asiaeorientalis asiaeorientalis
AGTCAATAAACCCAAATCTGAGTGGCTTACAAGAGCAAACTTCTGTCTCTCTTACAAAATGGTTCTCATGTCTTTGGTTCTACTTAAACTGTGTTAGACTTAGGTTTTCTGATTTGGGACTGTGGATCTGCTCCTCATGTTTCTCCACTCTGGGTTCAAGGCTAAAGGAGCAACCTCTCAGTATATGCTACTCTTTCATGGCAAGGGCGAGAATAAGAAATTGACAGACATACACAATGACTATTAAAGCTTCTGCTCAGAACTGGTACACTGTTCCTTTTGCTCATATTTTAGTGGGAAAGTAAGTCACATGACCAAACCTAAAACCAACTGGGTGGAGAAGTATACTACTTACATAGGAGGCAGGCAAATTGATTTGGTATACATTCTGAAATATAGACTGTGTCAAAAAATATTTTCTATTAAAGATGCTAACCTCATCTAGGCAAAAAATAGCTCTATAATATGTTGTGAAATTTTTCACATATGCTTTAAAAGGTAAAAAAAAAACCTAGTAATTAACCTAAAATGGTGTATCAACTTAAATTTTCAAAATAAATATTATAAAAGCTATCTTCAGGCTCGTACTTTTCAGCCTACTAATGTTTACTTTGCATTCCGTAATCTCCATTAGAATATAGGTACATCTATAAGAGACAGATATATATCTAGATATATCCTATTGTTTCATGAAATCTTGTATTAAGGCCAGACACAGAATAATTCATAAAATGATAGCAAGAGAAAAAAAAAGGATTTTTAGGCAGCTGGAGTGAGAAGAAAAATTAGAAAGAAAATGTTCTCTACTGGGAACTATTTTAAGTAAAGAATCTGGGGCAAAATTTTACATAGCTTCTTCGTTCTAAATGAGAGAATTGATTCTTATCCCCACAAATTCAATAGTGAGCTCACATGAGTTCCACATAAAGGATTTCAACATAAAGGAAGCCATACAGTGTAGTGAGAAGTAAATTAGTTTGTGTTGCTTACCTTTGTTTAGTTACATATCGTGATATTTTCTGATAATTGCACATGGATTATACTAGTTACCTAGCCTGATACAAAACCAACTCAAATAAATAGAACTCAATATTACTTAATACTTTCTGTATTCAATGCTCTGTAGACAGTAATTGAAAAGAAAAACACCTAACAGGTAATCATAAATTGGCACATAGTAGACCTGCAAAAAGAGTTAACAAATTTATATATTGTTTAATTAATCTGATAGAGAAGATGAGACAGATGTCCAAATAGATAAAATGTTAAGTCAATCTATTACATCTATACTGGAGATATGGGAAGTATTAATGGAGCTCCAAGCAGGAGAGATTATATGCTTTCGGGGGAGAGGAATATATGGGAAATAGGAAACAAGGGGGATTTGACACAGGCTTTAAAGTTTAGGGACAATGCTAGCAGTTAAATGTGGGAAATAAGTGGAAGGAGGATTTAAGATGGTGGTGTAGGAAGATCCTGAACGCACCTCCTCCCACAGACACAACAAGTCTACAACAACATATGGAATAATTCCCTCCAAAAAGGACCTGAAAACTGAATGAACAGAACCTCCAAAACAAAGGATAAAAGAATAGCTCTGAGATGGGTAGGATATGGGCTTGCCAAGGGAAAACCCACACCCCTGCTGTGGCAATCCACAGTCAGGAGGGATCACAAAGGTATGGATCTCTTCCCTGAGGAGCAAGGGATTTGAACTCCACATCAGGCACCCCAGTCCCTAGATCCTGCACAGGAGAGATGAGCTCCCAAGACAACTGACTTTGAAAAACCAATGGGGAATATGCCCAGGAAAACTGTAGAACTGCAGGGAAGAGAAAACCCGCTCTTAAAGGGCTCATAAGCAGACTCTCACAACCCCAAATCCAGCACAGAAACATCTGATTGAAAAATGCATGGACAATAGGTGAAAGGACCCTACTAATCTTGAGGCATCTGCCAGAGAGGCAGAAAACAATTGAGACACTCCTTGGGGACTGAGTCACTGGCAGGTGCTATTTATGCAATCTCAGGCTACCTTACTCATACTGGCATAGGAGGGGAGTATTTTGGAATTCTCTGCTTTTGGCACCAGTGGGCATACCGTGCTGAGAGACCCCCCACCGCTGCACTTTAGCTGGGCCTCACAGCTGGCCCAGTGATAGCCCTGCCCAACAGGGCTGACCTGATGGCAGCCCCCACCAGGTCCTATAGCCAGCCAGGGCCCAACCCTCCCCACAAGTGCCCCACAGCAGCTGCAGCTCCACCACAACAGGAGGGCACAAGCAACTCACATAGGGGACACCTCTTGAGTGCCTGGCTCTGGTAGCCAGGCAGATTGTACTCCTGAGCCCCACAGTTTGTCCCCTAAATAAGGCCACTTCTTCAAGACTGGGAGAGATAGGTGATATACTTAATACATGGAAACAAAAGCAGAGAATTAGGCAAAATGAGACAAAGGAATATGTTCCAACTGAAAGAACAAGACAAAACTTCAGAAAAAGAACTAAACAAAATGGAGATAAGCAATCTACCTGTCATAGAGTTTGCAGTAACAGTCATCAAGATGCTCACCAAATTCAAGAGAGGAATGGATGAACACAGTGAGATTTTCAATAAAGCGGCAGAAAATGTGAGAAAGTACCAAACAGAAGTTATAACTGAACTGAAAAATAAAATGCTGGAGGGGTTCAACAGCAGACTGGATGAGGTAGAAGAATGAATCGGTGATCTGGAAGACAAAACAATGGAACTCACCCAAACAGAACAGAAAAATGAAAAAAGATTTTAAAAAGGGGAAGATCCTTAAGCGACTTTTGGGACAATATCCACAGAATAAGACTTGCACTGTAGGGGTTCCCAAAGAAAAAGAAGGAGAGAAAGGGCCAGAAAAATAGTTTGAAGAAATAGTAGATGAAAATTTCCCTAATCTGGGGAAGAAAATAGACATCTAGGTACAGGAAGACCAGAAAGTTCCAAATAAAATGAACCCAAAGAGACACACTCTAAGACATATTATAATTAAAATGATAAAATGGCTTCATTGGTGAATTCTCCAAAACATTCAGAAAAGAGCTAATACCTAATCTTTCTCAAACTCTTCCAAAAAACTGAAGAGGAAGGAAACCTTCCAAACACATTTTATGAAACCAACATTACCCTGATTAAAACAAAAACAGACAAGGACACCACACACACACACACACAAATTACAGACCATATCCTTGATGAATATAGATGCAAAATCCTCAACAAAATATTAGCAAACCAAATTTAACAAAACACTGAAAGGATTATACACAACAATCAAATGGGATTTATTGCAGGGGTGCAACAATGGGTCAACATCTGCATATCAATATGTTACATTAACACAATGAAGTACAAAAATCATATGATCATTTTAATAGATGCAGAAAAAGCATTTGACAAAATTCAACATCCATTTATGATAAAAACTCTCAACAAAGTGGGTATAGAGGAAACATACCTCAACATAATAACAAACCACAGCTAACATCATACTCAACAGTGAAAAGCTGGAATTTTTTACTCTAAGATCAGGAACAAGACAAGGATGACCACTATTGCCACTTTTATTCAACATAGTATTGGAAGTCCTACCAACAGAAATTAGGCAAGAAAAGAAACAAAAGGCATCCAAATTGGAAAAGAAGTAAAACTGTCACTATTTGCAGATGACATGATACTATATATAAAGAAACATAAAGACTCCACCACAAAACTGTTAGTACTAATAAATGAATTCAGTAAAGTTCCAGGATACAAAATCAATATAAAGAAATCTGTGACATTTCTATACACTAATAACAAACCACCAGAATTAAGAAAACATTCCCATTTATAATTGCATTATAAAGAATAATATGCCTAGGAATGAGCTTAATCAAGGAGGTGAAGGACCTGTGCACTGAAAATTATAAGACATTGACGAAAGAAACTGAAGAAGACACAAATAAATGGAGAGCTATTCCATATTTATGGATTGGAAAAATTAATATTGTTAAAATGTCCATACTACCCAAGGCAATCTACAGAATCAGTGCAATTCCTATCAAAATTCCAATGGCATATTTCACAGAGCTAGAACAAATGATTCTAAAATTTGTGTGGAATCACAAAATATCCTGAATAGCCAAAACAATCTTGAGAAAGAACAAAGCTGGAGGTATCATGCTCCCTGATTTCATGCTGTACTACCAAGCTATAGTAATCAACATAGTATGGTACTGGAACATAAACAGACACACAAATCAATGGAACAGACTAGAGATCCTAGAAATAACCTCACATGTACATGGACAATTAAATTAAAACTAATGAGCAAAGAATATACAATGAATAAAAGATAGTCTCTTCAATAAATGGTGCTGGGAAAACTAGATAGCCACATGAAGAAAAAGAAAAATAAAAAAGAAACTAGACTCCTATCTTACACCATACACAACAACTAACTCAAAATGGATTAGAGACTTGAATGTAAGACCTGATACCACAAAATTCCTAGATGAAATCATAGGCAGTAACTTAGTTGACATCAGACCTGATGACTTTTTTGTGGCTCTGACTCCAAAGGCAAAGGAAACAAAAGCAAATGGAACTATATCAAACCAAAAAGTTTCTGCACAGAGAAGGAAACCAATATCAAAATGAAAAGGTAACCTACTGAATGGGAGAAGAAATTTGCAAATCATATGTTTGATAAGGTGTCAATATTCAAAATATATAAAGAACTCATACAACTCAAAAGAAAAAAAAAAAAAAACTGGTTTTAAAAGTGGGCAGAGGATCTGAACAGACATTTTCCAAAGAGGACACACAGATGGTCAACAGGTACGTGAAAAGATGTTCAAAAGCACAAATTATTAGGAAAATGCAAATCAGAACTACAATGAGGTATCACCTCACACCTGTTAGAATGACTACTATTGAGAAGAAAAGAAATAGCGAATGTTGGAGAGCTTGTGGAGAAAAAGGAGCCCTCATACACTGTTATTAGACTGTAATAGTGCATCCAGTATGAAAAACAGTATGGAGATTGTCGAAAACTTAAGAATAGAACTACCATATGCCCCAACTATTCCACTTCTAGATGTTTATCTGAAAAACACAAAAACACTAATTCAAAGAGATATATGCTCCTCTGTGTTCAGTGCAGCTTTATTTATAATAACCAAGATATGGAAGCAACCTAAGTGTCCATCAACGGATCAATGGATAAACTGGTCTTTATACAATGGACTACTACTCAGCCATAAAAAAAGATGAAATCCTGCCATCTGTGACAACATGGATGGAACTTGAAGGTATTATGCTAAGTGAAGTAAGTCAAAAAAGGCAAATATTGTATGATTCCACTCATATGTGGAATCTTAAAA
The DNA here is from genome assembly GCF_003031525.2 of Neophocaena asiaeorientalis asiaeorientalis. Taxonomy (NCBI): domain Eukaryota; kingdom Metazoa; phylum Chordata; class Mammalia; order Artiodactyla; family Phocoenidae; genus Neophocaena; species Neophocaena asiaeorientalis. The sequence goes on from NW_020172625.1 coordinate 6,895,521, forward strand.
AATAAAACAAACAAAAACAAACTCTTAGATACAGAGAACAAATTAGTGTTTACCAGAGGGGAAGTGGCTTGGGGAATGGGTGAAGTGGATAATAAGGATCAACTATATGTTGATGGATGGCAACTAGACTGGAGGTGGTGGTCACTTTCTAGTGTATACAGAGGTATAATTATTATGATGCTGTACACCTGAAACTTACACAATAAAAAATAATGTGGGAGATAAGTAAGAAGAAGCAAGACTGTAAGTGAAAGATACTAATATGAGTGTAGTTACAATAGAAGGAGGCAACAAGACTGACAGGGAGACTAGGTCTCTGTATTAGTCATCTTGGACTGCCATAGCAAAATACCACAGACTGGGTGGCTTAAACAACAAAAATTAATTTTTTCACAGTTCTGAAGGCTAGAAATGCAAGATAGAGTTTGCCACCACATTTGGTTTCTGATGAAGCCTCTTTCCCTGGCTTGTTAATGGCTACCTTTTTCCTGTGTCCTTACATGATCTTTCCTCTGTGTGCATGTGAAGAGAGAGAGCAGCTCTGGTGTCCCTTTCTTTTTGTATAAGGATACCAGTCTTATAGGATTAGGCCCCAAATGCTAGGACATCATTTAACCTTAATTACCTCCTTTAAGGTCCTCTCTATAAATACAGTCACTTTGGGCTTAGGGCTTCAACATATGAATTTTAAAGGCACACAATTCAGTTCATAACAGTCCCCAAAGTGGAAATTTTTCAATGCAGGCAGAGAATTTAGAACTTAGTTAGAATTACGAAACCATTGACACAAAAATTTGGATTGGGAGATTGACATCTGAAACTTTCATACAGTTTTCCTTACAATCAATAGAACTTCTTGATTGCCTTCCAGTAGCCTGGAGCCAAATATGGCATGGCCTATTGTTAAGATTCAAAAGTAATGATTATGCAGATATCTATGGAGTTTCATTTGAGAACAAGAAATAAATGAATTCTAAAGGACTCTTCCTTTGTGATAGCATATAAATATAAACAAACTACATTTATTTAAACTCACGTACTCATTCCAATCAAAACATTTGGCACTATAAGATTTTTGCCAACACGAATCTGAACTATAGTCCTACATATCTGCACAAACTCAGAGCTTCTATAAAATACTTGAAGCTAAATAATCCATTTTAACTAGACATGTTTTATTTTATACTTATTATAAAAATGTGAGTATCAATCAAAAAAATAAATAAGAGTTTCTGCCTTTGCTAACTGAATACAATTTTAGGTTGGTTATTTTACTGCTTTATAAATCATTAAAATATTTTGTCATTTCATTCTTTTTTTTTTCTATTTCTTCTTTTTTTTGTTTTCCTTTTTTTTTTTTACATCTTTATTGGAGTATAATTGCTTTACAATGGTGTGTTAGTTTCTGCTTTATAACAAAGTGAATCAGTTATACATATACATATGTTCCCATATTTCTTCTCTCCTGCGTATCCCTGCCTCCCACACTCCCTATTCCACCCCTCTAGGTGGTCACAAAGCACTGAGTTGATCTCCCTATGCTATGCGGCTGCTTCCCACTAGCTATCTATTTTACGTTTAGTAGTGTATATATGTCCATGCCACTCTCTTACTTTGTCACAGCTTACCCTTCTCCCTCCCCATATCCTCAAGTCCATTCTCTAATAGGTCTGTGTCTTTATTCCTGTCTTACCCCTAGGTTCCTCATGACATTTTTTTTTTCTTAAATTCCATATATATGTGTTAGCATATGGTATTTGTCTTTCTCTATCTGACTTCACTCTGTATGACAGACTCTAGTTCTATCCACCTCATTACAAATAGCTCAATTTCGTTTCTTTTTATAGCTGAGCAATATTCCATTGTACATATCTGCCACATCATCTTTATCCATTCATCCGATGATGGACACTTAGGTTGTTTCCATCTCCGGGCTATTGTAAATAGAGCTGCAATGAACATTTTGGTACATGACTCTTTTTGAATTATGGTTTTCTCAGGGTATATGCCCAGTAGTGGGATTGCTGGGTCATATGGTAGTTCTATTTGTAGTTTTTAGCTTTGGCTCACTCAGCGCTGGGGGAGGGAAGGGTACGGAGTGCGGGCGGGCCTCCGGCGGCAGAGGCCACCATGACGTTGCACCAGCCTGAGGCGCGCTGTTTGTTCTCCCGGGGGAGTTGTCCCTGGATCCCGGGATCCTGGCAGTGGCGGGCTGCACAGGCTACCCGGAAGGTGGGTGTGGATAGTGACCTGTGCTCGCACACAGGCTTCTTGGTGGCGGCAGCAGCAACCTTAGCGTCTCATGCCCGTCTCTGGGGTCCGCGCTTTTAGCTGCGGTTTGCGCCCGTCTCTGGAGCTCCTTTAAGCAGCGCTTTTAATCCCCTCTCCTCAAGCACCAGGAAACAAAGAGGGAAGAAAAAGTCTCTTGCCTCTTTGGCAGGTGCAGACTTTTCTCCGGACTCCCTCCCGGCCAGCTGTGGTGCATTAACCCCCTGCAGGCTGTGTTCACGCCGCCAACCCAGTCCTCTCCCTGCGCTCCGACCGAAGCCCGAGCGCTTCGAGCTTCAGTTCCCAGCCCCCGCCCGCCCCGGAGGGTGAGCAGACAAGCCTTTCTGTCTGGTGAGTGCCGGTCGGCCCGATCCTCTGTGCGGGAATCTCCCCGCTTTGCCTTCCGCACCCCTGTTGCTGCGCTCTCCTCCGTGGCCCGGAAGCTTTCCCCTTCAACCACCCGCAGTCTCTGCCCACGAAGGGGCTTAATAATGTGTGGAAACCTTTCTTCCACGGCTGCCTCCCACTGGTGCAGGTCCCGTCCCTATTCTTTTGTCTCTGTTTTTTTCTTTTATCTTTTGCCCTACGCAGGTACGTGGGGAGTTTCTTGCCTTTTGGGAGGTCTGAGGTCTTTTGCCAGCGTTCAGTAGGTGTTCTGCAGTAGTTGTTCCACGTGTAGATGTATTTCTGATGTATCTGTGGGGAGGAAGGTGATCTCCGCGTCTCTTACTCTTACGCCATCTTCCCCCTCTCTTATTTCGTTCATTTTTGGCTAGAGAAAATTAGACATGATTTATGGAAATTTAAAATAAGGCAATGAGAAGTGGAAAGATAAAAACACAATGTCATTAATTCACAGCTTAAAAATTCTGTCACCGAAAGGGGAAAAATATTTTGAGATTTTTTTCTCATAATTTCCAATATTGCCTACATAATCGGAATTTATCACATAATTAAATATTATCTGGCTTTATCTTTGTCAACTCAGTGTTTATGCTTTTAATTTTTACTTAATTGGGTATGTTTTCCCATCTATTACAATAGATAAGTTACAAAGACATTTTTTAAGGCTTTTCTATCAAAGTTTCTTAAAGAAAATGCAAAAGTAATTCATACTAGCCGTGATGTTTTAAAACCCTAAAAAGAATGTTTTTATAATTTATCATTTCAGACTGAAGATTGAAGAGTAGCAAAGGATATTTTGTCATGTGTGATAGTAATGCACCTGATTTCTGAGTAAAACCTGGCAATGTAAGGATATTCATTCTGTCAACAACAATGCAGAAGACTCATTTGATTTTCAGGTAAGGGAACAACATAATTTGTGCTAACCCTGGTTTATCACTTTTGGTGGGCTTCCAAAAGTCGATATTACATTGAGTGGTAAAAAGTCTCATTTGAATGAAAAGGGATAACAAGTTTATTGTGAAAATATATAGTTGCAGTGTTTTGTAATCTTCCTAATAATAAACAAGAACATTTGGTGAGAAGGTGTATATTAAAAATCCAGGGAAGATAATATTTTTTAAAGTTAAACTGTTTCTTTATGTTCTCTGTTTTTATACCTTTAATTTGTTTGCATAACAAGGAAAGGCTGATGATAATTAGCAGGTAGAGCAGAACCTGTCATAGGAAAGTAAATATGCCTAGCCTGAACTATATTGAAAGAGTGATGAGAATTTGCCTAGAGGCCTAGGAAGTAACTTGATTTTTTTTGTTTTGTTTTCTTTTCTAACCTTGGGGAATGATTCATGGGGAGAAAAGGGGAGGTGCAGAAACAGAATAGGGAAACATTGACAAACTAGTGTTAATGAAAAAATTAATCAGTTGATCTAAGAAAGAAATGGAAATTTTTATTTGAGCCAAATTTGAGGATTATAACCCAGGAAGAGTATCTCAGAAAGCTCTAAGAATTGCTCCACCCCTTAGAATTCAAGGCACAGTTATGTAAGTTTTTTGAGACAGAGGGCTGTACATCAAATGATGTATTATCGACAGTTTACGTAATCCAGATCTAAGTGTCATCGTGGTAGGTCATGTGACCCCTTACAAGATCAAGAAGGAATGCTATCTTTTCAGAAGTTGTCTTGTTGATGCTAGGAGAATGTTGCACTTTACGGTTGTGCAGGTATTCCTGCTGCTGGGGGAGGTTTGGGCGATGCATAACACAGATACACAATGCACAGTCGGGGGGTGGGGGGAGCGGAGGCCAAAGGGCAGAGAAGAATTTTTTATGTTTAAATTTTTCTTGCCTTATCATAAAATATGAATTTTACTTCACACCAGACAATTGCAGAGAGAGTAGAAGGGATCAAGTACTGTTTTACCATCTCACTCACTAAGACCAGTAGCCTCACCTGATTACAATTTTCTGCTCTTTTCTTCTCTATCCCAAACTTACAAATGAGAAAACAAAGGCTCAGGGAGATGAAGTTAGTTTAGTAAGATCGTTTAATTTCTGCGTGGTAAAGATGTGTTTTTCATTATAGCTTGCCAAGCAATTTTTAATCTGACATGATAGTTATATGACAAAAAGTATTTATTTTCATGAAGAAGATACTTTTACCATGTAACATTTTAACTTCTAAAAATGTATTACTTACTTTGCTCTCTGATTTTAGAACTTCTAATTTTAATTGAATATAAAAAGAAAAATAGAAAAAGAATAACCATTTAAATGGACCTGTCAAACTATTACATGAATATGTACAATGTACCATGTTTCATGCATTATATTATAATGATATATAATTATGTCAGGTATAATTTATTATATTAAATAAGTTTGTCTATACAAAATGTTACCTGAAATCTGGGTCCATCTCTTGGTGGGTGTTGAGCCAAAAGATGCAACCAAGCCAAAGAGCAGGAAAAGGAAGAATTTATTACTTGCAGTAAGTAAGGAGAACACCAAGGATCTTTCCCAAAGCAGCATCTCCCCGAACTGCAAAATTTTGGAATTTTTAAGCTAAGTGTACATGCATACTTATAAAGGGGCTTGGGCATTGTATGCATGTTCATGAAGGGCTGAGCAGAGAAAAATTCAGCATAGAATTGGGGCAAAGGTGGACAGAGTCCAAACTTCAGTTGATTGAGGTCAGAAATGGTCATCATCATTCTATCTTCCACCTGGTTGGGGGACTTAGTTCCTGCAGAACTCAAAGATATCTATCAGATTGTTATGTATACCCCTTGAGGAGGAACTAGGAATGTTTTATCACTGAACTGTTGTTTCTCAACTGCTTTTCCTTTGTTCCTGCCTTCCCTCACTTCTCTTAAGATCATTAATTACTGAGACCCATTCAAGGGCAAGCACTGTGGCCAAGCTTAGATCACAAAATGCCTTGAGCCAAAAATGGCTTCTCTTATGTCAAGAAAGCCCACGTGTGGTCTCTTTCTCTGGGGACCCACTACCCTGTCTGCTTACAATACCTCAAAGGGAAGAGGGTGAAATTAGAGTTTTAGATGCTGGATTCCTAGGGTGACTTTGCGAGAGACTGGTCAGATTGTGTAACCTAGGGAGTTGCTGGAACTGTTGGAGGTCTTTATCTTTAGGATTTATGAATCCATGTGGAATGATTGTTTATCAGTTTACCTGTGGTTTTTATCTAAACTAGAAGGGTCTAAATAAACCAGTGCTAAAAGAATGAGAGTTTAGATGGTGTGTGATAAACATAATTTCCAGGATTTCCAGGAATTGGGCTACTGCCCACTTTTTGACCTTTATGGTCAGCCTTGGAACTGTCATGGCGCCTGTGGGTGTGTCATTTAGCTGATGTGTTACAGTGAGCGTATACTGAGGCTCAAGGTCTAATGGAAATTGACTCGACCACCATCTTGGACCTATTTGGTTCTAATCAGTTTATGTCATGTCCTTGGGCTATGTTATTCTTTTAAAGGTTGTGCCCTGCCCCTTCTCTCCTGTTTCAGTATCTCTTCCTATTTTTATAAGTCCCCCATCTCTATTGGATAGGGCCTCACTCTTATGATATTTAAACTTTATCACCTCCTCACATGCCCTGTCTCCAAATACAGTCATGTTGGGGGTTGAGACTTCAACACAGAAATTTGGAGGGGACACAGTTCAGCTGAGCACTAGTAAACCCCAAATAAATAATTTACTCTCAATAAAACATTATATTCTGTATAAAGAATACAAACGCTTTGTTACTTTTACCTCATGAAAAAATTAATCTACATAAAATGGAGGGAATTCCATTGTCTTCATAGTGCAGCCCTTTCCCTTTCCATTGAAAAGAGGTCCTCTATGAGGAGAGTGAGAAATTCCTTGAACTGGACTGGTAAAATCTGCCTCTTCTCTGTTTCATTTCCACCTCTGACCTCTTCACAGATTATCTTGGTAGGATGCCTGATGGGGTTGGCTTTGAGTGATATGACCTTCAGTACTTCCTTAAATATGAACATAAAAAGGATCAGCTTCTAGCAGTTTAAAGTGAAGTCAAGCAAACTACCAAAAAAAAGACAGTTTAACTTAAAATTTTACTCAACAGTTTACTCAAAATTTCTAGGTTTTTTTTTTAAGACTTACCACAGCCTAATTTAAATGAACAGATTCCTGGATTGTTCACTTTCAATTAGCTAATTATTGGCTAGAAACAAGTTTCCTGGCTTTCATCCCTTTTCAAATAATGTAAAAGCTCCAATATGGGAAAATATGAATGGCTTACTTAATTTCCAAAATCATTATTTCATTTACTTTATTCAGTATAGTTGGGCTTATTTTGAATAAGCTTAAAAGTCTAGTTTATTGCTTTTACATGCAGCTGTATTTTTTTAAAAACTTAGTTTATGATGTGGTTTTATTAATTTGATTTTTAGTTTTCTTGTCATAAATAGGAATTCTCTAAATACTGATATATAGTCTTTCTACTTGATCCAAAATAGGTTAAAACAAAACAAAACAACAGTCATCTTTTAATTTCCACTGCTATAACAAGGGGCATATTTAAATTTATGCTTTTTTTTTTCTTTCTTGTAAGTGGAATTATTTCTTGTAATGTTTTAGCAAGGAACACGTTTCTCTCATCCATCACTTTCTTTTTCCTAATTGCGGGAGCCCATCCCAACCCCTTCCCTTTAGGCAATCCTGATTAACAGCTTAGTGTATGTCCATGTGTATTTTTCTCCACAGTTTAATAATCTTTATAGATCATATATAATAATATACTCATACACACATATTCAGAGTTGGCTTTTTCATACTGCTTTTACTTTTGTTTTTCATTACCCTGAGCAATTCTGCCATATATATCTTTATGTATAAGCTCTTACAAATTGTGTTTTGTTTGCTCGTTTGCTTGTTTTCTTGCCTCTACAGAATAGCTTTCTAGGAAGGGAATAGCTTTTTAAAAATTTTAGTAGATATTATCAGATTCTCATATTACATATCAGTATAGAGAGTTCTGGAACAGAAGGCTAAAAAGGTAAATTGCATTACAGTTAAACGAGCAATCTAAGGCAGTACCTTATACCGCATATCCATACCAGCATTAGGTTTTAGAGCATTTTTAAATGTTCTCGGGTTAAATCGTTGTTATATTGAATTCTATTTCCCTGGTAATTAGTGAATTTCCTTTTTCCCAAGTGTATTAGTCATTTGGATTTGCTTTTGGTACATTGTGTATTCATATCTTCTGTCCATTTTTATATTGTATGTTTTGTCTTTTTTCTTGTCAATTTGTAGAAACTCTTTATGTGTTTCTGAAACTTGTTGCCTGCTATTTGCATTGCCATTTTTTTCAGATATATCATGTGTCTATTGATCTTGCATGTTATTTTGTTTTTGCCCTACAAATGGCTTAAATTTTATTTAGCAAAACTCTGAGTTTCGGGCTTCCCTGGTGGTGCAGTGGTTGAGAGTCCGCCTGCCGATGCAGGGGACACGGGTTCGTGCCCTGGTCCGGGAAGATCCCACATGCCGCGGAGCGGCTGGGCCCATGAGCCGTGGCCGCTGAGCCTGCGCATCCAGAGCCCGTGCTCCGCAATGGGAGAGGCCACAACAGTGAGACGCCTGCATAACGCAAAAAAAAAAAAAAAAAAAAACTCTGAGTTTCTAGATACTCTAGGTTTCTAATATTATACATTAACTATCTAGATTTTCTTGCAGTATTGTAAGAAAAGATTTGGCGTTTATATTCAACTAGTGTTAATTTTTGTAAATAGTGTGAGACAAGAGATCTGTTTTAAATTTTTTCCAGGTTGATACATTGCTGTTTCAGCACTGCTTCTTAAATAAATAGCCCATACTTTTTCTCATTGAATGCATCTATACAGTTGTATTAACTTCATTATTTTGATAAGGTATTCAATATAATATAGCATCCAAAAACACAGTGTTTAAAGCTGTTTTTTCAAGAAGTATTTGTTTATTTAAGGTTGCTTGTCCTCTGACGTACTAATGCAAGTTGGTATGTGTGAAGATGGGATTCATAAATTCTCTCTCCTTGCCACATGAGTACAATTCTTCTGAATTTGATGTGTATAGTAAACAAACTTAGTATTTCTACCAAGCCAGTATTTCAGCCCTTGTCAACCATAAAATCATTCATTTTCACAAGTATTTTAGTTATTTTTGTCACATATATACATATATGAGGATATACATCTTTATGCATATGTGTATATTATGTAAACATATACATTTTGGTATATTGGATTGACCAAAAAGTTCATTCAAGGTTGTACATGTTATGGAAAAACCCAAATGAACTTTTTGGCCAACCCAATATTTGTGTGCGTGTGTGTTAGATATACTGTGTCTCCCAAGACTAGGTACAGATGAGATTTGTGATGCTTTGACTCATATACAATATGTACTCCTACTAATTCTATGGGTAAAGCAGGAAGAAAGAACATTTAGGAAGGCTGTATGTGTCATACATTAAACCTTTGAATTTAGATATTTAGATAGTCTGGGTTTAGATCTTTGTTGTGCTACTTAATGAGCTGTGTGATCTTAGGCTCCTTAACTGCATTACATCTAAATTTTCTCATCTGTAAAAAAGAGATAACAAGTATTGAATAACTGTGCGTTAAAAATTTAATAAAATATCTGGCTTCTATTAGTTGTTCAATATATAGTATTTCCTTTTTCTCCCTTTTGTTCCAGAGTATATTCAGTATAGTAATCTATAAAATTAGAAGAGGGATATAACCCCAAATCGCTCTTCTACTTAACTCTTTCACTCTAAACAGTTGATTCTGTTTCTCTGTTTACTTGTTTTGTCCAAAGTGAGAAAGATCAAGAAATACATAGAAGGTCTGTGATTTGGTTTCATTACTACTTTAATGCATTTATACCTTTCAGTGTCTATTTCTCTTCTTTGCTTCCTGAGTACCCAGTCTCTACTTCTTCCCACCTGCCAATGGCAGCACTTTGGACTCTGGTCAAGCCCATTCTCATTTACTCCTCTCAAATTCCTCATGTCCTAATAGATTCCTACATGTTTTCATATCAAAATGTAGGTTGATATATAATTTTACACTCATTTAAAATTTTCACAATCATCCTGAGAAGTAAGTATTATTATTATATCACTGTTACAAAAGAGACTATATGACTGGTCCAAGATCACCAAACCAAAAAATAGCAAAGCCAGGATATAAACCAAGACTTTCTGATTACAAATTACATGTACTTTCTGCTGTCCCTTATTCGTATATGACTATTCAGCTTATGTCTGAGTTAAGATGATAATGATTGAGAATCAATTAATGCAGAATTTTCCAAAATTTAACTGATTTGAGTCAACATTTAATAGATTTATTTGGTCACAGAAATAAATGTGTGTGCATGAGTATAAATCAATTACTTTACATCTCAACAAATACTTTTAAGATGTTACCCCTAATAAAAAAAATTATATTTCAAAAAGAGGTCAAATAGGTTTAAATGTAGAGATATTTCAAATGCCACAAGAGAGTGAGAAACTAGAGTAAAAACTATAGGTTAGAATTGCTATTTATGGAAGTAACACCTTTACCAGGGCCACCTATAGCTCTCAAAACGTCACTGGTCCTGGTAATTTGACATCTCAGATAGTCTCTCACTTTACGATTCCACGTACTCAAATATAAGATACTACATTTATTTTATACAGAATAGCATGCACTCCTATGGCAAAGTATCATGAAAATGCATATTTTTATTAGAGTTGCCAAATTTAGCAAAAAAAAATACAGAGTGCCCAATTAAATTTAAATTTCAGGGAAACAACAAATATTATTTTTAATATAAGGATGTGCTGTGCAATGTTTGGGACACACTTATAATAATGAGTATTCATTTTTTTTTATTTGAATTCAAATTTAACTGGGCATCTTATGCTTTATCTGGCAACTCCAATTTCTATATATCTATAGTAATACTACAGCTAAAAACAATACTCATATTGATGTTCAAAACAATAGCAACCACTAACATCTAAACAGGACCATCACATTGCAGAAACCTATTTTTTAAGTTGTGGTAAAACACACATAACATAAAATTTATCATCTTAACCATTTTTAAGTATATAGTTCCGTAGTGTTAAGTATATTCACATTGTTGTACAATCAATCTCCACAACCCTTCTCAACTTGCAAAACTGAAATTCTGTTCCCATTGAGCAACTCACCATTCCTGCCTTCATCCAGCCCCTGTCAACCACCTGTCTACTTTCTTTTATTTGATCACTTTAGGTACCTCATATAAGTGGAATCATACAGTATTTGCCTTTTTGTGACTAGCTTATTTCACTTAGCATAGTGTTCTCAGGGTTCATCCATGTTGTATTATGTGTCAGAATTTCCTGAGTTTTTAAAGGCTGAATAATATTCCATTTTTACTTATCCATTCATCTGTCGAGGGACACATGGGTTGCTTCCACTTTTTGGCTATTGTGGACATTGCTATAGGGTTGGTGTCTTAGTCCCTTCAGGCTGCTATAACAAAATACCATAGACCCGGTAGCCTAAAAACAACAAAAATATATTTTTCACAGTTCTGGAGGTGGGAAGTCTGAGCTCAGGGTACCAGCATGGTCACGCAATGGCCCTCTTCCAAGTTGCAGACTTTTCATCATGTTCTCACATGATGAAAGAAGCTGGGGAGCTCTGTGAGGTCTCTTTTATCAGATCACTAATCCCATTCATGAGGATTCTACTGTCAACCTATTTATCTCCCAAAGGCCCCAGCTTCTAACACCATCACACTAGGCATTAGGATTCTAACAGGTGAATACTGGAATGACACAAAAATTCAAACCATACTGATTGCTTTTTTCTGAGGCTGTTCTCCTTGGCTTGTAGATGGCCATCTTCTCCCTGTGTCTTCACATGATCTTTCCTCTGAGTAGATAGGTGTCCTAATTTCCTCTTTGTTAAAAACACCAGTCATACTAGATTAGGGTCAAACTGATTTTAATTTAATTGCCACTTGAAAGACCCTATATCCAAATATAATCACATTCTAATGTCCTGGAGGTTAGGAATTCAACATATGAATTTGGAGAAACACAACTTAGTCCATAATAGGTGGAATTGCTGGATCATATAGTAGTTATATTTTTAAATTTTTGAAGAAACTCCATATACTTCCATAGCAGCTGCACCATTTTTCATTCCCACCAACAGTGCACAAGGGTTCCCTTTTCTCTACATCCTTGACAACACTTGTTATATTTGGTTTTTAATAGTAGGCATCCTAATGGGTGCGAGGTGGTATCTCTTTGTGGTTTTGATGTGCATTTTCTTAATGTGGAGCATCTCTTTATGCACTGGTAGGCCATGTGTATCTCCTCTTTGCAGAAATATTTAATCAAGTCCTTTGTCCATTTTTTAATTGGATTGTTTTGTTGTTGAGTTGTAGGATTTCTTTCTGTATTCCAGATATTGACTCTTATCAGATAAGTGATATGCAAATCTTTTCTTTCATTCTGTAGGTTACCTTTTCACTCCACTGATTGCATCCTTTGAGGCACAAAAATTTTTACATTGATGTAATCTAATTTATCTATTTTAACTTTTGTTCCCTATGTTTTTGGTGTCATATCAAAGAAGCCATTTCAATGTCCAACGTCATGAAGTTTTTCCCCTATGTTTTCTTCTAAAAGTTTATAATTTTAGCTCTTATATTTAGGCCTTTGAACCATTTTGAGTTAATTTTTGTATATGATGTAAGATAAGTGTCCAACTTTATTCTTTTGTATGGGAATATTCAATTTCCCTAACACTGTTGAAAAGACTTTCATTTCCCTTTGAATGGTCTTGGCACTTTTATCAAAGATCATTTGACCTTATAAAGGAGGATGTATTTCTGGGCTCTCTTTTCTATTCCATTGATCTATATGTGTATCTTTACTCCAGTGCCATACTGGTTTGATTACTATAGCTTTGTAATAAGTTTTGAAATCAGGAAGTGTGAGCATTTCAACTTCGTTCTTTTTTCAAGATTTGTTAGTTATTTGAGGTCCCTTGAGATTCCATTGAATTTTGGGCTAGATATTTCTATTTCTGCAAAAAATACCATGGTATTTTGATAGAGATTGCATAAGTCTATTTTTTTGATGGATAGTTATTCTATTCTTTATTTTCCAATATACTTCCTAGAAATTAGAGTCATTTCTAATTTTATTAGTTTAGATATTATATCTCAGTGGCAGGTAGAATGATAAAGACATTACCATGCAGCAAGAAGTAGCACTTTTGAGAAGGTTAGCATAAAGAGAAAAATAAAAGACTTGGTATACAAGTTACAAAAGTTAGGAAAAAGTGGGTATAAATGTGTATAGTCTGCTCAGGCTGCCATTACAAAATATCACAGAAGTGGTGGCTTAAACAACGGAAGTATATCTTCTCACATTTCTAGAGAGTACAGGTGCAAGATCAAGGCATCTTCAGGACTGGTCTCTGGTGCGGTCTCTCTTCCCAATTTGCATCTTGCTGTGTCTTCACATGGCCTCTCCTTTGTGCTTAAAGAAAGAGCTGGTGAGTTCACTCGTGTCTCTTCTTATAGGGACACCAGTCCTATTGGATTAAAGCTCCATATGACCTCATTTAACCTTATGACCTCATTTAACCTTAATTACTTCCTTAAAGACCTTATCTTGAATTATAGTCACATTGGGTTTTGGGCTTCAACATATGAATTTGAGGGTTGGGGGAATTCAGTTCATAATAACATGGATTGGAAAATAGGGAATAAGAATTGCATGTCACTAACAGATAGTGACAGCCTCTTGTTGAATGGCCACCTGTGCTGTTTTAGACAGAACTGGCAAAGTAGAGGCATAATAGATTTCCCAGGTCTAGTATTAAATTAAGAGAGTTCATACAATGTCCAAAGTTGTGAAAAACTAACCTTTTGTGAATGAAAAGACTACCTTCACTCATTCAATGCCATTTTTAAAATTACACACAATCATTCTTTACTTTTTGAAAATAAACAAGTAGGATGAAAACATTTATATATCCAGACATTCAGTTTACATTTTGAAGAGTGGATTCTAAGGCACTGAGTGAGATTACGGTAATACTTTTCATTTCCTTCAATTTAAATAAATTTTAAATTATTGTAATTTAATTTAATAAAGCTTCCTGAAAAATAAAAAACACTGAGTCTTTATTAATATTGCAGTGAAAAACTGTAAGCCAGTGTATAAATCACCTGGATGCCAGAGTGATGATTTATTTTTAAAATAAAATTTCTCTAGCCTCTCCATAATCTCTTCTAAAAAGCTAAAGCAAAAGTTTAAAACGATTAGAAGAACTACTTAGAATTTTGGAGTGACACTATATATGAATGAAATTTCAAAATTCTTATTTAAACACAAATTGACATTTTTACCATGATAAAATATGAGAAGACTACATTCTAGAAAAATAACTGTCTTCTAAAATTATATCAAATAGCTATGCTATTTCAAGCAACACCACATAAGTCGGGACTCTTCACAGGTTTTCAAACAGCCTTTAAAACCACCATTTTCTTCACCAAGATTATGAATTTAAAATAGTATTTACCAATTCTTTCTTAAATAATACTAAGTTCACCATATCACAATTTATTATGTAGTTACCTAATTACTTACTGTATTCTTATTTTTTCTTTTTAAAACATTAACAGCTTGAGTTTAAACCATTCCCAACTATTATTTGGAAATTATGTCTGCTTGAAGTCAAGTGATTCACTATTTGGAGTGACAATAGTTTTGAAAACTCACTGATAGTAAGTTCCAGCTTCACTACTTTTGGAGGCAAGTTAATTTCCATCTATTTCACTGCCAGAGGTAGCAAATGTTAGGCAAGGGCAGCTGACTTTCAAGTAGGACATTGTATAACAAGAGTATTAGCATAAGAAGATGGTGGATTATAAACATAATGTGAATTAAGACCTGGGAGATGTTCCAAATCTATCACTTCCAATGCATGTGACTTCGGGGAAATATTTTAAATTAATTATCCTTGATTTTTCTTTTAACTATTAAAATGGAAATGGTGAAATAAAATTAAATAAATAAAATCAAATTTTAAAATGATGGTAATATTTTCCTATATATTCAAAGAGATGTTGTAAGGACCAAATGGCTGTGAAAATGCCTAGAATAGAGAATTTAAAATAGAATTTATTGAAGAATGTTATATAAAAACTTTACATGTGCTTTAAAGACACATGGAGTTATAGTTCTAATTTTTGGTTAAGATAATTTTTGTTCCTAGAACAATATTTTGATATATATGAGAAGCCAGTAAGTTTCATCTGGCATGCAGAAATGATGTCTTTTTCAGTTTTGCCAAATGTTCAGTATTTAAAAATCTGATATTCTTTCATATCAATCGTCCAATGTTCAGCAATTCATCCTCATAATTATATATATATATTATATATATATAGTGGTATACTATATACCACTGGGTAAGAACGATATGGAAATGGCCAGAGTTACCACCTCCCTTTGATTTAATCTTAAATAAACATATTAGTTGCAGAAAACTAGGACTACACTTTATCAGATTTTTTTTAAATAACAAAAATATATACCAGAAAACAGAAAAACCTGCATTCTTATCTCCCTTCTGTGACTCACCCTTCTTGTATGACTTTGGACTGCTCGTCTGACCTTTTAGATACTTGGCAAGTCTATTCAAAAATGGGAGAATATATCATGATTCATATCTCAAAAGAAACAGTATTCTCTTAAGCTTCCTTCAAACATTAAGATGCTTAAAATCAGTATAAAACATCTGTCTAAAACATCTACATATTTCAAAAGAAAGTTTTCTACAAATTTAATTCCTTACGTCTTGTATTAAAAAGAGGCTATATTATTAAAGAAGAGGTATTCTTGTGTTACATATTCATAAAACAAGTAATTTCTATACTGCCTGTGGTACATCAGCCATAAGGAAATACAATATTATTACCATAAAGAAAATTAAAAATAAGCAAAAAGTGCATTTGAAATTAGTTTATTTGATTACACATTAAACCTGAGAACTATCTGACAAATGAGTTTACAAAATGAGATTAGCTCTGTTCCAGTGACATGTAATTTTAATAAAGTAAGTGATTAAGTTCCTTATATTTAGTGGAAGGGAAACTGTTCTGAAAGTAGTAGGTGGGATCATTGTAATTCACACATAAATTATTTCGTTTATAATAAAATGAAGCTGAAGCAAGATAAGGCTGAATCAGTTACCAACATATGTTCTCGCATCTCTTGGGCAGTCATTTCTGGAGGGTCATTAGCAAAATGGAAAGTTTTAATTTGAATTGGCCAAGTTTCTAAAACTGGATCATGAACATACGTGGTCAAATGACAGTCCCCTGAGATCAGGAATCATTTATTCCAATTTTACATTAGTTAGTATCTTAACAAAGTTGCATATTTGATCTGCAGTTTGCATTTTTCCAGAATTATTATCAAAATGGTAATACCAGGGGAATAAGCTTACATAATTAGTATTCTGACTTTGGCATTGTAAGAAAAACAAGTTGTGGAGAAAAACAAAAAATGGAGAGACATGATATTTTGCCTGATTTTGCCATTTCTATCTGTGTGAAAAATTTGCCCTCTCATTCTCATATGATTAATGACTAAATCTTTTTTGGGCCCTTCAACTCCTCATTTTGTGAGCCTTGGTATTATCACCTCTGAAATGAGGTAACTCATTTTTGGATTATTGTGAAAAGCAAATGAGCTAATAAATGTTACATGCTTAGCACAGTACCTAACTTGTTATTTCTCGAAAAAGGTTAAAAATTAGTATTAATAGCAGGCACTCAATAAACATCAGTTCTCTTCAAAACCCTTATTACCTAGTCCCCCCAATTTTAGTTTCTCTTCTTTACATTATATTAAATATTATATCAGCATCCTCTAAATTTACCAGCGATCAGTACATACCATGGTACTTTAATTTTGCCATGATCCTATTATTTTAAAGAATCCCAAGAATGTCTGGAGGACACCAAAATTCTATTAATTAAATGAGGAATGAACCATGAACTAAAGAAGATGAATCTATAAGATTAAAGGAATAGATGTTACACTAAAAAAAAAAAAAAAGTCAGAAGTTGAAATAAGCTGTCTTTCAGCCTTTGAAGTGGCCTTTCTTAAAAACTAGTTATTGGCTATTTTGTCCTATATAGGTGTTTTCACACCTGAGGTCTCATAAAGGATATCTCATTTATCAAGTATAAACATAAGTGTCTGATAAGTTGTTTTTAAACCTGCTTTGATGAGGTGGAGACTGGAGAGTCACACACACAAAAGAAATGTGGAATTTTGTGTCTTAGTCTATAATTGAAAAGAAAATCTGTAAGTTATACACAAAACCATTTTCCCAGTTACATAGTTAAAAATGGCTGCTTTGACTCCGGCTTCAAGAAAAAAAAAATCCTAAATAGTCTTGTTGGTCATTACTACCCTATGCATCTCTACTTAAAGTCCTTTTAGGGGTTTCCACCTCAGGACGCAGGATGAAAGAGTGAGCATATTCATATCTCTAACCTTCCACCAAAAGTCTTCCAGAATTACAGAAAAATACCTACCCCTCCAAGGAAAACAGCAACAACAAAACCTTATCAGTTCCATAAAGAAGAAAAGGAAAAAGCCTTGGAATAGAATATTTGAGAAAATGCCAAATAATAGGTTAGAACTAATAGACAACAGAATAGAGGCAAAGTAAATACAAAAGATGACTACACACTGCAGCATTTGGTGATGCCATTAGCATCATCAGAATGAACCTATCTGAATGAGGGTGTAGAGGCCTGAGATCAAGGTGAACTCATCTGTGTTAACTCCAGAGCAGCCATCAGATTCTGGAGAACAAGGAGAAAACATCAGGCAGGTGACTAAATATACCTGTTGCCTCAGTTTCCAGGGAATAGTTTTATGTACCTCTGGAGTTATGGTTAGGGTAAGTGAGTTCGTAGGCATGAAGTAGTTATTATTGTTGTTATTATTATTATCTTAGATACAAGGCTTTTCCTGCTGTGTTTCTTAACTTTCTAAGTAGTTAATATTTTAGTCAGGGTAGTTATTTATTTCTATTTCATTGGAAAATGATAAGAATATAGAAATACTATTAAATTTTATAAATCACCATTTACATATTAAAAGTGTATGCTATCTGCTTGAGTGATAATGTCTATTAAGTACATTTTATTAACCAACATTTTCATTTTTTGGTCTAGGTTATGGGTGTTAATGCTATCACAATATGGTTTTTTTTTCTTTAATTTCTATTACAGTATAGTTGATTTACAATGTTGTGTTAGTTTCTGCTGTACAGCAAAATGAATCAGTTATACATAGACATACATCCACTCTTTTTAAGATTCTTTTCCCATATAGGCCATTACAGAGTTTGAGTAGAGTTCCTCATGCTATACAGTAGGTCCTTATTAGTTATCTATTTTATATACAGTGGTGTGTATATGTCAATCCCAATCTCACAGTTTATCCCTCCCCTGCTTTTTCCCCCTGGTAACCATAAGTTTCTTTACTACATCTGTGACTCTGTTTCTGTTTTGTAAGTTCATTTGTATCATTTTTTTAGATTCCACATATAAGAGATATCATATGATATTTGTCTTTCTCTGTCTGACTTACTTCACTCAGTATGACAATCTCTAGGTCTATCCATGTACTGCAAATGGCATTATTTCATTCTTCTTTATGGCTGCATAATATTCCATTGTATATAAGTACCACACCTTCTTTATCCATTCATCTGTCAATGGACATTTAGGTTGCTTCCATCTCTTGGCTATTGTAAATACGTAGTGCTGCTATGAACATTGGGCTGCGTGTATCTTTTTGAATTATAGTTTTGTCCTGGTATGTGCCCAGGAGTGGGATTGCTGGATCATATGGTAGTTCTATTTTTAGTTTTTTAAGGAACCTCCTTACTATTCTCCATAATTGTTGTACCAGTTTACATTCCCACCAACAGTGTAGGAGGGTTCCCTTTTCTCCACACCCTCTCTAGCATCTATTGTTTGTAGACTTTTTCAACATGGCCATTCTAACCAGTGTGAGGTGATACCTTATTGTAGTTTTGATCTGCATTTCTCTGATAATTAGTGATATTGAGCATATTTTCATGTAATGCTATCACAACATGTTTTAATTTGCACTTCCATGATCATGAATGATGTGCATCTTTTCATGTGCTTATTGGCCAATGGTCATTCTCTCTGGGATATTTTTGTTCAAATCTTTAAATTGTTTTTGAGTTACTTATCTGTCTCTTATTGATTCATAGAAGTTCCATATACCTTTTACATGCAACTACTTAGTGGTATATAGATACAAACTTTCATGATTTTATTCGTGCCATTTGGTCGACAAAAAATTTCTTATTTTTAATTAATAGAGTACAACTTATCAATCTCTTATTTTATGCTCAGTGTTTTTGTGTCCTATTCAAGAAATCTTTACCCTCTTCCTCAAGATCATAAAGATACCTCTCCTATTTTATCTTCTAAAAATGTATTATGATAGCTTTCATATTTAGTCTACATCAATCTAGAATTGACTTTTATGCCCTTTGTTCCATATGGATATTCAACTCAACTAACACTACTTCTTTAAACTTGCCCTTTCCTTGTTTTCTTTGATCATTGCAATGATCCTTCTGTAGTAAATCGAGGTCCAGTATATTCTCTCTTTCTCTCTCTCTCTTACTTTGTTCTTCAAGATTTCCCAGGCTATTCCTGGTCCTTTGCATTTCCATATAAATTTAAAAATCGGCCTATAAATTTACACACACAACACACACACGCACACACACACACACACACACACGCAATTACTAGAATTTAAACTAGCATTGCATTGAATCAATAAATCAATTTAAGGGAAATTAAAAATTATACAGACTGATTTTTCAAATCTATGGACATGGTATATTAACATTCCATTTATTTAGGTCTTAAATTCCTCTCAGTAATGTTTTATAATTTTCTGTGTAGAGATTTTGAAGGTCTTTTGAAAGATTAATTCCTAATTTTTGTTTGCTATCATAGAAAATAATGTTTTAGGGCTTCCCTGGTGGCGCAGTGGTTGAGAGTCCGCCTGCCGATGCAGGGGACACGGGTTCGTGCCCCGGTCCGGGAGGATCCCACATGCCGCGGAGCGGCTGGGCCCGTGAACCATGGCCGCTGAGCCTAAGCGTCCGGAGCCTGTGCTCCGCAACGGGAGAGGCCACAACAGTGAGAGGCCCGCGTACCGCAAAAAAAAAAAACTAATAATAATGTTTTAAATCTTTATTTGTGGGACTTTCCTGGTGGTGCAGTGGTTAAGAATCCGCCTGCCAATGCAGGAGACATGGGTTCAAGCCCTGATCCGGGAAGATCCCACATGCCTCAGAGCAACTAAGCCCATGCGCCACAACTACTGAGCCTGCACTGTAGAGTCTGCATGCCACAACTACTGAGCCCACGTGCCACAACTACTGAAGCCCGTGCGCCTAGTGCCCATGCTCCACAACAAAGAGAAGCCACTGCAATGAGAAGTCCGTGTACCACAATGAAGAGTAACCCCCACTCGCAGCAACTACAGAAAGCTCACGCGCAGCAATGAAGATCCAGCGCAGCCAAAAAAAAAAAATCTCTATTTGTTAGAAGTTCATTGGAATTCGAACTGATTTTTTCTTAATTTTTAACTCATATCCTATGACCTTTATTAATTCACTTATTGATACTAATATTTTGTACATTCTTTTTTTTTTTTTTTTTTTTTGCGGTACGCGGGCCTCTCACCGCTGTGGCCTCTCCCGTTGCGGAGCGCAGGCTCAGCAGCCGTGGCTCACGGGCCCAGACACTCCGCCGCATGTGGGATCTTCCAGGACCGGGGCACGAACCCGTGTCCCCTGCATCAGCAGGCAGACTCCCAACCACTGCGCCACCAGGGAAGCCCTGTACATTCTTTTAGATTATTTTTCTATACAAATTTTACCTATTTTGTCTAATTGTTTTGTCTTTTATTTCTCTTTCATGACTTGTACTGGCTAGAACTGCCACTTCTAGGTTTGTAGATTAGATACTCAATTTTACAAAACTCCATTTCTGAATAGACGAACATATTATGTTTCTCTTGTAAGCAGTATATTATTGTGTGTGGGTATATGTCTGTACTTAAGCAATCTAACACATTTAGTCTTTTAATTGAAGTATTTAATCCATTTACATTTTATGAAATGACTGAAACATTACAATTTTATCTATCATTTTGCAATTTTTTTCTATCTGTTCCACCATAGATATCCCTCTTATTTTATATCCTTTTTCAAAAATAAATTTTCTTTTATATCTTTAAAATGCTGAAAAAGGTACAATCAACCTAGAAATTTCTGGTCACCTAAAAGTACATTCAAATTTGAAAAATAAATTAAACGTATTTTGAGACATACAAAGAATAATAATTTAGCTTTTATAGATCCTATTTAAAAACACTAAAGGATATACCTTAACAAAAAGAAACATGAATTCAGAAGGAGTGGGTTGAAAATGACCTTGATCAGCACAGAAACAGATTAAATACTGAAAAAAATGTTAACTCTAAAAAATGTTAACTATTTTTGAAAGATGGAATAAAACTCTAGATGAAAATAACCTTCATGGAGATTCATGGAGGCAGAGGTAGAATTGTTCATTATACATTGAAAGCATGCTAATAACCTTGTACGGGGAGAAAGGAAGACTGAGATCCTGAACAAACAAAATATGTGTTACTAATAAAAAATATTTTAAAACACATACATAAACAAGTAATCAGAATTTGAAAATAAAAAAACATAAAAAAATTTAATTCAATAGAAAGCAAGAAGAAAAAGGAAGGAAAAAATGGATAATATTTAATACTCCAAATATGACATAAAGCAAGGATAATTATATTGTTTATCAAAATTAATATAAACATATTAAACTCATCAACTATGAAAAACCATGACACCATAGGCTTAAAGAAGAACTAAACAAGATGTCACTGTACACTGCTTACAAGAGGCACACCTAAAGGAAAACGGCACAGAACATTTTTAAATGAGAAGATTAAAAAGTACACCAGAAATCAATTGATATAATGCTAATATAAGACAAAAGTAAAATTTAGTGAGAAATAATTTTTAGGAATAAAGGCTAAAATCATATTAGGATAAAATGGATAATCATTTTAAAAGGTGGACCCATGAATCTAACAGAGTATACTCAAATTATACTATAAAAATGAATGAAATTATAAAAGCATACAAGAAAAAAATTTAACATATCTTTGTTAAACATCTCAACTCAATCAGACAGATGAAAATAAAAAATAGAAGAATGCTCATCTGTAATAATGCTTTATTATTAAAGGTCATTATAAGTCTGATCACTTTATATTACTCATAACTAGAAAATATTAAAAATTATAAGAAAATCAATAAAGACATTTTATAAATAAATGCAGTCAAATAGTATACAATGATATATTTCTATTTCTAGAAAATCTTCACATCAAGAAAAAATTTAAAACTTATGACAGAGAGATAAGATGTTTCTTTCAAAGGCAGAAAATGTTTTAGAGTCTATAGAGCTTCACACTTACAGTAATTAAGTTATTTTTCAAGTAGAAATTTTAATTGATATTTTTTATAAAGTTTGGAACTACTTACCAAGAAAAAGTTATGTATAAAAATGGGAAAAAAATAACACAAATTTATTTAGCTAATCCTGGACACTGTGTAAATCCTGTGTAAAACTTAGATTAAATAAGTTTCTTGACCATCTTTATCATAATAGAATATATGATAATAAAAGTGCAATAAGGAAATGAAGCAAAACACAAAATCAAAATAACCTGTAACAAAAATTTACAACCACCCAACAATAATTAGAAACAGTTGCATGTTTAAGGATGTACCTTGTCAGACCTAGTAATTGCACCCCAGTATTTTCTGTGTGACGGTAACTTTTATATAGTGGCTAATCCAAAATCGAAGTTACGTTATATGCAGTAGCAGTCTATATAATGTTTCTTAACTTATGAATGACAGAACTTCTGATTGATGTCATAAATAACTCATGTGGGGGATTCTGCTTCTATCCTTG
This sequence comes from Neophocaena asiaeorientalis asiaeorientalis, assembly GCF_003031525.2. NCBI lineage: Eukaryota > Metazoa > Chordata > Mammalia > Artiodactyla > Phocoenidae > Neophocaena > Neophocaena asiaeorientalis. Next base: position 6,918,391 of record NW_020172625.1, read on the forward strand.
TGGTTGCAATCCCCCAATGTTCATATGTTGTAGTACTAAACGCCAGTAACCCAGAATGTGACCTTATTTGCCAATAGGGATTTTGCAGATGTAACTAGTTAATATGAGGTCATACTTGAGTAGGATGGGCCCCTAATCCAATATGACTGATGCCCTTATAAAAAGAGAAAATTTGGATACAGCGATGTGCCGAGAGAGAATGCCATATGATGATTGGAGTTAGGCTGCCCAAAACAAGGAACTACCAGAGACTAGGAGAGAGGCCTGGAACAGATTCTTCTCTAGTGCCTTCTAAGGCAGCATGGCCCAGTCAATACCTTGAGTTCAGTCTTCTAGCCTCCAGAACTATGAGACAATAAATTTCTGTTATTTAAACCACTTGGTTTGTGGTATTTTGTTATAACAGCCCTAGAAAACTAACATAAACCTTGATAGACTGAAAGGGACTAACCTTACAATCCTGCCATAAATAAGTAGAAAATTGGAAAAAATGTATCCAACCATTTAAAACATTGAAAAGTGATATTTTATCATAAAATAAAGGTTAGTCTACAACTTACCCGAACAAGTTTAAAAACAATCTTAGAAAGAGTCAAAATTATCTTTGAGTATCTTGCTGCCTGTGCCATGGTCAATGATAGAAATAAAATAGCAACCTAGAAATTACTCAACTAAGCCAAAGATAGGCAGTTAAAAAGGAAGGAAGGAGCAGATGGGAAAAATAGAAAACAACTACCAAGACAGTAGGCTTAAACTCAAACATTTCAATAATTACATTAAAAATAAACTATTTAACATCCTATTTAAAAGATCCAAATATGTTGGTGAGAAATAACCTTTAAATATAAGGATATAGATGATAATATAGATTATATTAAAGTATGGAAAAGGCCATACCAAGCAAACACTAATCATAAAAAGCTGAATTTAATATATAGTGGTAGTTGACATTATAAAGATAACAAATATAATTACCAGAGAGAAAGAAGGACAATTCATAATGATAAAAGAATCAATTTATAAAGAAAATATGGAAATTCTAAAGTTGTATGCATCTGATTAGAGAGCTTCAGAATACACGAAGCAAAAACATAATGAAAATGAATTAGACAAATCCACTATTATACTTGGAGCATTCAACACTCATCTAATAATTAATGGAACAAACAGAAAAACTGAAAGTAAATGAGCCTAAAAATCCATTTAACCTACTTGACCTAATTGGCATTTATTGAACACAACGCCCAACAACAGAAGAATACACAAGTGCATAGGAAACAGTCATTGAGATAAACCATATGCAGGGCCATAAAACAAGTCTCAATATATGTTTTTAACATGGCTCATATAGAATATTTTCTTTGACTGAAAACAGTGTTAAACTAAGAACCAGTCATAGAAAAATAGTAAGTATTTGAAATGTAAGTAACACAATTCTAAATAAACCATGGGTCAGAAAATATAAGGAAAATTTTTAAATATTTTGAATTGGATAAAAATGTAAGTATGACACCAAAATTTATGGTTTAGGAAGGATGATGTCACGGAAATGGTGGAGTAGAGTTCTCCAAGAAGCATTTCCTCACTGAAGCAACTATTAAGAAGGCACAAATTGACAAGATGAACTTTTTTGGAACTCTGGAATCTAATAAAAATTATAGCAACAAGGTGCAGGATTCAAAATCAACATGTAAAAGTCTGTTTTGTTTCTATACGCCAACAATGAACCATCTGAAGAACAAATAGGTCATCAATCCCATTTACAATAGCACCAAAAAGAAAAAAGTACTTATGAATAAACTTAACTAGTTAGCTGAAAGACTTCTACACTGAAAACTGCAAAACATTGTAAAAGAAATGAAAGAAGACACAAACACATAGAAAGATATCCCCTATCCATGGATTAGAAGACTTAATATTATTACAATATCCATACTACCCAAAGTGATCTATAGATTTAATGCAATCCCCATCAACAACATAATTGCATTTTTTACAGAAATAGGAAAAAAATTCTACAATTTTTATGGAACCACAAAAGGCCATGGTTGGCCAAATTAATCCTGAGAAAGAACAAAGCTGGAGGCATAATATTTTCTGATTTCAAAATATATTATAAAAGTACAGTAATCAAAACAATGCTGGCATAAAGACAGAAAAATAGTTTCTGTAGCATCAGTTCTGATTTTATTTCTCTCTTGTCTGATTTTATTTGTTCTTCTGATTTTATTTATTTGCATCTTCTCTCTCTTCTTTTTTCTCAGTCTAGCTAAGTATTTCTCAATTTTATCTCTGTAGAGAGAATCAACAAAACCAAAGTTTGGCTCTTTGAAACAATCAACAAAATTCATACACTATTACATAGACCAACCAAGTGAAAACAGAAGGGTCAAATTACTGCAATCAGAAATTAAAGTGATGACATTAATACAGACTTTAGAGAAATAAAATGTGTATAAGAGAATGCTATGAATAATTATACACCAATAAATTAGATGACATAGGTGAAATGAACAATTTCCTAGGAACACACAAATTACCTAAACTGACTCAAGATGAAATAGTAAATCAGAACAGACATATAACAAATAAGGAGATGAATTAGCAGTTAAAACCTCTAAACAGAAGAAAACTGGGGAGCATCTTCAATGGTGAATTGGAAGACTCAATAATATTAAGATGTCGACTCTATTTGCATTTATCTATAGATTCAATAAAGTTTCAGTAAAAATTCAAACAGGCATTTTTCTTCTAGAAAGTCCTAAGCTGATTATAAAATTCATGGGGAAATTTATTTTTCCAGTTTTATTGGGCTATAATTGAGATATATATATATATATATAAAACATTGTGTATTTTTAAGGTATACAACTTGTTGACTTGATACTTATATTTCAGAATGATTACTACCATACCATTGGCTAACATCTCATTCATATTACATAATTACAGTTTCTTTTTGTGGTGAAAACATTTAATATCTACTGTCTTAGTAACTTTCATGTATATAATACAGTATTATTAACTATAATCACTATGCTGTACATTAGATACCCAGAGCTTCTGCTTCTTATAACTAGAAGTTTGTACACTTTCACCAACATCTCTCCATTTCTCCTACCCCACCATTCAACTCTGTTTCTACTTAACATAATACCTCAAGGTCCATCCACATTGTTGCAAATGGCAGGATTTCATTTCTTTCTTCATGACTGAATAATATTTATGTATTTATGACATGACATATTTACATCTTCTTTATTCCTTCATTCATTGATGAACACTTGTTTGTTTCCACCTCTTGGCTATTGTGAATAATGCTGCAGTGAACATGGAGTGCAGATATTTCTTCAAGATCCTGATTTCTATTGGATATATACCCAGAAATAGGATTGCTGGGTCATGTGGTAGTTCTATTTTTAATTTTTAGGAACATCCATACTTTTTTCCATAGTGGCTACAATGATTTACATTCCCACCTTTTCTCCACATCCTCACCAACACTTGTAATATTGTCTTTTTGATGATAACCATTCTAACAGGTGTGAGGTGATATCTGGCGATTTTGATTTGCATTTCCCTGATGATTAGTGATGTTTAGCACCTTTTATTTACCTGTTGGCCACCGTATGTCTTTTTTTGGAGGAAAAAAAAAGGTTCCTCTGCTCATTTTTTAATCAGATATTTTGTTGTTGTTTTGCTATTGTTATATGAGATTTCGTATATTTTGGATATTAACCCCTTATCAGATATATGATTTGCAAATATTTTCTTCTATTCCATAGGTTGCCTTTTTATGTTTTTCTTATTTCTTTTGCTGATCAGGAGCATCTTAGTTTGGTATAGTCCTATTTGTAGATTTTTGCTTTTGTTGCATTTGCTTTTGGTGTCATATCCAAAAAACTGTTGCCAAGACCAATACCAAGGAGCATTTTTCCTGTGTTTTCTTCTAGGAGTTTTATCGTTTCAGGTCTTATGTTTAAGTCTTTAATTCATTTTGAGTTAATTTTTGTGAGTGGTATAAGATAAGGGTCTGTTAATAGCCTCACAGACTACCTAGTTGTGTAATATACTACAATGTATTTTCCCTCTCAGGATCTTATTTGTCTATCTCCAAATCATCTTCAAATATCTATGTATCTGTATTTTCTTTTTCATTTTAATAACATGTAAAGTAAAACATTAACAGAATAGAATATGCATTTTTGCTCCTATATTGAATATCATTCTATTTAGCAACTGTTAACTCTTTCTTCTTTTAATCAACCATCTTGATCTCCCTGTTCACAAAACACCAGATATTTTCATTTATTGTAACCTCATTACTGGTAACTACATAATAGATATTCTAACACATGTGTCTGTAAAACGATTATAAACTTTCCACGTGGGGGTTACAGTAAAATTTGTATGTGAGATAATGAAAAATATAAATGTTTTTAGTTTCTGTTTTTTATCTATTTTTCCTTCTATTTTCCTGATTGATTACTTAGTGCCCACGTTCTTGATTATCAGAAACACAACAAAATATTTGCAGCACATTGCTTATATTCTAAGCAAGACATTATTCAACATTCAAAATTTTAAGAAAATTTTAAGGAAATGCACTTGCATTTACTGATCTCTTTTCTATCAGTGTGAGATATCCTGATTACAAATAAGGTGAACCACTTATTTTGTGCAGGTGGAAATGGGTACACACTTTCATTATCTTGAGATGTTGTTTTGATTTTTTAAAGAAAATATGACATTTATATTTCATTCTAAATTCCACGGAACGTTATTTACTGGGGTTTTTTTTTGTTTTGTTTTTTAAAGAACAATTAGTTTAAGACAGGACTTATATTAGAAATAATGCTCTGGCAAAGATAGTTTCCCCTGTAGGGTCAGGTGTTCATCAACTCTGTGACATTTAATGGAGAGATTCTATTTTGGGGGGGAGGTACAGTTCAAGACATAAGTTTTCCAAATGTGTACTTTGAGGCATACTGGCCTAGAACATAGAAAACTGAAGGTCACATTCTAGAATACTGCCTCAAGAAAAGATCCTGCATCCAGAGTTTTAGTAACTGTCAGTAACAGAGGAAGTATGTCCTCTAATGCAAGGAACAAGAATGTTTAGCCCTCACCACATCCTATCTGAAACACCACTCAGCACTCTCCTATTTTATCCAGTTCTGCACTTACAGGGAAATTTTTTATTAGCATTTCAGGAATGCTGTTATTGGAAAGGTGTTACTTCAGGTGAATTACAGCCACTAGATTTAATTAACATATATCTTGTACATTAAGGCATTAGCAGGGTAGCTTGTAATCTTTGATGTCTCATGAATTTGATCTATGTGAGTCAGCCTCTTCCAGGCTTTGAGAAATCGGTCACCTTTGAGACACTGATAAGACTGAGAGGACTTATTATAAGCAACTATGCAGTGTTTTACCTGCATCTCCTTGTTTCCCATTTTTTACCTATCTGCCCTTTACTCAATTCTCTTTGGAAAGTTAACAGTATATGACCTAAGAAAATATTTAGCTGAGGCTTGGAACTTAGTTATATATGACATTTTCCAACTATGGGTTAGCTTGTTCTACTTACAAAGGGAAAAATCTTTTATGAATGGTTCTAAAAAGTGTAAGTATATTTCCAAGGAAACTGGAAATTGCATGAGCCATTCTTGCTGTTTAGATAGATGAAATCATATTTATGTCATTAGAATGTGAATTATTTTCCTAGCTGCCCAGAAAAATAATATGATTTAAAGACATTTAATTAGCACATTTCTTTTGTCAACTCACTAGGGGGACAGGGACCCAATTTTTGAGATAAAAATAATCTGTTGAAGAAATCTGGTTCTCTGAATAAGACCGTTAGTGCAGTGCTTCTACAGAACATAGTTTTTTTTTTTTTTTAATGTCTGAGTTATAGACTCCTGGAAAAAGAATTTAGAGTGGAAATGCTGACACAACTTTAGCTCCTGTACGGTGGTATGAACTGGAGCTATAATAATTAAGCAATTAGGCATGACAGAGAGTGCGAGTTTCCTGAGATAATCACACCCCTGGGGCATTGCAAGTCATGATCCAAAGATAAGTGTTTTTAATCTCCCAAGGGTGTGATTATCAAATGAGAACCACACCCTCTGGAGAAGACTTATGACTCATAAAAAATCTTTACTGTAAGGGAAAAAGCCATTATGCTGCTGTATGCAGATGAAGCTAGCCATAGAGACTGCAACGTGTTTGCCACCAATTAATTAAGAATTGCAGGGACTTCCCTGGTGGTGCAGTGCTTAAGAATCTACCTGCCAACGCAGGGACACGGGTTCGATCCCTGGCCCGAGAAGATCCCACACGCTGCGGAGCAACTAAGCCCGTGTGCCACAACTACTGAGCCTGCTTTCTAGAGCCCGCGAGCCGCAACTACTGAGCCCATGTTCCACAACTACTGATGCCTGTGTGCTGTAGGGCCCACGTGCCGCAACCACTGAAGCCCACGCGCCTAGAGCCCGTGCTCTGCTACAGGAGAAGCCACCGCAATGATAAGCCTGCACACTGCAACGAAGAGAAGCCCCCCCTTTCGCTACAACTAGAGAAAACCCGCATGCAGGAATGAAGACCCAACTCAGCCAAAAAAATAATAGTAATAAATAAATTAAATAATAAAAGAATTGCAAAATGTACACCACTTTAATGGTATTGAGTATTGATCCCAGGGACTGATTCGTTTTCTCATGATTATTAAAATACAATGATAAGGGCTCTCCACTTCTCAATTTCAGAAAAAAATGATTGATTAAACGAGTCATAAAGATCATATTGCCAAGTCTTCCTATTGACTAGGTTTTATCAAGTATATACTAAGATAGAATCTCTCATTACCCAAATTACTCACTTTGAAGTAACTTGGTTACTTTAGAATAATCAACATCTTTATATAGGAGTATTTTGTATCTTAGCATCCATTCATCATTCTTTCATTCATTCATTTCATTCCAGTACCTAATAAGCACACAGGAAGCAGCTATGCTAAAGCTATAAAGAAACTAAAGACCTATGTTCTGATTATGGAATACAGGCACGTAAATTATTAGTGAAGAAAGTGCCATCATGGTGGTGACTGAAATGTGCTAAGGGAGCAAAGAAGAAAGTAATCTCATCTGGGGAAGAATAAGGCCTCATAGATAGAAAATATTTGGTCTGGATAAAAATTATTGTAGCTACTACTTATTGAGCATTTACTGTGTTATCAGGAATTCTGCTGATCATTTTACTTTCATAATCTCATTTTAATGTTCACAACAGTTGTGTTGAGGTGGATGGTATTTTTCTTGTGTCACAGATGTAGAAATTAATTCTCGGAGTGGTTATGTGCCAAGCTCAAGGTCAGATAGCTAGAGCTAGAAAAATGGGGTTGCCTCTAGAACATGTACTATTAACCAGTGGGCTCTACTGCAAAATGTAGCTGCATCCTTGTTTATTTGAGTCCATATGAAGCAAAGCATTCCAGGAAGAGGCAATGAGCAATCTAAAATGGGGAGACTCATAAGGGCACAGCATATTCCTTAAACATTTTCTGCAGCTGGAGTCTATGATGCATGGGTGGAGAGAATGATAGAAGAGGCTGGAAAATTGAGAATTCAAGTTTGCATTAAATTGGGTCCAAGTCACAGAAGAGCTTCAATGCTTTGCTAAGCAGTTTGCAGGACTGTCCCGAACGACTCCACCTCATTGATTTGAAGGTCAGTCAGACTGGTCAACAAGGCAGTAAGGATTCCTTCTCTCACTTTTAGCTACCAAGGTCAGAAACCTTTCCTAGGAATCCATGATTATGACAGCCATTATAAAAGAGTTATGAGTCAGACAGGTCCAGTATTTGCCCTTTATAAAAATAATTTCCGATTGTAGTTTTGCAAAGCCCACGTTGGACATCTTCAAATTTTTCAAAAGAAGTAGAGGCAGTGGGAAAACAAAACTAATTTTGATTTGAAAGCTAAGCATAAGTGGCATTATACCTTCAGGATGCAGAAACTGTTGCTCTAGAACCTAATTATTATAAAGACCCTGTGAGAGACAGGCTTGTAGCCAGGCGGAGAACTACGGAAATAAGCATAGAAAAAAAAAAATATATAAATAAACAAGAACTGGCATTTGCAAGGCACCAGAGTCTCTGAGAGATATGAAGCTGTATTAACACAAGGAATCTTCCTCTGAGGACTTTGTGATCTGTTTGGGAGACAAAACATGAAAAGATTTCTGGCAAAAGAGTGATAAATTACATAGTTTTATATCATTGACTATTCCTTGGAGTTTAGATGGAAAACTGGTTGACTGGTTTTTGAAGTCATAGAAATTTAATAGTAAATGTAGTAGAAATCTTTTATTTGATGTCTAACATGGACCTTCACTTACTATAACTTGGATAGCACTGTATTTTGAGTCAGTCAGGCATGATTTTAATTCTGCTTCACACCTGTCACCTCTGTGATCTTCTACCTTTTTTTTTTTTTTGCGGTACGCGGGCCTCTCACTGTTGTGGCCTCTCCCATTGCGGAGACGCGCAGTCTCAGCGGCCATGGCTCACGGGCCCAGTCGCTCCGCGGTATGTGGGATCCTCCCGGACCGGGGCACGAACCCGTGTCCCCTGCATCGGCAGGCAGACTCCCAACCACTGCGCCACCAGGGAAGCCCAATCTACCCATTTTTTGACTTCTGAATTTCACTATTCATTATGCAATATATAGTCAATAGTTTCCAAATCACAGGATGGCTGAGAACATATGAAATAGTGTATAGACTTTAGTGTCCAGCACATGAGAAGTCTTCATGAAACATAGCTATAATGACGATGATCATGATGACAGTTATGTGACAGTTACTGTGCTAGATACCAGAGACTTACAGATGAGTGAGAAATAATCATTCCTCTGAATTTGGTAATGGTTTCCCACTGTTGGTAGTTCATGTGTGCTTCAGTATCCTTTGTTGTTCTGTTTACATCTTGACAGATAGACACTTTGTTAATTGTTTAATTACTTTAGAATGTGACTTCTGTTTCCTGCTGGGACTCCCTAATATGGTTCAATATAAAGTGCACCTTAAAAACTTTAATATATTTTATATATAAAAATAGTGTTCTTGATTGTTTATATTTATTAAAATTGCCACTTTAGGATGATATGTGATGCTTATCCTGGGAAGTTTATTTCCCTGGCACACATATATGGACTGCAGGAGATTGTCTGTTCCCCTGGCTGTCAGATTCCACAGATGGTCCTAAATAAGCTGAATAGAGAAGGTTCCCCCATGGGAGCTTCAAAGACTACCTTCATGTTTGCAGAAGCAACTCCCAGGACGTTTTGGTTCTCCTCATGGAGCCTTTCTTCTCCATCTGTGGCAATGGACATAGGGTTAACATTTTGAAGGAGAGACCTTTCATTCAGATCTTAACCTTATCGCTGGCCCCATGACAAATTCCTGAAAATATCAGCTCTGCTTACTCAAGGGAAATCTGCCCATGATTTTTCTCTGTTCTTTGTATGTCTGCTACTTATGTTTCTTCCGTGCTTTCTCAATTAAACGTCCCTGAAAAGAAGATACGACAAGGCCAATTATTAATAACAGATTACCTTAAAAGTAACATTGAAGAAGCTCCAGAAAATTTATTTATTTGAACTCTTGGAGTTCTCACGAAGTCACTGGGTATCACTTTAACAGACAAATTTTTGGAAAGACAATATAAAGAATGTGCAAGTCATGAGCAGGTTACTTAGCCAGCCTGCAATGTGATTTATTCCTTTATAAAATGAAAAGACTACTTAACTCACAGGTTGCTGAGATATTGAACAGAAAAACAAACAAGTAAAGGACATATCAACATGTTGGCACTGAATAGTTCAACAATTTAGAGGTGTTATGATTATAATTTCAATGAAATAATCTTTCATAGGGAGTCTCCTTGGATGTATTTTAATTAAACTGTTGCTGTCTCAATCGTTGGGTTGGCAAGCTGAAGGATAGCTCCAGTTCATGTGAATTGCTAGCTTTAAATGATTCATAGGAATGTATCACTCACTCTTAAGAACTTTATTTTTATTATCCACTGATAAAAAAAAATGTTTGAGGTAGGTTGTGTTACTCCCATTTTATACATAAGGAAACAGACACAAAGAGGTTAAGTGACTTACCTGTGTTCACGTGGCTAGTAAGAATAAAGGTGGGATTTGACTCCAGGCAGGCTGACTCCAGAGCCTGAGTTCTTAACCAGTTGGATTTCTACTTCCCAAGACCTCTGGAGGTCTTTTGAGAAGCAGGAGTTGATATACTGCCTAAGAACAATGGACACTGGAGTCAAAATTACCAAACTGAAAAATATAGCTACTTAAGATCTTTTCTAGAATAAGACAGATGAGAACATTAATTATTACTTAATATCTGTTCTTGGGTAAATAGACATCATTATGTAGTGGTTCTTAACTGCTTCTTTAGTACAAAGTACATAGTAAGAAAACTTTTCTTTTTTTCAGATATGATATTAGGAAGGCCGTGAGAAATAGCATATATTCAAAGGAATTTCAAATTCTTTCCAATTGCTTAATTAAAGATGAGGCTTTTCTTATCTATTTTATGATAAGGAAGTGTGATTGGAGGATGGAAAAGGACAAATGATTCTGTGGAAGATTGTGGAATCTGACCTTGCATATCCTTTCAATCTATTTCCTTTTTTAACTTGCCCAGATATGGATAAAATGTAAGCATAAGACTGCAATTTCTCAGACTTAGAAATAAATTAATACTAAAAATAGAGAATTAAGGATGTCTGAAAAACATATAGGTTAAATGTCTTATAGCTATTTTCTCTCAATAGCTAGGAGGACACAAATACATTTTGTCTTGTTTTTATTTTAAAGTCAGTGGATAAAAATAGAGAATACTAAACACTTAGTATACATTGAGTAAATAAAAAAAGTTATAAAAGGAATACTTTTTGATATTTAAACAGTATAGATGAGTTGAATGTGAAAGAGTGATTTCCAGAAGCTAGGGGGAAAGGAGCCTGAGAAGTGACTGCTAATGGGAGCAGTGTTTCTTTTTGGAGTGAGGAAAACATTCTGGAATTAGATAATAATGATGGTTGCACAACCTTATGCATACACTAAAACAAACACTGAATTGTACACTTTAAAAGGGTAAACTTTATGCAAAGGTTATGTGAACTATGTCTCAATTTTTTAAGTAATGCCAAAAAATCTATTGCTTTTGAGCCCTTAGATGTGAAAGGCACAACAGGTCACAGAAATAGAATTTGGAGCTGGAATCAATAAAGGAAACGTACCAAAACAAAAGCTCATGAAGCCCAATAAATTAATATAATACAATTAATGTGGCTACTCATGATTCAAGGACAATGTACTCAAAGTGACCACATTTTCCAAAACAACAACCAAAAAGAGGTCAGTCTAACCAAGTACAATGATTGCCCTGGTTCTTTAAGTACAACATGATAACTGGAAATACAATTGGATATCCAGCTGTCAAAATAGGAATATCGAGATTTCAAGGGCTTAGGGACACACAGCAGGGCAGAATGTTTAGAACATAACTATTCTGGAGTATCTGAAGTTATGGATTCATATCTCTCTGTTAGAATTCTTCATTAGCTGAAAGCAACTACAACTAAATACAGCAAAAACAAACAAAAGGACAAAATAAAAACATGAAAGAGCAAACAGTATTAAAAGAGAAGCTGAAAAATTAGGCCTCAGGAAAGAGGAACCAGGGACACCTTCCGGAGTATGTGTCCTGAGAAGTAATGGAGGGTTTTCTACAAGGAATTACCATGGACATAGCTCAGGTCCAATCATGTCTCTGTCTTGTGTCATTCTGCTTAAGAATTGTATTTTCGGAAAAAAAGAGCATTTGACCATCCTTTAGTTGTAGAGAAGGTGGAAAATAACCTGGATTGACAGCCCCACCTTGACTGTATAGAGTGGAAGAGTCATTTGCCAAAGAACTCTTCCCAAATGAACAAATTTTCCTGGGAACAGGAAACAGGTCATCCAAAACAACCAGTGTCGACCAGAGCCACCAATCTTCAGCTAGTTCTACATATATTACCAATACAGGATAGAAGTTAAGAGCTAACCTGTTTGCATTCAAATTCTGGCCCCTTCTTGTATTAGCCATGTCATTGTGGATAAATTATTTAACTTCTTTGTATTTCAGTTTCTTCATTTGTCAAATCAGGGTAATAATATTACTCATCTCTTAGGGTTCAAACTTAGCCCAATATCAGGTACCCAGTAAGGAATTTATATTTCATATTTGTTATTATCATTGATGATATATATAAATAATATACATATACATAGAACATAAATATATCTATTACAAAGTACCTATTTAAAAGTTTAGAAGATTGTGGAATAGTCATTCCTTGTCAATAGATGATAATAAATCAGAGCAATATAATTATATTTATTTAAAAAGAGTAGTAATTTTGCCCTAAGTCAGATTGTGTCAATACTACTCAATTTATGCAAATTAGCCAACATTTCTTGTTGTTTTATGGAGAAGCAATATTTAAAGTTATTCTTTTTTTTCCCTTTGGAGAAAGGCCGTAACTAAATTCAAAGTATTTACCTTTTTATTTATTTTGTGAGCTGATGTTGATTTAGTCCAGAAGACAAACCTCATAGCATAAGCGTTTACACAATCATCTATATCCCAAAGAATGCCATATATATATATCATACATTATAAGATTTAGTTGGGACTTATTGTATTAGCCTAGTAACAATAGGAATCCATAATTTCACTGGAGTCGTTAATCATTCCTGCTCTTTTAACAATAAACTCGACAGAATGGATTGTCATATAGGAGTCAATTTTCAAATAAACATGATTAAATAAACAACACGAAAACAAGCAAAACACAGTAGATAACCTGTATTTTTCAGTAAATTTATTCTGTTGGCTTATTCTTTGTAAGTTCAGTGGAAACTTTACTTCTGTTCTTGAGAACATTGTCTCCTTTGGTGGCTTCCAAATTCTTAGCCATAGCTGAAGGTTGTAAGTGCTCTTGCAGAAACAAAATCGATCACCTAGCTCTAGATTTAGAGGACTAGCAAAAATATGGCCATATCCCCATTTTCTGACTCTTCCCCATTGTACCCGCAGAGATAGTCAACACCTCCAGCTGCTGTCTCCCTCCCATTCAGAAAGGCAGCATTTGGAGGAGCTGCAATGGAGTGGCTTTAATTGAACTACTTGCAACAGTCAGTGTTTAGTTACAGAAACAGAACCACAGGAGTATTCTAGAGTGGGAATTTATTATAAAAATTGGTTCTTACACAAAGAAAAATACAAGTCTGCAAACCAGCCCCAGCACTGGGAAACGAAATGAAGCAGACTGAATCCATGGAGAGAAACGGGTTTTCCCAAACACTTATATACAAATAAACCTTCAATCATTAAAAAATATTGACATGGGGCTTCCCTGGTGGCGCAGTGGTTGAGAGTCCGCCTGCCGATGCAGGGGACGCGGGTTCGTGCCCCGGTCCGGGAGGATCCCACATGCCGCGGAGCGGCTGGGCCCGTGAGCCATGGCCGCTGAGCCTGCACGTCCGGAGCCTGTGCTCCGCAACGGGAGAGGCCACAACAGTGAGAGGACCGCGTAACGAAAAAAAAAAAAAAAAAAAAAAAAAAAAAAAAATTTGAAATGGTTCTCAAAAAAAAAAAGAAAAAAAAAAAAAAAAAAAAAAAAAAAAAAAAAATATTGACATGTATTCTAAAATTAAAGGTTAATTTTAAAATAGAAGCTAGTGGCTCTGAAAAACAATAATAATTGAACAAAATTGTTTAAAAAAGTTATAAATAGGTGGTGATTAAAATTCAAAGCTGAACATTTCTCCTAACTTTTGGCACTAAGAATAAATCTGGGGAATGCTGTTTTCCCCAGTCTTCACTAGCTTACAGGTACAAATGGAGAGATGCAATAGTAATAAGAATCTGGCTCTTGATAACATCCTCCCAAATCACTCATGCAGTCCTCCACAAAGCCTGATGTTCTTCAGTAGGCTCTTGGGTATATACAGAAAGTCAGCTTCCCCCAGGTGCTGCTGCTTCTCTGACACTTGTACACTGGACTTTGTTGTGTCTGACTAGCATTGGCCATCTTCCTCTAGGCGTCTGGATAGATTACCACATCCAGTGGGCTCCCCCAGCTGCTGCACCCGAAAGAAGCCATCTCAGGTGCTCTAAAGGGAAATGAGAAAACCCTCCTCACTCCTATTTTGCCTTTATGGTGGTTCCCAAGCAGGGATGACTATGACCTCAGTGTTCCTTGTGAAAACTTGACTTTCTTGCTCCTATCCATATTTCTCTCTCCATACTGCTCAGATACCAGAAAAAGGGGACAGATTTGGGAAGAGACCACATATTGTCCTCTTCATTCCATACTCCTGGCACCCCCTCTGCTAATGATGCTTAATTCTCTGAAGCAGCACAATCCAGTACAAGTGGAATCTGAGAGATGCAGTTTGAAATTTTTGTTTTTAAACTGTTCAGTTTTCCCTAAAAATGTAAAGAGGAACAGATGAAATTAATTTTGATAATGCATTTTATTTCATCCATTATATCCAAAGTATTATTTTAACATTTAAAATATAAAAATTAATGATACATTTTACTTTTTTTTTTTTTTTTACTAAATCTTTGAAATCCAGTATCTATTTTGTACTATCAGCACATCTCAATGTGGACCAGCTACATTTCAAGTGCTCATAAATGACAACTTGTACCATACTGGACAATGCAGCTCTAAAGAGCCAGGAACCTCATCCCACCTTAGGTAGATGCTAAAAAAATACTATTTTCCCATCAAAACTATGATTTACATAGGTTGAAATAGCTGAACAATTTCATGGAAAATAACAGTAAATAATTATCACTTAATGTAACTTTTACTCTTTAGATAAATGGATATTTCACTTTCTCACTCTTATACTATCATCTTTGATATCCATAATTAATATATTAAATTCAAGGTTCCAGAGTCGTAAGACAGAGACATCTTTAGCTCTAAGAAGTAGCTTCGTCCCTTGGTGATTTTCTTTGAAGAGTAGTATTGAAAGTTCTTCCTACTCAAAATTTCTCATCAATAAATATGTCAAAAATGACAATATCTACTGTGTGCAAAAATGTTATTTCACGAGAAGTGGCTTCACTGACCAATCTCAAAATGTGGATACCTACGTTTTATTTGTAGACACTTATAGTTTGCTCTGTATGAGCTTAACCATTCATTTAGATTCCCAAACTTATGGCTAGCTGAGAACTAAGTTTTTCTTTGAAGAAGTTTCAAAGATGAAAAAGAATTATAAATTAAAGAAGTGAGGCCTTTAAAGGCACACTTTTAGCACAACCTTACAACTATGCCTGTTGCCAGTAGGTCATGCTGAATGAACATTAATGATTCTACCTAATGCTTGTGTATAAGTTACAGATGGTGGAGTGAAGGGAAGTTGTCAATTCAAAGACAGAACTTCAGACTCTACAATAAGTGATTCTTAAAGTGACTTATATTTGGCTTTTCAATCCCTCATTCATTTTATTTAAGGAAGATGAAATCTCTGCCCTTAGCCATTTAGCACTTGTTCAGAGCATTATGTAGAAGAATTTGTGGAAAGCAGCAAGAGATGCCTTCCCTGGCCATATGATCTGGACCTTAAAATTCAATCTAGAGAAATAAGGATCCAGAGAAGTTTAATTAATTTCCTATTCATATGTGGTTTACTTGCATCCTGCAAAAAAAACACTTACACTGCTAGCTCCTTTTGCACTAAGGAGCAGAACATTTGCATCTTTGCAGATGATTTAACGATCACTAAGCAGCAGGAAAGAGTGCTCACCTCAGCAGAAGATGGGAATGCAAAAGCTAGGTACCATCACTGGAACGCAGCTGGGTGGTCAGGACATTGGCCAGTAATTACTATCCAGTGCAAGAGAATGAATTCTAAATGAGAGAATGAAAAGACCAAGGCCTTGGGGACTGGATTTTCAGACACAATTAACATAAATTGAGAGACAGGTTTGGTTTGGCCCTAAATACAGGAGGAGACATATTTCTAAGCTTTTGCTGTGTGAACCCTAAAATATCTGCAAAAACACATGGATTCATTTTCTCCCAATTCTTTCACAGCTGTAGTCTGCTACTATTGCTATTGTTAATAATAACAACAGTAATATTTTCCATAGTACCTTTCTCCTGAAGTCTTTAGGACATCAAGCAAGAGCTTCCAAATTCTATGAATAATATTTACGTAATAAGCATGGCAAAATGTCAAATTAGTGAAAAAGAATAACGTGTTATTTTGTGATAGGAAACAAGGGAGAAAGATGATTTAGAACAAAGCAAAATAGAAATAGCAAAAGGAGAAATTATGTGCTGGAAGTAAGTAAACATAGCAGACAAATCCACCTTCCTTTGGCCAAACTTTTCTGGAAAAATGAGGACATGTTACGTGTTAGTCATATATGAAAGCCATCACAGAAGACCTTCAGAATTAAAAGATGTAACTGCTTTTATTTCCTCTTATTTCAAGCTCTAAACTAGGCCAAGTATTAAAGACACCATAACCATAAGGTAAACTGGGAAGGAACTGAGTACTAGAACTTTTCACATGAAGATAAAACAGAGGTCTAAAAAAAGATAAGACAGATGGGAAGACAACATTTCTTTGAAGAAAGTCATTGCAGCTTGTATTAGGTAGTGTTTGCCTCAACCATGTGAGACTGACTATTAAGATGCTACCTGTTTTGTCTTATCTTTTAGATTTATGAGATTTATTATGTGCTGGATTATAATAGGCAACATTCATTGGATGGCTACTCGATGGCAGGCATTTTTCTAAGTACTTTACATGGGTTATAAATTTAATATCACAGCTTCATGGGATAAGTGGCGTTATTATCCAGCCCATTTTTTAGATGAGAAAGCTCAGGCACTGAGTTACCCAACACCACATTCTAGCAAGTTCTACAGCTGGAACTGGAGTCTAAACAGTCTGACTCCAGGGTCCACTTTTAAACTACTACACTATATTTATCAAAGTTTTAGTGAAGTTTCCAGGTACTGAGGAACTGATAGTTTGATGTAGCTTTTTACAGATGCTGCATTAGAGGAAACGAGTTAAAACAGTCTATGCTAGTCTCTATCTCAAAGAAATAAAACTCTACCTACTATCAAGACCAAGTTACATCCCAGGTTCATTCCTCCCCATACAACCTTTGCCAGTGTTTGCTCCTTTTCCATCTACCTTGAATCCTGCTTCACTTCACAGTATGTCTACTACATTCATATGAACTCTTGATATTATTCAATTGTATTGAGTCATATTAAGTCCTAATGGTACACTGAACATGATACTTCTAAAAAAAATAAAACCGTGATTTCCAAAAGCAAGCAGAAATCCTATGTAATAACATGTACAATAATGTAAAGTCTTACATAAACACCTGTATTGAGATTTTATGCTCTGACATCAAATGAGAAAGAACATAACTCACATAAGGTTTGCCCAAGTATTGTGCCATTGAACCCAGCCTACATCAATTTATTTTCACATTCCAAATTGTCTTATTGTTGAGCTAAAATAATTATCATCTAAGAGACGAGAAAAATCTAATAGAAATTTGGAACTCTCACAATCAATACTGGTTGGCATAAAGTCCCACTGGGGAACAATGAAAAATGTACTTGCTAGATTTCTAACAATAGGTCAGGTTATTGCCATGGTATTTCTGACTAATGCAGGTGCTTCTGAATTGTGCATTGAAATATATGCTGTTCTTTCTATAGGGCGGTTGTTTTTGTTTCTCTGGTTTTTCTCAATTTATTTGGGAAGAATAGGAATTACAATTAACAGCTTGCGGCCTATGTTTTGATTTCCTTTTTCTGGGTAAGCTTCTTCATTAACAACAATTTAAATGAATTTGCTGCCTTCTTACTGTACCAAGGTTTTCTGTTTGGTCCAACTGTATAGAAATATAATACAAGAAATCAAGGACAGGAAGAGTTGGGATAATTAAATATCTTTCCAAATTTACTTAAAGCTACCTAAAAGTTGTGATTAAATATTAGCAAAGAGAATGTTAGAATCTACCTGTCTACATCATGAAAATATTAAATACAAAGATTTGGGGGTTAACTCTTGTCTCTTTCAGAAATACAGGCCAAAAGGAAATGGATTAGTGAGGCAATAAATGGCTTGAAAACGTTTTTACTTTTCTTTAGGCAATGTGAAGTCACTAAAGGGTTTTAAACGGGGATTTGGGTCATAAGTTAATTTTGGATAATTCACTTTGGTGGAAGATGGATTGCAGAAAGCTAACAACATGGTAACAAGTTAGGATGCAGTTGTATTAGTCCAGTCATTCTCAGTGGGGGGTGATTTTGCCCCACGGGGGACAATTATCAACATCTAGACACATTTTTCGTTTACACAACTGGCCATGGGGGATGCTGCTAGCATTTATTGGGTAGAGGCCAGAGATGCTTCCAAGCATACTACAGTGCATGGACAGCCTGCCACAGCAAAGAATTATTCAGGCCAAAATGTCAGTAGTGTCGAGGTTGAGAAAGTCCATATTAGTCCATGCAAGAAATAATAAGAGTCTGACCCGAAGATGTGAAATGTAGAAACACATATTTTTAGGATATATATAAGCAATCTAACCAATGACTAATTAAACATTGTTAGTGAGAGAAATTAAGTGGTCTTATAATGGATATTAGAATGGGTATTGGGAGGCCGTGTGGGTAAATGGTACTTACTTGCAAAAGAACAAGAAAGGTAGAATCGGAAGAGAGAGTTGCAGTAGTAAGTGGTAGGTTGGGAACAGAACATTGAATCTGAGGTGCTTGTGAGCATTAAATTTACAAGTCTGAAAATCAGAATAGAAGTCTATATTGAAGATACAGATTAGGAAGATATCAACAGATGGCAGTCGGAGTTGTGGGAATAGATAAGATGCCAATGAGAAAGGGCGTGGGAGTGGAAAGATAAAAAATATTGAGGAAGGGTGGAATAGAAAGGCATGGTTAAAAACTGCGAAGACACAGTTGGAGATCTGGAAGGAGGACGTATTCAGTTAGTACAGCTCTGCTAGCCAGGAATAGCTCCAACTTTAAGCAACCGTGGCCTTCCTTGTACTCCTGTTCTCTTAATAATTATTAACCACACAGGAATTCACTTTATGTGAAAGGGGGAAGCTGAGGGATGTAGAACTGCTATTAGATGGACATTTAAAAATAAATAAATATTCCAGAGAAACAAATATGAAAATCCTTTAATAAAAGAAAACACTTGCTACTGAAACTTAAGCAACAACTTTTAGCTGGCAGTAAAAAATTTTTGATTAATTATAACTTGTAATACAGACTTGATAAAGTTTCATGATTGAATGCTAGGTTTTAATAACTTTTTTTAAAAGCCAGCCCCTGTTTTTAGAAATGTTAACTTACTCTAAGAGAAATCTCCATAAATTATTGCAGAAAAGATACAGAGTCTGATAGAGTATTCAAATACTATTCTGTAACTCTGACCCCAAATTAATATTCCGCTTGCTTTAGCAAAATAGTCAGGAAGTAATTAAGAATATGACAACAGATCTTGAATTAACATACCTTGAAATAATAAATATCATGGTAAAAGACTGATCTCAACCAGTAAGAAATAAGTACAAGTTATGTTTATCTTCTGTCACAGATATTCTCTATTTCTTAGTAACACTGATTTTACCTAAATTTATTCTCTAATAAGTCATACAGTGATACTTATTAACCATAAGCAGGTTAGCATTATTATATATAACTCAGATAAAAAAGAAATGGCATCAAATTTGTTATTTTGGGCATCACGCCCTAGCACATATTCTGTATGCCCACTCTTGCTTCCAGATTCTAAAATGTGAGTTTAAATAATTGAGTTTGATCCTTAGTGATAAAAGCAGAAAATAACTAATGTCAAAGTACATTTTTAAATGTATCAAGTAAGAAATGGGTATGACCCATGAGCTTTGTTCCAAAGTTTTGCGTAATTGTTTATATGACAGCCATGCCTTGATCGTCACTGAAATGGGTAGAGTAGGAGAGGCTCCATGTAGATAATAATTTAATGGACAGAGGATGGTACAAGTCATAAGAGCGTTACTCTATTATTACTTCACCTTACCTTCAAATTTTATTTTCCAAGTACTCTAATACTGTCATTTCAGGAATATTTTAAGGCACTTAAATCTCTCTACTGGTTCTTACCACCCACTGACAAAACCTGAAGCAGCTACCTTTAACATGGTTCTGTCTCACTTGCCCCAAGGAGCTGGTTCATTTCACCTACTCTATTGGTCAGCCTGGAGGATTAATGGAATAATGCTTATAAATCAATATGAAAAGCCTGATAGACACTCTGTACACCACTACCTTTATTAAAGAAAGACCATTTTCACGAATAACTATAGAGTTGAGGAAAACCTTACATGTATATTTGGTGTTCTGAAATCACAATAAAGCACCTAATATAGAGGAAATTGACATAAATTTCAAGAGCAGCAGCGTTAAGATCTATTCTATGAGTTCAAACACAATAAGTAATGAGGATACATTATTATTGCCACTGGACGATAATCCTCAAAATTCTACAAAATAAATGATTCTTCTTGCCACCCAGGATTAGTTTTTCATTTTAAAGAACAAAAATAACCCCATATAAAGCAGCTTCTATAAATCAAGGGTTTAAGGAAATTGGATGTACCCCATAACAGAGAATGTTATGTTAATTAGACAGTATACTCATTTAGTAGTAGCATTGATAATAATTGTAATACAATAGGGGTCTTAAAATAAAAAGAATAGAAAACTGGTTAGCTTTAAAGTTAGACAAGTAACTGCTCCTAAGGAAAAAAAAAAAAATCTCAAGATAAAATTTAAAATGTTGGTGGGTTGGAGGGTGGGACAAATGGGTGAAGGGGGTCAAAAGGTACAAATTTCTAGTTATAAAATAAGTAAGTCACGAACATATAACATACAGCATGGCGACTATAGGTAATAATGCTGTGTTGTATATCTGAAAGTTGCTAAGAGAGTATACCTTAAAAGTGCTCATCACAAGAAAAAAAAACTGTATGGTGACAGATGTTGACTAGACTTACTGTAGTGATTATTTAACAATATACACAAATATTGAATCATTGTTGTACATGTTGTACACCTGAAGCTAATAATAATGTTGTATGTCAGGTATACCTCAACTAAAAAAAGAGGGGAAAAATGCCTTTCCTTGAAATTGACTATGATTCCAAAAATCTAGATTTTTCTTCCTTGGCTGAGTACGTCAATCACCAACGACACCTGCATTTGTTACAAAATAGAAAGCCAAAAAAAAAAAAAACACAAAAACACAAAAAAGAACTAATGCTTATGTAGGTGTTGTAGTGCTGCTACAGTCCACCTCCAAATTCACCAGTTTTATTTCTGCCAGGCTGTCTGCTTATCCTCTAGATGGCTGTTGAATATCAGTATTATTTTGAAATAATTATGGCAGAACTTTAAAAAAATGAATACTTTAATAAACTGAAGAAACTTTCTACAGAAAGTTATGAAACGTAAGACATAAAAACTGCAACAACTATCATAAAGCACAGTAGCAATGAACATAAATTCTAGAACCAGACTGTCTGAATTCATTTCCTGGCTCCACCAGTTAGTTATGTGTGACCTTGGGCAAGTTACATAACTTTTCTGGCTCTGTTTCCTTATCTATAAAATAAGAATATCAGTATACTTGCATACTTTCTGTAGAAGGAAAGAAGACAGAAAGAAAAGAGAAAGAAATATTGAAGCAAAAAAGGATTTTCTAAAAAGAATCAAAGCAGAGGGCTCCCCTGGTGGCGCAGGGGTTGAGAGTCCGCCTGCTGATGCAGGGGACACGGGTTCGTGCCCTGGTCCGGGAGGATCCCACATGCCGCGGAGCAACTAGGCCCGTGAGCCGTGGCCGCTGAGCCTGCGCGTCCGGAGCCTGTGCTCGGCAGCGGGAGAGGCCACAGCAGTGGGAAGCCCGCGTACCGAGAAAAAAAAAAAAAAAAAAGAAAGCAGACACAATGCAAAATTGTAGTTAAAATTATTCTGATGTACATAAAACTTACTGAGATAGTAAATAGCATTTAGAAACTTAATTTTTGGAAAATATACTTTTATTTTTTTTATTGGAGTATAATTGCTTTACAGTGGTGTGTTAGTTTCTGCTTTATAACAAAGTGAATCAGTTATACATATACATATGTCCCCATATCTCTTCCCTCTTGCATCTCCCTCCCTCCCACCCTCCCTATCCCACCCCTCTAGGTGGTCACAAAGCACCGGGCAGATCTCACTGTGCTGGGCGGCTGCTTCCCACTAGCTATCTATTTTACATTTGATAGTGTATATATGTCCATGCCACTCTCTCACTTTGTCCCAGCTTACCCTTCCCCCTCCCCATATCCTCAAGCCATTCTCTAGTAGGTCTGTATCTTTAGTCCCGTCTTACCCCTAGGTTCTTCATGACATTTTTTTTCTTAGATTCCATATATATGCGTTAGCATACGGTATTTGCAAATGATTTTTATGAACTTTTATCTGTCTTTATTGTTTGATTCTGAAAATTCTCCATCATATTTTTTTCCAGGAGGATCTGCTTTAATCATTTTAATTCATTTATTTTCTTTTTTTAAAATTCTATATAAATGAATAATACAGAAATCATATTACATACAAATTATTTAGAACATGACATTTTAGAAAAATGTTATTATCAAACATCCATAATTTACCTAGCCATTCTCCCTTTATTAGCGATTTGTTTGAAAATTTTGCTATTATACATAATTCCTCATTGGCTGCATTTCAGATTATTCCCTCTTTGAATTTCTGGAAAAGAATTTATTGGATTCAATTTTAAGATGACTGTTTTTAATCTGCCTTGCGCAGATCATAAAGCTGATTTTCAAAACGTATGGACTGGCCCCAGTGAGTACCAGTTTCACTGTCCAGCCTACAGAATCTCACTTCCTTGATAGATGCTTACAGATAACTTAAATGCCGTGTCCCTCTACACAAGAGAATTCTCTCTCTTTGCAGTTGACTTTATAGTTCTCTTTTGTGCAGTATACACATACATGGAAAAAATTCCTTTGTGGGAGATGATTTCATTGCTAAATCTTCTTAAGTATTACCCATATATACCACTCTGTAGAAAGAGAGAGAGAGAAAGAGATTTTGATTGTGTAGGTATTTCTTCACCATATCATAAACTGCTCACCTCATAACTGTCCAGTGAAACCCAAAGATAACATCAGGTGTGTTGTATTTCTAGATAAGTGGCTCAAAGAGGAGAACCTATAGAGCATGCCATACTTGAGGACATAAATTCTCCTAGAAGTGATTGTAAGGAGAAATATTGAGAGTTCTATTATTCAAAAACATTGGTACAAATCTTCAGGAAGAAAAAGCAGATAGAAGCAGATTTGTTACATTCATTTTAAAATAATTATAGGAATTTCTTTGAAAGTTACCGTTATTGCAATAGTAACATTATTAAGCTCCCATTATATTCTCTCTAGCGCTGTTCTTCCTTTTTAGTTTCCTCTTTAATTTCCTATCCTGTGACTTTCACATGCATGGCTGTTCTAGTCCCTTGGGCCAAGTCTTATTTTTTAAACTGAGAGTGATAAGAGCAAATACTCAGGTAGAAGTTGCTGATCTAAGTGTTTTGGGAGTATTAACTAATTTAATTATTAAAACAATACAAGTACTGAGCAGTACTCAGGGACAGACTGAAATGTCAGATAGATACATGAAAAATATTTTTTTGAAAAACTCAAATAAAATGTCAAGAGATTAAAACTACAAGGTCCGAAATGTAAAGTACACTGGAAGAGAAGAACAGCAGATTACACACTGCAGGGGAAAAAAAGTGAATTTACATAGCATTGGAAACTATCCAAAATGAAAAGCAGAAGAAAAATGATGGAAAAAAGAATAAACAGGGTATCCGTGAGCTGTGGGATAATTTCAAATAGCCTAATTAATGTACATGTAATTAGAGTCTCCGAGGAGGGGTAGGTCAAGGAGGAGACTGAAAAAAAGTATGTGAACTACAGCTGTTATTTAATGGCCCAAAAGTCTGAAAAAAAAAAAAAAAAAAAAGAGAGATATTCTATTTTCAGCCTCAGAATTTCCATTTTATTCTTTTTTATATCTTCCACTTCTCTCCATATTATATTTATAGTATTTAATCCTTGAACATGTTTATAATAGGTAGTTTAAAATTGTTGCTGCTAATTTTATCATCCCCATCATTTATGTCTGTTTTTATTGTTTGATTTTTATCCTGATAATGGGGCACGTTCTTCTTGCCTCTTTGCATCCTTATTATTTCATTGGATTGCAGACATTGTAATATTATATTATTGCATGTCTGGCATGTGTTGCTTTCTTTCTGAGAATATTGACATTTATTTGGCAGACAGTTAAGTAATTTGGATCGGCCTAATATTTTTGAGGCCTACTTTTTACTTTGTGGTGGTTGCCCTGGTATAGCTTTACTCTAGGGCTACTGTCGTCCTACTGCTAAAGTATTACTCTTCAGGAATCTATCTTGAAGGCCCTGAGTATTCAGCAAGATGTCTCCCACCTGCCTTGTTGTAACATATTAATATATCCCTCAGTCCTGTGTAGGCTCTGGTAACTGTTCAGCTTATGCATATTTGGTGATTCTTTACCAGCCTGATGGAATTTTATTCTATGCCTGTGCAGATTAATATTCAGCAACAGACTCAACTTGACTCCTATGCTGATTGCTGAAGCTACTTCCTGTGTATCTCTCTTCTCTTTTCATACTCTGTCCCACAAATTCCAGCCACTTTAGCTTCCCTAAGCTCTGACTTCCGTCATCTCATTTCAGCAAGACCAACATGCTCTACGTGAGAGTCCCGTCTTGGGTCATGATCTAGAATATGCCTCCAGGCAGAAAGCCAGGGAAATCATAGTGCCCGTCTTGTTCGTTTCCTCTTCTCAAGGATAACAGCCCTAGGCTGCCTATTGCCAGTATCTGAAAACAGACCTTTCCTATATTTTATGTAGTTTTCTAGTTGTTTGTGATAGGAGGGCATGTCCAGGACCAGTTACTCTCATAGAAAGAAACAGAATTCAGAATTGCTTTTTATAAACTTATTTTTATAAACAGAAATTAAAAATTGCAATCTTTGGGGATACAAATGGCAAATAGTAGCAGCTGCAGAAATATCAGCTAATTGTTTTATGAATGATCTTATGAAAAATAAAATATATAGTGACATGTTCAACTTTATCTGTGTCACTAAAATTTTAAGAGAATATGTTCTGCTGACAAGGAGAAATGATAGCACCATTTTGTTTTCATTCTAAATAACCTTTTATGATGCCTTGATTGTTCTCACTCTCTCTCTCCCTCTCTTTTGGTACTTTCAAAAATATCCACAATATAATCGTCTATTACTTCCTACGTAGATGGGGAGGGGTGTGAAGGGAAAAGATGCAATAAGGTAAGGAAAACTTTGACAACTTCTAAAACCTAAATTTGAGAAAAATAAATGAGTCAAGTACCAGGACCATGGATAGCAACTCTAGTCTTTGTAATTCACCTGCACCCTGAATATTGTAGTCAGACAATAAATAGAGTCTCTTTCTCCTAGATGTCTGCCCCATTACTCACCTAACAACAACTTGTAAAAGAGGAACTGTGGTAATAACCATACTTCACTGTTTGTTTGTAGTTTGTTATTAAAAATAATAATAGGAAGACAGATGCCTTAGTACTGGAATCTGAATTTTAGGTAGATAAGAACCAGCAGACATTCTTCCTTGATATAGAGAATACCTATTTAGGCAGCTTATGCTTTCTTTGCTCACCATTAGGGTTTAAGGTAGCATGAGTTCTGTAAGTTTAACAATTACAAAAAGAAATTTTGATTTTCTTTTTCACTTGTGTTTTCATTAAAGATAGTGGGTTTTTTTTTTAACATCTTTATTGGAGTATAATTGGTTTACAATGCTGTGTTTGTTAGTTTCTGCTGTATGACAGAGTGAATCAGCTATACATATACATATATCCCCATATCTCCTCCCTCTTGCGTCTCCCTCCCACCCTCCCTATCCCACCCCTCTAGGTGGTCACAAAGCACCAAGCTGATCTCCCCGTGCTATGCTGCTGCTTCCCACTAAGATAGTGGTTTTGAACCCTGGCTACACGTTAGAATTACCTGTGGATTTTTGAAAATACATGTATTTCCTTACCTTTCCTTTTTGGAGATTCTGATTTCATTGAGCTGGGGTGAGGCTCAGATATAGGTATTTGTTTTAATCCTCAGATGAGTCTAAAAATCACATGGGTTTGAGAGCTACCTGATGTGTGCTCCAAGAACCACCAGCACTGGCATCATCTGGGAGCTGTTCTGAAATGCAGAATCTCAGGCCCTGACCAAGATCTACCAAATCTATATTTTAGCACCTAGATGACTCATATGCACATTTAAGTTTTAGAACATTCTTTGTTGACACAGATATATTTCTTGCCTTCAAGTAATTCTGAATGTAAATTGTAGAGCATTTAGACCTGTGATAATCCCAGATTAGGCCTAGGATCACAATCAGATGCTCTTTTTTAAAAAATGCAAATTCCTAGGCTGCAATCCAACCCTGTTCAACCAGCTCCTCCAAGCACGAAGCATGAAGTTTGGGCATCTGTGTGCTTATTATATGTTCCAGGTGGTTCTGAAAATTAGAGAAGTTTGGGAAATAATGTAAAATAAGGACCATAGTTTTCAACATTTTGCTTCTACCCAAAGTCCTAACCAGGCAAAGAACAAATGCTGTTATGAAATTAATAAATAATGGTAGATATATATTTGTTCTTACAGAGAATTCCAGAGCATTGTGACAAAAGCAATTTGATATAAATTTCACAGTTTTCTGTTAAAATAAGTTTTATGCTTCAGATATACATACCTGGCCATTTAAAGGTTCTGTCAGATATACATACCTGGCCATTTAAAGGTTCTGTCAGTTTAGAATTTTAGGCCATTTCTATGCAATGCAGGGGGCAGTCTAATAGAGGCTGCAGAGTGAAATGGGCAGTCTGACATGAAACTGTGGAAGAAAACTGACAGATGTAGTGAGTGTAAGAATGGCGTAACGCTGAATAGGCTGTTTTGTAAACAGAAAGAGAGCATTTCAAAACTAGTTAACTTAGTTATGAGACTTTAGGTCAAAAACTTATAAGTATTTGTGAATACTTTTAACACTGTCAAAAATTTATCACATGGTTAAATCACAGGTGTTTGAATCATGGAGTCTGAGAAAATTCCTAGCTTAGGAAATGGAAGTAAATAAAAATACACCAAAACAGACAGATTTTTTTTCTATACAAATATAAGTTTTTATAAAAGTTTTTAGCATTTCTTATTAAACTATACATTTATAAATGGTTAGAAGTCATGAAAACTCTACTTTGTTATGTCTCCATATTCAGTGTATCCAGACACAAAGAATGAGATTGGAGTTAAGGAAACCTGATATTGAGTTCCAGCAAAGATACTTAATATGTGCTGTTTGTCAGTCCACTTGATATTTCTGAGGCCCAGTTTTCTCATCTCTAAAATGGAAATAATAGTACCTCTCTTGTTAGGACAGCCATATGTCTCATACCTTCTCTCACTCGTGGACACAAGCCTGCTTATGGAAAAACCTTTAATTAGAATCTCAAAATTAGTGTAAAGCCCTCACAGTTTAATGCAATTACACAACACAGATAAATGTTACTGCCTTGGTTCCTAAAGTAATAAAGTCATAAAAAATTAGATACTACATCCTGGAGAGATAATGCTCAAGTGAAGTCAAAAGCACATTAATCTCATGACATTTGGCATTTGCGAAACACATACAGTTTGGGGTAGGTTATGGTAATGTACTAAAAGAGTCAAGTTAGTACTTAGCTGGATTTTTATGCTGCTAAGCCTTGTAGATATTTTTTCACAGTAGCATATTTTGTTTGCTATTGATTCCCTCAGTTATTCGTTCAACAGATGCTTTTTTGAGACCATACTATGTGTCAGACACTATACAAGATGTGAAAGATTCAATGGTCAGAAGAACATTTAGGTGGGGTGAACAAGCAACAAATGAACAAATAATGTAACCCACGATGATGATGTTTAATAATACGTAAGATGATATATCATATACCATTATAGATTGTGTTACATGTTGTGAAGAAAATAAAGTGATTAGCTGGTGAGTAACTATACTGTCGTCATAGGTAGGACTGTTCAGGGAGATATGTCTGGGCCAGTAGCATTTGAACTTCCCTAATGTGAAAAAGAAAACATGTCAGCCATGAAGATACACACCAAGAAAGCATTCTTAGGTGGGAGTAGAAGTCCTGTGAAGTTGGAATATAACTAGGCAGGGGGAGAATGGCATGAATTGAGGTTGGAGAATTAAGACAGATAGATACCCAATATGCAGGGCCTTGTAGGCTATGGAAAGTAGTTTGGATTTTTATCTAAAAGCAACAGGAAGCCATTAAAGGGTTTTAAGTGATAGGCAATATTTATAAAGTAAAAGACTGGAAGTAGTCCAAATGTCCACAAATAGATGACTGGTTGAATAAATTATGGTATATCCACAAAATGTACCTCTAAACAGGAATAAGAAACATCTCTCTAATGGCTATGTATCTAAGCATACACCATGAAGTAAAAAAAGTAAGGTATATACAATACGCTATCATTCATCTTCAAGAAGGGGGAAAACATGAATATACAGGCATGTACACAAATATGCCTATAATGAAAAAGGAAGATAAACCAAAACTAGTTTTAAAAAATAGGTTACATAGAAGGGGAGGAGGAGACTAGGGTGAAGTGGATTAGATTGGAAGTGAGACTTCTCTCTATTCTGTAGTTTTGATTTTGGAATTGTGTAAATGTCTTTATAGTAATACAACATAACAGATGTAAACAGAAAGAAATCCTTAAGAATTGAAAGCAAAATAAAACAAATGAAAAGAACTGCATATCGGGGGCTGCACCGCACAAATGGGCATTAATATCAAGTAATTTAAAGCCTGATCTTAGCCAAAAGTCTGAGAAGCAATTATATCAAGTGATTTTAAAACACAGAAATTTGTATTATACGTCTTATACGTCTCCAGTGGGATATAGCCTAAGGAGAAAAACACTCAAAGATCTTAAAGCATTTTTAGTAATTATATTGTTATTCTGTAACTATTTGTGTCTCTCTATATTTGACAAACAAATCATTTAAACCCACATATTAGGAGGAGCAAAAATGCTTGTGCTACTGTTGTTAGGATCCAAGACATTCACTATAAGAGAAAAGATATGCAAACGTAAGACTAATAAAGTCAAATTAATATTGGAGTTGGAGATTTGAATATGAGCTCATGGTGTATTTTACCTTCAACTTTTTCTAAGATCTGTCCAATGAGAAAGTGTAGAAACAATGATCAACACAGTAGCCATGAGCATCACTAGTGCTTAAATTAGATTCTTTAAATATCATTTCTCCTAAAGGAACCAAAGTTTTTGAAAAATTGGATGCTTCCAGGTGTGGGGCAAGAAATGTACAAGGAAAGCATAGAAGACTTTATCATACCAGAAAGGGTGGAAGCATTTAGGTCATGTCATCAAAACTCTGGATTCAATCTGAAGTGGTTCAACTGGCCAAAAGACAATTTAAACAACAGCAATAATAAGTAATTAAAATAAAATAAATGTTAAAATCTATGATTTCATAATAATACCCAGTAAGAAAAAAAATGTATCAGTCACCTTGTAGGATGCTAGAAAACAAAGCCATTCTTCTAAAAATCTGTAAATAAGGGAAAAGATTTCCCAGTTATCCTGTATTTCCTGTACAAATTCACCTCCACATTAACAGCTTAGATAATGAGAGAAAGTTAGTATTTATAGATGTATCCCAGCAAATAAATGAAAAAATAGTGTAAATTAGCATATAACCATTTTGCAACCCTTAATAAATAGTAGATTTAGTTTACAATCATCAGCAATAGCTAAAACTACTAATTGAATTATAGGTGGAGACCATTATTATGAATGTACCAGGCTGACAAAACCTTAACCTACTGATCACTTTTAACATCTCAAAAACAGTGACAGAGTGTGACTTTTGATGTGTTGTACTAGGAAATACAAATATCACCCATGAACTATTCTTGCCACAACATGAACCAGAAATCCTTCTAGTCCCTAATCTAACTACCAGGTTTCCTTCTAGTCCCTAATCTAACTACCAGGTTTCAGAAAACATATGAGTCAAAGAAAAATGGTAAAAGATGCCATTATAGAGGACATGCAATCACAAAAGTTTAGAGTGAGGGACACTACAGATCAAATGAAAATATAGTTAAAACAAGTGATAATTGGGCTTCCCTGTTGGCGCAGTGGTTGAGAGTCCGCCTGCCGATGCAGGGGACACGGGTTTGTGCCCCGGTCCGGGAAGATCCCACATGCCGCGGAGCGGCTGGGCCCGTGAGCCGTGGCCGCTGAGCCTGTGCATCCGGAGCCTGTGCTCCGCAGTGGGAGAGACCACAACAGTGAGAGGGCCGCGTACTGCAAAAAAAAAAAAGTGATAATTGAAGATAATGGATTATTGAATCCGGATTCATTGTACTATTCTCTCTACTTTTGAATATGTTTGACATTTTTCAATAATGACATTTCAGAGAAAAAGTAAGAGGCATGTGAAGCTCTCACTTACATTTAGGAAATTTAGCAGAGGGGCATAGGTGAAAGCAGTAGACCAGTTAGGAGGTTTCTGTAGTGAGGCAGAAGAGAGATGATGGTGGTTGATACTAAAAAGTGGCAGTGAAGATTGAGAACTGAAAGGATTTGATATATTTAGAAGAAGGAGAGTCAGTAGTACTTCTAATTGATTGGATTGGGGGTTGAAGGAAAGAAAGTCATCAAGAATACCTCCCAGGACTTCTGTTGGAAATGTGGGTCGATGGTGATGTCTTTTGCCAAGATTGAGAAGACTGGGAAATGGTGGATAGCCACATGGAAGGGTGAGGTAAGAAGTAATCAAGAGTTCCGTTTGGCGCATTTTAAGTCTGAGACATCTATTACACATTCTTGATTGTAAATAAAAACAAATCAGAACAAAGAAGTCTCTTAGAATGTGACTAGGTAATTATTATGCTTTGATAACTTGATAGAAAGGCTGAACATTGACAGAAGTAGTTCCCATTGGGGTACATATTTATTTATATCCAGCTTATCTGAAGTCTTAGCCAACTAATCTAAAAACATTGAGCATTGAGTTTCCCTTATATTTTCTGAATTCAGCGAGAACTGATTAACCCATTTAGAAAGAGCTGAACCTATCTTTATATGTAGCTAATTATGTTCTAATGCATACATTCAGCAATGCCATGAGGCTGTCCATCTGCAAACTGCCAGAAATAAGCTGTCCAAATTCAGAGAATGTCTTATTTTAAGGCTTAAAAATGACACTGATTTAAAGATTGCTTTTGCTGATTTGATAAACTGTAAGTTGAAATAATTACATTAATGTAGCACATTGTCATGCCAACAATTTTTCTAAAAAGATAAAAGAAAAAACATAGTTGCCTTTAACCTGTATGTGTTAACAGAATAAAGCGTGGTTTTGAAAGTCAATTTCTGACCACCTTCAAAGTGCTACACTAGAAAAAAGTGAGTGGAAAAGAAAGTGTTAAGTGTTAACTTCCCCTAGGTGAATGATACCTTCTAGGACAATGTATAAGGGTAAGAGATTCCAAGGATTGGGAAAGAAATGCCATTTTTAGGTGGTCTACCGCAGGTGTCTCTTTACCAAGAGTGGGTAAAAATAGCAAAGAAATAAGGACACAGTTCAAAAGTTAGTAGGATAGTCAATCCATACAAATGACCCACTTGGGAGGTGAGACTGCACTGCAGACAGGGAAGAATCATCAATGAAGAGCCCAGGAAACAGGGAGAAGCACAAGGCCCTGAAGCAAGGCAGAGGAGAACTAATTTTGAGAGTTTCAAGCCCTTTCCAGGGGAGTTCTTTGACAGGAGGCTTAGCCTGGTCCCTCAAGGGGCTAAAGGGTATCATCAGATGCTACTCACCGCCACAAGTCTTCTGCCTTCAGGATGGGCCCTTTTGTCTTTTCCTAGTGTTTCCAAAATGGAGAAGTACATAGATGGTTTCGTTCTTTCTTTCTCAACTTTGACCGCAGTTTTAATCTCGACTTCATTAGAACACCATCTGTCATCACCACAACCAGCAGGAATAAGAAAAATAATTCCTACAGTAGTAAATCCTTGCTTAACAGATTTTTATTTTAAAATAGGCTTGACTTTTTTTTTTTTCATTTTAAAGAAAAGTTTTTGGCAACAGGTAGATCACACCTGAATCTGTTGGGTTCTATATTTTTAAACAGTTCTGACATTTTTTTTCTTTTTATAACACGTGCTGAGTGGGAATGGATCATGGCCAGTCCTAAAATACGGACTGGGCAGCTCTTGGAATTTCAAAGGCAGTACAGTCATAGCAAGGTTTCTAATAGGATGAATATAAATTAAGAGAAATATTTTATTATTTTTAAAGTTTTATTTACAGAAAGACTTAAGTAGACGTAAGTAAATCAAAATGGGAAATGTTTCTGGTTTAAACAAACATTGGAATTTAAAACAACAAAAACTTTCTAACTTATAAAACAACTCAACCTAAAGTTACTCAATGAGAATTTAATAATCGACAATAGTTTTTCTTTGAAAAAACTCATGAGTTATAATGGTTCACAGTACAAAGTAAGTGACAGGCCAAGATACAAAATAGCTTTATTTCGAATTTTCTGGTCCTTGTCAAGTTATTCTTGATTACATCTGAATCATTAAAGCTTAGAATATTTTTTTAATGCTGATATGTGATGGCCCTAGTCCCTGAGTGATACCTGGCAAGAAAATATGCCTAATATTCATAAATCAGAGCCATGGCGTTTCAAAAAAGAAAAAGAAATGGAAAGGGAAATTTTGCTGTTTTTAAGGACATTAATGTTGTTGGGTGGGTGGGTATTTGATGGCCCAGAAAGGGGTGGTGAGTTTCTAGGACTTTTGGCCTTGAATAGAAGACCCTTGGGTTACCTGAACTGACAAACTAATGCTAAAACAATTCTTTTAAACAAACCATCATGAACCTCACACGGAAGGTAAAAACCCATCACAGTGCAGCTCCAGAAACAGCCTGGTGTTGTCAAATTGCAGGTAACCTCGGCAAGGTTTTTAGTCCTCTAATGCTTTCGCTTCCACACAAGGGACTGTAAAAATAGGAGCTCTTGGATGCATTAGAGGAGACCTTTCTCCTCTCACTGAACACTTTATTTTGCTTCATTCAGTGATCCAAGCATTGCCCCTTTACTCCCGTCACAGTGTTTTCTATATTAACACCATTTTTTTTCAAATGCATCCATCTAGACCATCCAAATCTGTACATATTAACATTGCTGAGCAGCAACTCTGGGAGGATGTTCACCCTGACCTTTCCTTTTCCTGACACAGTCTCCATCACAGTTTCCATTTCCAGGTTTATTTTTGATATCATAGATGTTGCTGTAACAGCCAACAGCCTTGCCTTTAGGTTTCTCTTCTCAACTCGAGAAATAATTCCTCCTCTAACAATTGATGGAGTGAAAAACCTGTGAGAATTACAGGCGTCAGTGCACTGGAAATTTTCTCTGCTTATTGTATTGCCCAAGTACTGAAAGATCAAAACATAGGTTTACGAACAAAACTATATTGGCTAAAACCCTGCGTTTTCTACAAAATTCTAGCTTTCCTTTTTTCCCTTTCTCTTACACATACCCAAAATTACATACATAGATAATTTTATACTTCATTAAGAAGTGTTTCTCTATAAAATTTCCTTTATTCAGTAGCACACAGTAAAAAGAACTTGGTGAGAAAAAACCTGGAAATAACCTAAATATCTATCCACAGTAGACTGAGTAAATGAACTGTTACATTCATACATAAAATACTATACAATATGAAAACATAATGTGCTACATTTTCTTTTAATAAAACATATATTAACTAAAATAAACCAAAGGAGCAGAGTTGAATGTATAGTATGCCATATATTATAGAAATAATTATGTAAGTGTTTATATACAGTCTGCCATATGAATTAGAAGTATTTAAACAGATACATAAGAAACTATTCAGTTGCCTTTAGGAAGTAGATATAGGGAACATTAGTTATAGGTGAGTTGAGATCTTTTATTTCAATTCTGTCTGCTCTTTTTAGTTTTGTTTGCCATATTCATATATTACTTGTATTAGACATATACATTAAAAAGAAGGCTTACCTGAAGACAGGAATAAAGACACAGACCTACTGGAGAACACACTTGAGGATATGGGGAGGGGGAAGGGTGAGCTGTGACAAAGCGAGAGAGAGGCATGGACATATATACACTACCAAACGTTAAGGTAGATAGCTAGTGGGAAGCAGGCGCATAGCACAGGGAGATCAGCTCGGCGCTTTGTGACCGCCTGGAGGGGTGGGATACGGAGGGGTGGGATACAGAGGGTGGGAGGGAGGGAGACGCAAGAGGGAAGAGATATGGGAACATATGTATATGTATAACTGATTCACTTTGTTATAAAGCAGAAACTAACACAGCATTGTAAAGCAATCATACCCCAATAAAGATGTTAAAAAAAAAAGAAGGCTTACCTGGATTTTTTGAACATTGCAACTGACATCCAGTTCAATTCCATGATTACTGAAAAAAATGGAGGCACACACATTATATAGTGTGGTGTTGTGGAAGGAAACTCCAGAACTTTAGATTTTATTGAACATGTCATTTTATGACCATGTGTAAATCACTCATCTACTGATACCTGATTTGCCTCATCTGTAAAATGTGAAAAAGTAGCTCCATCTACCACAACTTTCATTTACCACTCAGTGCTGTGATCAAAATAAAATAAAGTCCCTTGTGAATCTTGCAGGGCTACCGTATACAGGTGTGAAATTTTGTAATAGAGATCATGTTCATTTTCAGATCTCACATTAATTGAATCTGACTTTATCCCAGGAATTTCACATTTGTTCTTACTTGGTATTTTTCAGTGGGAAGCTATATTCCACTAACATCTGAGTAGTAAGAAGAACCATGATCACGATAGTATATGCCTGCCTAATCTAAAATTGCAAATTCTGGTAACAGGTACATAAATGAATAAACTGTATTAATTAAAAAATGTAGTTAATAGATACATGACATTGTAATAAATTCACTCGTAACTTTTTCTGCTTACCTACCTATAATAATAACAAAAGTTGTTGTTTACTAAATACGAAGCATGGTCCAGAAACTTAATGATGTTATATTTGTTACTTATTTCTCAGACCACATTTTTAGGTAATTATTACTAGTATCATCGTTTGGGTAAACAAAGTAAGAGTGAATAATGTTAATTTCCTTGTCCTGGGTCACACAGGTAGTGACTGAAGTCTGATTATGACTCAAATCTGTCCAAATATCTTTTCCCATCCTAAACTATCAGGCTTAAACCAAATTTCAACCCACATCCATCTCTCCACCTCCTATTATCTTAAGCGACACCACCAACTATAATGTCTACTCTGAGGACTGTGATCTTTTTTTTAGTGGGACTATAAGTAGAAAATTCTACCTTTATGGAAATCTGGTAGTTCTTTTAAGGAATATTATTCATACTCTATAAGCCAAACTTTTATGAATTTACCACGTTTGTAACCAAACTTTCAGAGATGGGGACATGACTTTATACTCAGAGGTGCTCATTTTGCCATCATAGCAGCAATTCATGTGTCTAACACAAGTGTCTAACACAAATATCTAAATATGTAATACATCTTGGTATTGAAGTACATATGGAATGATAGGCAGCTTTTAATAATCATTCTTTTGTAAAACTTTTAGTGATATTGAAAAAAGTTTATGACAATGCAATGTAAAGTTGGAAATACGTGTGTGTATAAAATAGAAAAAGATGACTGCTAGGAAAATCATCAAATTATAAGCATGTAAGTAGTGGTTGTTTCTGTTTTCTTCTTAATATTGTGGTATGTATTTAATATTTACAAAAATAAGTACATTATTTTTATAATTTAAAGAGTTTTTAAAAAATTAAGATAAATAATATCTAATCATACCAAATCTTTCATTCTTAAGTTGCTTCATTCTCTTTAAGCTTGAGACTCTAAGCATACAACTATGCCAACACCTCTAATAGACAAAATGAAACGAAGACAAAGTTTTATGTGTAAAATCTTTGTGTTATATTGCTTAACTGTTGGTACCCTTGATTCTTAAAGACTAGAGATTTCTGATGTTACATTTCTTTTATAAATATTTCTAAGAACCATAATACTCATTGAATGTTGGAACAATATCTCTAAATGCCTAAGGTAACTTCCATTTTTTAAAACATGAACTACAGTTGTTCATTTTATTAAACTTGACTCTATTTCCAGACCTTTGCTATGCTGCAGTAAACTCATTTTTGTGTCTTTGAGCACACATGCAAGTAAACCTAAAACATACAACACCTTGCTCCACCATTGCTGGGTCAAAAGGTGTGGTCGGTTTTAAAGTTCAGACACTGCTAAGGTATTATCCAAAGGTAATGCACCTGTATATATACTTGTATATACATATATAATTTTTTTTCAACCCTTTAAAAATGTAAAAAAAAAAAATCTTAGCTCATTAGTCATACACAGTATGTTTTGGGTAGATCCTCTTTAGACCTAGAAGTAACACTTCACTTCTGCTCTTGATGTCTTGGTGAGAACTGGTCACATCGCCCCTGCGAGATGTGGGAGGACTAGGAAATGTGGTGGACTTGTATGCTCATTAAGAGAATGGCGTTGATCCAAATCTCATCAGTCCTGCCATCAGCACCATTTCCTTAGGCTTTGCTTAGAATTCTTTTTGACTGTGGTTTAGGATAGGATCCCTCGTTATTAAATACATGCTATCTGGGGCTCCTGACATCCATACTTTTCTTGCTACCACTAATTAATGAAAGGGGAAGTGATTTACTGGCAACCTAGAGAGAATTAGTATAATCCAAGAGTTTAACCAGGTTTCATGTTCAATTTCTCACTTATTTCAGTGATTGAAGGAAGAGGGTGAATGAATAAATCATTCAAGAATCCACAAGTCTTAATTCATGTCCAAGAGGGCAACAGCAGTGTTTCCTGCCAGGTGTGAGGAGGGATTCTAGTTGGAGTGTCAGGGAATCAGGCTGTTTAAGCAGCTTTGAACGTCTATTCTCTTTCTGCATCTAAGAACCTGAGGAAACTGAACAGATTTTGTATAACTGTGGCAAATAAATCCTCACCTACTTCTGAATTCAGCAGATATCAAGGTTAAGTGAAAAACAGAACAATTCTAGATAATCATTTCAATAAATTTGAAGGGATGAATTTCTATAATAAAAGAACAGCTGAACTTTTCATAAATAAATTCATAATTATTCTAAAGGAATTAGTAAAAAATTAAATGCCTGTTTATTTCTGTTTATTCGCATCTTCGTAATTTCAACAGTGAAAGTAATTTTATAGAATAGTATTGGGACAGTTACTATAGGGGAAAGTATTTGGAGAAACTGAAAATCACTCTATGTGTGTTGTTCTAAAACAATGTCATTTTTTTCTCCCAGGGGAACACATTTTTGCTGTTTTTTGCTATGCTGTCACAAGGTACTTTGTACTTACCCTGCAATCCTCAGTAAATGCCAACTGAATGACCTCTGAGGGAGATGACTTTAATTCCACCTCTGTTTCTAATTTCCTCACCAGCCAACTCTTGATAGAAAGTCTGAGCTTTAATGATACAGGACAATAGAGACAGTAACATTATACTGCCTTCCACAGAGAAATGGGGGGAAATTTTTTTTAAGAACAACATAGTGCAGTTTCTTAGGGCTGCATCTTTGCTATACTTTGCTTGCTTTGAGACGGTGAGCCTAAACCAGCCTAACTTTTTAAATAAAGTTCTGGATGACTGAACTCATATTTCTCCATACAGCTTGCCATCTGTCCTTTTATAATTCTTTTTGTTTTTTAATTTGGTTACATCCTCAGAAAATCCTAAGATTTCCATGTGAAAGTTATGCCATAAAAGATGCTGTTTGAGGGCAGGGACTGACTATGGCATGCATTTGTAATGCTAACATTTCCTAGTGCTGTGGTTTTCACACAACGAAGGCATAATATTTAGAATGAGGACAATTTCTTTTCTCATACAAGAGGCTTTTGATTGAATCAGTGCACATGGTTATTGTGCTGCAATAAGTATCTTTCCCATTCCAAAATTCTTCGCTCTCACCCTTTACCTCGCTGGGAACATAACACATGCTCACCTACCCATCCAGCTGAATAAAAAACGTACTTCTCTTTTGAGTGAAGAATTTAAAGTTGTAAAATGAAAATTTCCAAGGGTTCCATCTTCCTCTGAAATCGCACTGTCCCTGATCATACATGTTTTTATGAGCTTTAATACTGTACATTGGATTTTTATGCCCCGTCTTCTTCCAGTTGATCACAAACTCCTTAAGAGAACAAGCATTTATCAGTCTATTTTTTCTAGAGCACCCAGCAGAAATCCTTGCATGTAATAAATATCGAATAAGTACGTGAATTTTATATGAATATAAAAGGGCAAACATTTTTCCTTAAGTTATTTCCCAAACTAGAGATTCAAATAGTTGAATGATTATTTAAGGAACGTCCAAAAATTAGGTAAACAGGCTTTTTTTTCTTGGACATGATCATTGTGAACAAAAATGAAAGTACTATTCTAAAGATTAGATAATACATTACTTTCTAGTTCAAATATCCAAGGCCTTAAAAGAAGCTGTTTTATGAAAATGGTGCATGCTCTATCTTCTGTTGCTGATCACTTTTCCCTCACATTTCCCACAAATATTTACAGAATTTAAAATGCTGAATAAATGAATGTCAAATTTAAAAAAATCTCTTCTAGGCCTTCTCCACCTTGAGAAGCTGGATCACAAGCGCTAAAGCCATTTCTGCTTCCCTGTGTACGTGTTCCTGGCTGGTTAGATGGCTGATAAAGTACAGTAAGCCCTTATCCTCAGAAGGTGCATTGCTCAAAACCTGATGTGAGTGAAATACACCAGACAGAGAAAGTCAAAGACTCATGGTATCACTTATATGTTGAATCTGAAAAAAAAAAAATCAAACTCATAAAGAGTAGAAAAGTGGTCACCGGGGACTGGGCAGGGGTGTGGGGAGCATGGGGGAAATAGGAGAGGATGGTAAAAGGGTACAAACTTTCAGCTATGAGATGAATAAGGTTGGAAGGTGGAGGATCTAATGTAACATGGTGACTATAGTTCATAACACTGTATTATATAATGTAAGTTTGCTAAGAGAGTAGAAATGAAATGTTCTCACCAAAAAAAAAAAAATCCAAAAAACCAAATGCATAGAAATATATGTGTAAACAGATAGATAGATATACCTCAGTAAAGCTAGAAAAGAAAACTTCATGTATACAGACCATAAAAGTCACTGAAACAAGATGTCATCATGGGAAAAAAACAGTAAAACTTGTCTCTTTTCAGTTCAATGGTCCACGTTCAAATATTATCCGCACAAGATTTCCCATCTCACTGCCTGGGAGGTATTTGAAGTTCAAAGCTACCAAAAATGTGACAAAACAGAGAACACCTCTAAAACAGAAACACAGCAGAATTAGTAGGTGTTTTCTGGATGAGTAAGTTTCAGACTTTCTTTACATTTATTTAATTTCTTGGCAATTCGGTTTTTTTGTTTTATTCATATTTTAATTTAATTTATTTATTTGTTTATTTTTGGCTGCATTGGGTCTTCGCTGCTGCTCGCGGGCTTTTCTCTAGTTGCGGTGAGCAGGGACTACTCTTCGTTGAGGTACGCGGCCTTCTCATTGTGGTGGCTTCTCTTGTTGCAGACCATGAGCTCTAGGCGCACGGGCTTCAGTAGTTGCGACACGTGGACTCAGTAGTTGTGGCTCACGGGCTCTAGAGCACAGGCTCAGTATTTGTGGCTCACAGGCTTACTTGCGCCACAGCATGTGGGATCTTCCCAGACCAGGACTCGAACCAGTGTCCCCTGCATTGGCAGGCAGATTCTTAACCACTGCACCACCAGAGAAGTCCTTGTTTGTTTTTTATGATTTGCATGTCTCTGCACAGAGATAAGGAAAGCAAGCAAAATAACTTTGCTAATTCTAATCATGAAGTCACATCATTTTTTTCATGATTTTAAGTGGTCTGGAGATGGCAGTTAAACCCTATATGACTTTGGTACCTTAAAATATAGCAACTATGTCTTTGAGAACCTTGAGGAACTACCAAACTTATGAACGTTACAAACTACTAAAGGTATGTAAAGAGGTTGATTAGGACTAAGACTTAATAAGTCTTACTATTGTGTTCCTGTCTCAAGGCAAAGTCATCAGTTAGAGAACTCTGCTCAGATATCACTATAATTATAATTTTTGTGAATTAATTTCTATCTACATAATACCTATTCCTTGGACTTATTGGTATCTAAGAATGATGACATGGGACAAAGACAGACTCTCTGGACACTTCTTTCCATATATATTGACAGTGTTCAAGGAGTATTTGAGGGACTTCACTGGTGGCGCAGTCATTAAGAATCCGCCTGCCAATGCAGGGGACACGTGTACGAGCCCTGGTCTGGGAAGATCCCACATGCCGCGGAGCAACTAAACCTGTACATCACAACTACTGAAGCACGAGCGCCTAGAGCTTGTGCTCCGCAACAAGAGGAGCCACCGCAGTGAGAAGCCCACGCACCGCAACGAAGTGTAGCCCCTGCTTGCCACAACGAACACCCAACACAGCCAAAAATAAATAATAAATAAATTTATTTTTTTTTAAAAAGTGTTTGAGATTAGCCATTGCTTGCTTCTTTCCCATGAAACACTGCTTAATGATGGCTTTAGTATGCTTCTACGAGCTTGTCAAGAATCTGAACTTAGGACAGTATTGAGCTTTCTACAAGCTGTTCTTGTCTATTATTTATATTCTAAATGGGTATTTTTTCAATGAATTCTTAATTTCTGAAATGTCTAAAGATTTGAAAATTACAGGTTTTACCTCAGCAAACAGTTCTTTCCATAGACAGATGAAAATATACTGACACGGAGACAGGCAATAGTTTCTAAATGGTCAGGATCTGACTGCATATTTGCAAGTGAGTATTCTAGTGAATCGTGTAACATCAACATTCCTTATGTCTACATGGAATAAAGACCTTCATCGTATTCTCAGAGACACAAACTCCTTCCACCTTTTTAAACCCCTGTAGCACACGAAGCTTTCTGTTCAAGGCTTCTATTTAAAGTCTTTTCTTTATTATGTTCCTACAGGGATTTCAAGGGTTGCTTCTAGATCTCTTTCTTTCTACTTCAGTTTTGAAAAAATTCTACTGGGGTTTCTATTTTTATGTTACTTCACCAGATGTCCAAACCATTTAAGACATGGCCTCTAAATCCTTGACAGCTATTTGAGGGTGTTAGTATGTTCTCAATTCATTTCGGTTTTTGTCTGAGCTTGTCTTGCATTTTGCTGTGGAAAGAATAAAACAAACATCTAAGGCGGGGGGGTCAACTGGGTGCAAGTCGCAGTGCTAAGCACTGGGGGACAATAATAATAAGACCTGTTCCTGCTTAAGAACTCAGACAAATAGAAGAGGGTATAATTTGTTACCATTTTTTATAAAGTCTAAGAAATTGACCTCTACAGTTTGGACTAACTCTCTTCTATCCTTTTTGAATTTCTGCTAGTCCATTCAGTACCACTGACTGAATTCTATAGTTGTACGTTCATTATTTTTATTTTTATTGACTATCTTAGGATGAATAAGACCTTGTGACTCCTTTTACCCCACTTGCCTCTTACCAAGGCCTCTGGCAAACCTAGTGTCCTGTCTTGTAGCCAGTATTCTAACTAAGCATATCCATCAAGGCTCTAATCTAAGACTTAACCAAAAAGCTGATGGGCTATTCACTACCACGTTTTTTACCAAATTTAATGTCATTGGTAAATATATGTATGCCTCTTTCCTAATCCTGGTCTGATTGGGGTAATTTGTTCAGACTGATAAACACAAAACTGTAAAAATGTTAAAAGTTGCTAATTTGCTTTTCCTGTCACAAGAATTCAGAACAAGTGATTTCATGTTTACCTTAAGGTTTTAGGCTAATTATCACAAACAAAGGAATGCCATCATCTTGGATTGGATTTCACCAGAGTCAACCTACTCATTTTCAAGAAGTAAGTATATTTATAAACTTTTATAAATATGTAGCTCTGACATGTAAGCTGGGTATATAGTTGAAATAACTGATGATACTAGAGTAGCTACAAAGGATATTCATAAGGAAAAGTGTTGTATATATAATAAGAATTATTAATACTACTAATAATAATTACAACTATTATTGAGTTTTTATTGTAAGTCAGATTCTAAGGTAGGCACTTTGTCTAACTAAAGACTTTTAGTTGGGTTTGACAAAAGACAAAAGTGTGAAAGGTAAGAGTCTATGAAAGCAGAGAAGAGTCAGGGTAGAACCTGCAACCTGTGCAGTCACTCAGGCACCCCCCTAGGTTTAATGCTTTTCAGGAGCCATGCTGAAACTCTGAATAATTTTATCTTTTAACTAATGTTTGGTAAGTGAAGTCCAGTGGGAAAATGTAGCATGTATATGAGCAGAGAAGATAAACGCTGTCTTTCCTTTCTTTCTCATTCACATATAACCTTTGCAAGGCCCAGTGAGTACAGAATCCAAGTGAATCCACAATGTATTTGAGTTTAGTGGGACTCAAGGTCCCACACAATACAAGTGTACTTCTCTAAGACTAAGGGAGACACTGACAGCCCATGAGAGCCCGTGCTTTTTGTCAAACTAGAACTTGCTTCACGTGCAGGGAAAAAGGCAGTGGCATTCTAAGAAACACAAACTACCAAGGAACCCTACTGTATCCTTTCTTACTCATGATACCTTCCTATATTTGCCCATCACTTAACACTGATAAGGATGAAAAGGAAGAAAAGGGAAAGGTAGAGCAACCATACTTTCTCTTTCAATCCTTCCTTACTCATCAGTAAGCCAAAGGTAAATGGCATTGATAGAGTGTGTGCTTACCAAAAAATGAAATAAAAAGTTGCATTAGTTTTGTCCAGCATTTCTACTCTTCTGGTGTAAGCATATACAAGATATGCAATACAAATTGTGTAATTTCATTAATAATGCACACAAGTGAAATGCTCTTCTATTATCATTTAAAACTGGCATTATGAACAATACAAAGATGAATGTTAAAATTCACGTTAATATTTTAAATTTTTTTTCTTTACTTGGAGTGATATTGAATAGCAAATAAAACCATTATGGAAAGTCTAAAGGCACACTGAGGAAGAAAAGAAAAAACATAGTTTAGTACTTTTAGTGATGTTTTTCTTGCTTTTTTAACATGGAACCCACATTTTCATTCTGTACAGGACCTCACAAATTATGTAGCTGGCCCTGCCAGTGGTGATGACGGCACGCTCCTTGTCAGGAACCTGGGTTCCTTCTATCCTGTTACTCCATGATTTGTGGCCTCTGCTGTATTGGTCCAAGATGCAGCATCTATTTCACAGCACATATGATGGCAAAACAGATGAAGGCAAAGAGAACATATGCTTTCTCTTTTGGTAAGTTTAAGAAAAATGCCACATGATTTTTCTGCCTTCTTTCGTAAATCAGAATGTAATCATAAGCACAAATACTGCAAGGGAAGCTGGGAAAAGGAAGTCTTTGGTGACCATGTGTTAAGCTAAAATTTGAGGTTCTATTATTAAAGAAAAAGAAGAGAATGGATGTTGGAACACAACTAGCTGTATCTACCACACATGCAAAGGAAAAAAAAAAAAGAGCCTATGAAGAATTACCAGTCGAAAGGCTGCAGGAGGCTGGGAATATTGTGAAAGTTGTGCTGTGAGAAAAAGAATGTCTATCAAAAAGATAGAGAAATGCAGAGAGAGAAACTAGATCAGTAACTATATATATTAGATAAAATAACAGAAGTAAAAGGGTATTAATTATTTGAAGAGAATTATAAAAAGAAGCCTAGGGCTTCCCTGGTGGCACAGTGGTTGAGAGTCCGCCTGTTGATGCAGGGTACATGGGTTCGTGCCCCGGTCTGGGAAGATCCCACATGCCGCGGAGCGGCTGGGCCCGTGAGCCATGGCCGCTGAGCCTGCGCGTCTGGAGCCTGTGCTCCGCAACGGAAGAGGCCACAACAGTGAGAGGCCTGCGTACCACAAAAAAAAAGAAGCCTACACTGTGGATTCACAAAGACCGAAAAATGTGGATTTCATCACTGTTTATGTGATTTGGGCAAATTACTTTAGTTATTTAAATTATTAATTCCTACTTCATAGCATTTCTTCTAAGGATAATCAATAATATGTCTAAAGTGCCTAACAGATGTTTATCAGATACTAATTCAATTTTTATTTTACTTCATTTTCATTTTAAAAACAAAAACCTCTTTATTATTTTTATTAATTATACTGTGCTTTTTAAACCATGGCAGACACTTTATTTTGCATAAAGTTTTTTTTTTTTTTCTTCTTCAGTATGCG
The DNA here is from genome assembly GCF_003031525.2 of Neophocaena asiaeorientalis asiaeorientalis. Classification (NCBI taxonomy): domain Eukaryota; kingdom Metazoa; phylum Chordata; class Mammalia; order Artiodactyla; family Phocoenidae; genus Neophocaena; species Neophocaena asiaeorientalis. The sequence goes on from NW_020172625.1 coordinate 6,963,236, forward strand.
GGCCTCTCACTGCCGTGGCCTCTCCCGTTGCGGACCACAGGCTCCAGACGCGCAGGCTCAGCGGCCATGGCGCGCAGGCCCAGCCACTCCTTGGCATGTGGGATCCTCCCGGACCGGGGCACGAACCCGTGTCCCCTGCATCGGCAGGCGGACTCCCAACCACTGCGCCACCAGGGAAGCCCACATAAAGTATTTTTAAGTGAAACATAAATATGAACATCAATGCATCATAAGAAATTAATTCTAATAATCTGATGCATTAAAATTAGAAATATCTATATATATATAAAGCACACAAACTTTAAAACAAAGCATTTCATTTTTATCTTAGCTAGTCTTAAACTATAACAAGGAGAGACTAATAGTCTTGATATAATTTTTTCACATTTAAATTGATCATTTAGATGGTCACACCTAGCATCTTTGAATAATCCCTCTATTGTATTAAGTAACTTACACCTCTGTTGCTAACCTGCTACTATTCAGATATTTTGAATTCATTTTATGTTTTATCCTCTATGTCCAGTGTAATGCCATGTATAATTGGTACGTCATATTGTACAAAATCTTATAAACACATTTAATAAAAGCCTGAACTTGAAGCATCTCAGCATTCTGAAGAACTAAATATTTAACTAGGTTTGTATTATTACCCCCATTTTATAGATGGAATCATAGGTACAAGTGTATTAAATAATTTGCTAGAGAACGTAGATTTAGTCAATAGCAGAAATAAATTGTAATACTCAGAATTTGCATTAGGAGAAAAAGTTCAGCAGAAATTTCTGCTACATCTGTATTCTACATAGAAAGCTAAATTGAAATTATTACTGCTCTCATTATTAATATTCATTCCATATCAAAATATGCTAGGTATTATACATGAAACGAGATAAAACCCCCTAACCCCAGCCCAACTATATATCTAACCCTCCCAACTTATTACTAGTACATCCAAATGGGTGTTTTATCACCTTAATTATGTTTAAGAAATGACATCAATAGCAAAGAATCTTGTGAGTTTAATTGCTAAAGATAATAAATCTCATATTCACCCAAGTAGTATTAACCTTTTCTCCTATTATAAAAATAAAGTCAATATTTGAAAATGCATGATATGCCCCAAAAAAGAACTAAGGACATTGTCTAAAAATTGGACAGCCGTATTAGTCATTAATTTGGGTTTTTACACACCAAGAGTAAACTTCAGTCATAATTTTTAAAATGTATTCTTATCCTGTATGGATGAGGCACCATGCTAGCTACATTGCATTCACTGTAAACAATCATCACAAAACTCCTGTGAAGTATATATTATCTGGTATATACATGTGGGGAAGAGCAGACTCTGAAAGGTAAGGAAATATGCCTAAAGACATACAGTTTGAAGGAAAATGGCATAGCTGGTTTTTAATTCAAGTAATTTCAGTTCTTTCTATTCCAACACAATTACTCTCATATTTATATATATATATGTATGTATGTATGGTTTTGTTTTTTTTTTTTTGGCAGTACATGGGCCTCTCACTCTTGTGGCCTCTCCTGTTGCAGAGCACAGGGTCAGCGGCCATGGCTCACGGGACCAGCCGCTCCGCAGCATGTGGGAGCTTCCCAGACCGGGGCACGAACCCGTGTCCCCTGCATCGGCAGGTGGACTCTCAACCACTGCGCCACCAGGGAAGCCCTACTCTCATATTTTTGTATAATTTATGACTAGTCTGAAAATAAAATATGCTTAAAATCCAAATATATTTGTACATTGTCCATTTCTAGTTTAGTTGTTAATATCATTAAAATAATTGATATATTTGGATGTACTTTTAAAATATTGTTTTCAACTGACAAATTATTTTTTTTCTGCTTTTTGTGGATTATTATTTTTTGTAAATTCTCTTTCATTTACCTTCCATTGGTTTGCAAGTTATACACTTGTTTGCCTCTTTTTAGTGGTTATCCCAAAATGTTTTAAATATACATGTTGTAATATAAGTTAAAAGCTAATCAGTGTCTCTTTAGCTGCTGTATGACTATACCAGGATTTATTTAATGGTCTTATAATGATAAACTTTAGATTATTTATTAATTACCTTTAGTATTTACCCAATATTCCTCTCTGATCAGTATGTTAAATGTTCTAATCTCAAGCTTCCCAGAAAATTCTGTATTACCATTAACTGTGGAATAATTCCACACATATACATACAGCGCTGCTCAACATCAGCCTGAAGAAAGTAACTGGTAGAAGGTAACAGTCTCATGAATTGTTCCTTCCCCAGTTCTGCAGAGGTTGTTCAATGCTGTGTAGCAGACTTTCTTAGATATCTGAAAAAGGAGATAGTCCATTCTCCATCATGCCTAATAACACTCTCAGACTCATGGCCCAGAGGCCAAATTTGTTTGAGCAGCACAAGTTTTAAAAATTGAGTCAATGTTTTAAACTTAGGAAACTTTCACATAAAATTTTGCTTCCCTTGAAATAATTAGTGGGCAAACATTTGATTTAACTAATTTTATATGGGACTACACATACTATTGTATGACTGTTTTTTTTTTTTTCTTTTCTGAATCTCCTCATGATGTTTTTACCCAGCTCTCTGGGGTTTTTTCTTATTGATGGCTTAGGGCTCTTGATATAGAAAATATTTGCTTTCTAGTCTTTTACTTTGTGAATATATTTCCCATTTTTTTCTTTGAATTCTGTCTTCATTATTCAACTGTGGTTTTAATTTGCATGCAGTTAAATTTTTTTAAGTTTAGATTCTGAATTTCATGGCATCATTATCCCATCCTGGACTCAGCATTAAGAACACATCCATTCATATTCTCCTCTTGCATTTTTATGATTTCATTTTTGGAGTTAACCTAATCTTTAAGATAAAGAGGGAGATAGAGAACTGAATTATCTACCCCCCAATAGTCAACTACTTTTTTTTTTTCTTTAGCGGCTATAGGGACATTTGTATTAATAATATGTATTGAATAATTCATTTTTCCCCATTGATTTGAAATGACATCTCTATGGGTTTCTTAACTATCTTCTATTCTTTTAATCTATCTTACTATCTCTATACCAGTATCATATTCTTTTAACTCATATCTTTAAATTGTGTTAAATATCTATTAAGGGCAACTACCCATTTACATGGCTCTTAAGATTTTCTGTGTATTCTTCTACATGAAATGATATGTCATTTTATCAAGCTTCATATTAAAAACAAATAAGCAAAAAAACAAATAAGCAAACAACAACAGGAACAAGTAGTGCCCTGACTGTGATTATAGTAAATGTATCAAATAACATGCAGAAATATCTTTAAACTCTTGATACTTAATGTTTTTTCCTCATTTATCTGATATATTTACTGCAATTCCCCAAAAAGGCACCATAGCTTCAAGGGAAACCAGTGGTTTGAGAAGGATGTGAATGAAACAAGTCTTGTTATTTGAAGACAGCTAAGATCTACCATAAATACAGTACTAATTTCTTAACAGTATGTTTGTTTTTTAAAAATTCTTATTTTTGAATATCAAGACATTATTCCTATTTCCTAGATCCACTGAGTTTGTATCTGTGAAACTAGGGAATTTACCCCCGAAGTTTTGGGTCTCCATAGGGAGTATATCTGTCTCAGAACTCATTAATCTGCCTCAGACTTCTCAACACCAGGCTTTCCTGCTCCATAATCCTGCAAGTCTCTTTTGTGGCTGGAAATTAGACTCTGGTTAGAGTGATGAAACTTACGCGAGTCCTAGTAGAGGCAGGTGGATGCTAGCATTACATATGTTGTTCCAATGGAAGGATCTGAGACTTTTTTTTTTTTTGTGGTAGGCAGGCCTCTCACTGCTGTGGCCTCTCCCGTTGCGGAGCACAGGCTCCGGACGCGCAGGCTCAGCGGCCGTGGCTCACGGGCCCAGCCGCTCCGCAGCATGTGGGATCTTCCCGGACCGGGGCACGAACCCGTGTCCCCTGCATCAACAGGCGGACTCTCAACCACTGCGCCACCAGGGAAGCCCCTGAGACTTTTTTATACTTTGAATTTCCTGTAGCCAGGGAGGTATATATGTTGTTGCACAGACAAAGCATGCTTTAGGAAAATCCCTTAAAGACATTTATGAGGGTATGCTAGAAATATTAGGAATCTTCTATCTTTATATGTGCTGTGCAAAGTTAGAAAGTAGTTGCATTTTTATAATAAAGTGTAATCTCATTAACAGTTAAAACTAACTTTGTGTTCCATCCTGTTTTCAACAAGAGTCAAACAGAATAGTTACCAAGATTATCCATTTTTGCTCAACATCACCCCATGTATTCTACTCATATTTTCCTGATTTAAAACAGTTACTGAGGGCTTCCCTGGTGGCGCAGTGGTTGAGAGTCCGCCTGCCGAGGCAGGGGACACAGGTTCGTGCCCCGGTCCGGGAGGATCCCACGTGCCGCGGAGCGGCTGGGCCCGTGAGCCATGGCCCCTGGGTCTGTGCTCTGGAGCCTGTGCTCCGCAACAGGAGAGGCCACGGCAGTGAGAGGCCTGCGTACCAGGAAAAAAAAAAAAAAAACAGTTACTGAAAAAAACCCCCCAGAGAGACTGTATTTCATTGTGAAAATATTTGATTCTATTTCTTTAGCACTTTAAAATACTTTGACACATCTTTTAATTCCACCTTAAAATATTTGCATTTGGATCAGCACATAATACAGTGCATAATTTTTCTCCCTGCCTACTAAGATAGGCTCTGTAAAAGAAAATATACATTATATGCCTCTAAACCTTTATGAAATCAAAGTAAACATTTGTATATGAAATTTCACTTCTCAAACATGTTGACACGAAGGGGGTTTTAAAAGCAATCATAAATGCCTGAGTTAGGAAGAAAACAAACGTTCTTTTCTTGAGGAAGTGATAAGTCAAGGGATTAATCCTCACCTCTAGGTCACCAGGTTGAATCTAATCCAGATGGACATTGATTGGAAGTTGCTGCCATCTGACAGCTACATGGTGACCTATGTGCATTGAGTTGCTGGTTATAATCTTAATAAAGAAGAGGCAACATCCTAAAAGCTGCCACTATAATTAGAATTAATTGGTATCCTTCTTAGCAGCATTGGCAGAATATTGGGTTAAAATGGAATCCTTTCATTCTCTCAACCTAACTACATGGAGAAAAATGAGGGAAGTGGAAGGTGCCATCCTCTATTATGAAAGCAACAGAAGGCCAAAAAATGAAGGAAACCACGGTCTTTCTGAGCCTGCAAACATCCATTAATTCATCAAATCTTGGGCCACATGCCATAGTCATGAGAGAAAGAGGAAACAGAAAAATGAAGCAGTTGCAGGCTCTATTTTTTGAGGGTTGATAATCTAGTAGGGGAGATAAAACAAGTACAGAGACAACTATAGAACAAGGGAGAAAGATATATGTGCCATAAAAGAGAATAAGTAAAATGCTCTTCCCAGCACCCAGAGGAGGGAGTGATAACTTATATTTGTGAGTTGTAAGGTGGGGGATTTAGGCAGACAGAGAAGTAAAGGGGAACACAAAAATGAACGAAGAAATCCATTTTTATTCGCCCTTAAATAAACCAACAATTCATTCAACTCGTTAATTCTTACTTTTCGTGCTATTAAGCTCATGTCCTCAGAAAACACTATATCACTGCATTTGAAATGCTATTTTTAAAGTATACCTCACATTATTAATTATGGACGTCTAAAAATAAAAATGTAAATCTCACTGATACTTTCATTCCACATGATCTTACAAAAAGAAACCAGTTCACATAGAAGCCAGATTCTAGCAAATATAAAATGATAATCTAAGACCCTATACCTAAAATATACATGACAAAATGGACATATATGAAATATAATAAAAATAATTTCACTCATCATCACTTAATTTTAGCAATGATATTTTGAAAAAATACTACTGTGTTGTAAAGAGATCAAAATGATGGTTCATTTACATTATCTGCTACTCAAAACACTGTCATTAGCTGGGTGACTTTTCCTCACCAAACTGAATCAAGTAATATATTTCAGTTTGGAATAAGAACTAAATATTAGTTTTTAAAAGACTATAGAAGATAACTTAAATGATTTTCTGTAATCAAAGTACAAAGACATCTATTTAATAAACAATTAACATAAGATCTAAATAGAGTTAACAAAATGCCTTGAAGCAAATATAAGCTCTCTTTCTTTAGATAATTAATTTGTCGCCTAGGTAAGAAGTTGGACTCTACTTCCACTGTGCAACTAAATTAATGTGTAGCCAGAGGCAAGAGATTTAACCTCTCAGAGATTCAGATTTTCATCTGTAAAATCAGGTTAAGAAGAATTATACCATAACAGCAGCTTTTAAAATTTGCTAAAGAAGTAGAATTCATCTTTTTCACAAAAAACTATAACTTAAAACCCATAGATATACTTAAGATAAACATGAATTGTCAGTAGTTTAAAGGAACAAGGGTTTGTTCTAGGTCCCGCATTGTCCCTAAGGTACACTAGCATATGGAAAATCACTGCTCAAGATGATATTAAGATCTTAAAAGGAAAATCAGGAGCTTCTGGGAAGATGGCGGAGGAGTAGGAAGCGGAGATCGCCTTCCTCCCCACAGATACACCAGAAATATACATATGGAGCAACTCCTGCAGAGAACCTACTGAACGTTGGCAGAAGACCTCAAACCTCCCTAAAGGCAAGAAACCGCCCACGTACCTAGGTAGGGAAAAAGAAAAAAGGATAAATAGAGACAAAAGGATAGGAACAGGACCTGCACCAGTGGGAGGGAGCTGTGAAGGAGGAAAGGTTTCCACACACTAGGAAGCCCCTTTGTGGGCAGAGACTGCGGGTGGTGGAGGGGGAAAGCTTCGGAGCCGTGGAGAAGAGCACAGCAACAGGGGTGCGGGGGGCAAAGCGGGGAGATTCCCGCCAACAGGATCAGGGCCGACTGGCACTCACCAGCCCAAGAGGCTTGTCTGCTCACCCGCTGGGGCTGGCAGTGGCTGGGAGCCGAGGCTCGGGCTTCGGTCGTACCCCAGAGAGAGGACTGGGGTTGGCAGCGTGAACACAGCCTGCAGGAGGCTAGTGTGCCACGGCTAGCAGGGAGGGAGTCTGGGGAAAAGTCTGGACCTGCCGAAGAGGCCAGAGACTTTTTCTTCCCTCTTTGTTTCATGGTGCACGAGGAGAGGACATTAAGAACTGTGTTTAAAGGAGCTCCAGAAACAGGCGCGAGCCGCGTCTAACAGCGCGGACCCCAGAGACGGGCATTAGACGCCAAGGCTGCTGCTGCCGTCACCAAGAAGCCTGTGTAAGAGCACAGGTCACTACCCACACCCCGCTTCTGGGGAGCCTGTGCAGCCCGCCACTGCCAGGGTCCTGGGATCCAGGGACAACTACCCCGGAACAACGCACAGCGCGCCTCAGGCTGGTGCAACGTCACGCTGGACTCTGCCGCCGCAGGCTCGGCCCGCAGTACCCCTGCCTCTCCCCCCGCACCCGGGCTGAGTGAGCCATAGCCCACGAATCAGCTGCTCCTTTAACCTCATCCTGTCTGAGCAAAGAACAGACGCCCTCGGGCGACCTACATGCAGAGGCGGGGCCCAATCCAAAGCTGAGCCCCTGGGAGCTATGAGAACAAAGAAGAGAAACGGAAATCTCTCCCAGCAGCCTCAGGAGCAGCGGATTAAAGCTCCACAATCAACTTGATGTACCCTGCATCTGTGGAATACATGAATAGACAACGAATCATCCCATATTGAGGAGATGGACATTGAGAGCAAGATTTATGATTTTTTCCCCCTTTTCCTCTTTTTGTGAGTGTGTATGTGTATGCCTCTGTGTGAGATTTTGTCTGTATAGCTTTGCTTTCACCATTTGTCCTACGGTTCTATCCATCCATTTTTCTTTCTTTTTCTCTTATTATTTTTTTATTTTAATAACTTTATATTTTATTTTACTTTATCTTCTTTCTTTTTTTCCTTCCCTCCTTGCTTCCTTCCTTACTCCCTCGCTCCCTCCGTCCCTTCTTTCTTTCTTGTTCTACTAATTGGTCCTTTCTACTTTTTCTCCCTTTTATTCTGAGCCGTGTGGATGAAAGGCTCTTGGTGCTGCAGCCAGGAGTCAGTGCTGTGCCTCTGAGGTGGGAGAGCCAACTTCAGGACACTGGTTCACAAGAGACCTCCCAGCTCCACGTAATATCAAACAGCGAAAATCTCCCAGAGGTCTCCATC
>NW_020172625.1:6971511-6971788 GCF_003031525.2 Neophocaena asiaeorientalis asiaeorientalis
CTTTTTGTGAGTGTGTATGTGTATGCCTCTGTGTGAGATTTTGTCTGTATAGCTTTGCTTTCACCATTTGTCCTACGGTTCTATCCATCCATTTTTCTTTCTTTTTCTCTTATTATTTTTTTATTTTAATAACTTTATATTTTATTTTACTTTATCTTCTTTCTTTTTTTCCTTCCCTCCTTGCTTCCTTCCTTACTCCCTCGCTCCCTCCGTCCCTTCTTTCTTTCTTGTTCTACTAATTGGTCCTTTCTACTTTTTCTCCCTTTTATTCTGAGCC
>NW_020172625.1:6971876-6983737 GCF_003031525.2 Neophocaena asiaeorientalis asiaeorientalis
AAGACCTAATGAAACTTCAAAGCTTTTGCACAGCAAAGGAAACCATAAACAAGACGAAATCTCCAAAATTTATAAGCAGCTCATGCAGCTCAGTAAGAAAAAAACAACCTAATCCAAAAATGGGCAGAAGACCTAAATAGACATTTCTCCAAAGAAGATATACAGACTGCCCAAAAACACATGAAAGAATGCTCAACATCACTAATCATTAGAGAAATGGAAATCAAAACTACAATGAGATATCTCACACCAGTCAGAATGGCCATCATCAAAAAAATCTAGAAACAATAAATGCTGGAGAGGGTGTGGAGAAAAGGGAACCCTCTTGCACTGTTGGTGGGAATGTGAATTGATACAGCCACTGTGGAGAACAGTATGGAGGTTCCTTAAAAAACTACAAATAGAACTACCATATGACCCAGCAATCCCACTACTGGGCATATACCCTGAGAAAACCATAATTCAAAAAGAGTCATGTACCAAAATGTTCATTGCAGCTCTATTTACAATAGCCCGGAGATGGAAACAACCTAAGTGTCCATCATCGGATGAATGGATAAAGAAGATGTGGCACATATATACAATGGAATATCACTCAGCCATAAAAAGCAACGAAATTGAGCTCTTTGTAATGAGGTGGATAGACCTAGAGTCTGTCATACAGAGTGAAGTTAGTCAGCGAGAGACAAATACCGTATGCTAACACATATATATGGAATTTAAAAAAAAAAACTGTCATGAAGAACCTAGGGGTAAGACAGGAATAAAGACACAGACCTACCAGAGAATGGACTTGAGGATATGGGGAGGGGGAAGGGTAAGGTGTGACAAAGCGAGAGAGAGGCATGGACATATATACGCTACCAAACGTAAGGTAGATAGCTAGTGGGAAGCAGCCGCATAGCACAGGGAGATCAGCTCGGTGCTTTGTGACCGCCTGGAGGGGTGGGATAGGGAGGGTGGGAGGGAGGGAGACGCAAGAGGGAAGAGATATGGGAACCTATGTATAACTGATTCACTTTGTTATAAAGCAGAAACTAATACACCATTGTAAAGCAATTATACTCCAATAAAGATGTTTAAAAAAAAAGGAAAATCATATTTAGTCAATAATAACAGAGCCAGGAATTATAGGAGAAAATGGATCATTTGAGCTGAATAGTGCACAGCTTACTTAGCAGGCTTTTTGGGAGATTTAATTAAATAATACATGTAAAATACCTAGCATGGTGTTTGGCAAATTGGTGGATGGTCAGTAAACAATCGATTCTTCTCTCCCTTCTGAATATACACCTCAATCCTATCACTTCTCTGTACTATCATAATTTATGCAAGATTTTCTACTTGTAAATAACAACAGCTTTCAGTGAAAAGCGTAAATCATGTATTCTCAAAGGAAGCAGTATTGCCCCCACAAAGGGCAAAATTTGCTTCTTCATGGGTGAAAACGAACTTATGATCAAGGTACTAGCAGATTCTGCATGCAGTGTGAGCCTGCTTCCTGCTTCATAGATGGCCATTTTTTCACTGCTTCCTCACACAGCAGAAGGGGCAAGTCACTGGAGACTTTTTCCACTCATGTAGGCTCCAACCTCATGATCTATTCACCTCCCAAACTCTCCCTCCAGATATCATCGCACTGGGGATTAGGTTTCAACATATGAATTTTGGGGGGACACGAACATTCAGTCTATAGGTGTCAGGCAGGACAAACTCTACACGTCACAACATTGTCAACAACAATGATGATTTCTATCCACACAAGTCCATGTCGGAGACCTAAAGAAAATTTTGGTATACCCTCTAGGAATATAATATTTTCCTTTTTTCTTACTCTTGAATGAATTGCTATAGGAATTTTTTTTGTGGGGCAAACTCCTGAGAGAGCGTTCACATTAAAATAAAAAAGTCACTTGATTGATTTAAAAAATAATTATCAGACTTAAACAAAACATATGATCAAACTTCACACTACATAACCATATTATAAATGCTCCCATGTATGGGTGTACCTACAATAATGAACCACCCTTGAGCAGCATTTTAAAAATTCATGCCTTCTCTCAAATTATTTAGGGGGCTTTAAAATGAAAAACTAGTGAATGATGACAGCAATGTCATCCACTTAATTATTTTATATGGGTACCATTTTAGCTGTACACAACACTAAAATAAGATCTTATTTCGAGATACGATAACTAGTTGAAGGAGATAAGGCTCACTGAACAGTAAATATGGACTTAAAAATGGAAACATGGGGAACAGGAAATATATCTTAGGCCCCCCCAAATTCTTTGAACCAACCTAGAAGATAGTTCTTCTACACTATGGATTATGAAATAAGGCTGAAAGAAGTAGATGAATGAGTTTATTGCCTCTCAAAATATAAAATGAAGTAGCAACCTGAAATGAGAAAGTGACAGCAGATGGCTGCACATATAGAAAGAAAAATATCCCAAACTAGTGGGGCGTAAACCCCTTAAAGGGGACAAAGAAAAACAGGGATAAGTCTCATTTGCTTTTCCATCTCGTAATAATGTTCCATTCATTTTTTCTACTAATCTAAAATATGATTAGATCTGAGTGAAGCAATACCCAACATGTTAAATGTATGCTTCCAACATTTTTTCTTGATCTTTGTCACTGGAAAGGTAGCAAGCTCCCCTAAAGAAAATATAGAGAAAAATTACTTCTGTACCAGCCATCATTACCTAATGGTGGATAAATCTTCCGTCTAGATATAGAATTTATTGGATGTACAGAAAAGTGAAATAGGTTTACTCATAGGTGAAATCATGAATATTGACACTGATCTGTGATGTGCACCTGGCATGATCCTCACAGGCCTCTCCTTCTGGAACGGCAAATCGTGTGTGTCCTATAATTCATAAGCGGCCCATTACTTCCCATCCTGTCCGTACCATTAGCTCAGTATGTGATACACTGCACGTGCTGTACATTGACAATCAGCTTGCTGAGCACAAGGGGTCTGTGAAACATACCTAGCAAATAAAGCGGATTTTAAGACTCTATCAGCCTTTAACCCGTGGCCTATGCTCTGTCCCTTTTTCATTAAATATTTAACTTTTTCACAAGAAATTCTATGTCTGTATTCTCGACTAAGACCAAAGCTGACTATGCTTGTCTCATTACTCTCTTCACTATAATGAACAAAATAGAAACGAACTGTACTAAGTCTATATCCCCTCCCAACCCCAGTCTTTGTTGATGTAGAAGCTGTAACTACCCACTCTGACTTAAAAGGAATGAAGGTGTTTTTCCATCAGCAATTTGCTCCACAACAATTCTGCACTTTGATTGTACATTGGCCCTCTCACTTATGTCCAACAAGATAGCAGCAACTCTATTCTGACAGTATCTTTTTTGTGCATGCATGTTTGAATGGTGACACTTAAGGATAATTTAAGCTCCAACTGTGTTTTGTTTTTTGTTTCTTTGTTTTTGCAGTACGCGGGCGTCTCACTGTTGTGGCCTCTCCCGTTGCGGAGCACAGGCTCTGGACGCACAGCCTCAGCGGCCATGGCTCACGGGCCCAGCCGCTCCGCGGCATGTGGGATCCTCCCAGACCGGGGCACGAACCCGTGTCCCCTGCATCGGCAGGCAGACTCTCAACCACTGCGCCACCAGGGAAGCCCCAACTGTGTTTTCTAATCATTCTTGGTCTACTTATAAACTGTATGAACTTGGAAACAATATTCGATTATTTCTGTCAATTTCTTCATCAATGTACTGATAATACTGGGGAATAAACTTTTAAAAACTCAGCTCTAAACTCAAGTTTAATGAGAACTTTATGTACAATTGCAGAAACACTGGAAATTAGTGGGGAAGAAGGGATTATTAAATAAGTGGAATTTACATAACTGGCATTTGATAAGAAAAAGATGTGCTTACAGCAATAATAATTAGAATAATCATAATGTGGTAGATATTTTTGGAGCAGAATAAACATTCAATAAACATTGGAAGTTTGGTGTTTGGTACGATTTTCATATATAGAAATGAATAGTAATTTGGCATTAATAACTATTCCTAGAACGATCATGTAGGAAAAATAAGATTACTTATACTTCTTTCTAATGTTGCTTACTAACTGTGGGAAAAGTAACTCCATTTTCATTGAAGTGACATAGCATTTGAGCAAAACAAAGTATCTTTTTATGAAAGATTTTTACTTCTAGAATTTTGATATGTATTCTGAGTTCATATGAATGTGTTCCTTGGAGAGGAATATTGAGATATATAGTCCACTAGCATCATAAAAAAAAAGGGAAATTCACATAGTACAATAAATACTAAATAGATCAATATATGTAAATACTGATATTTTTTCATTTTTTGTCGGAAGGTTTCAGCTCAAAAACTGTAAAAATGAACGACATTGCAAATTTGAAATTGTGTCATACTAAAAAGAATCCATGGATCAAGGTGTGGTACTTCTAAATATAAGATTAAAACCCTAATAAGTGGTCAAATAGCTTCAAAGAATAATTTAATAAAAGTAGCCTGAATTATATCATATTTTATCATGGCTCACAAATTCACAGCAGTGAAAGATACTCTAGAAATGTACACTAGGAATGTTTACCACGTCATCTAATCCAACACTCTCATTTTCTGCCTAAGCAACCTGAGACACAGACTAAGGTCACAAAATTAGCAAATAGCAGAAATGGAATCATAACATTGTTCCCTACTAATTTCATCAAATTAGAGAATCATGAAAATTGTGGCTCTTAACCTGGCTTGATAATGGGAGTGAAATTTTTTACTTTTTTTTTTGGCTGCCAAAATGAAATATTTGGAAGTTGTAATCCAAAATGAAATATTTGGAAGTGAAGATCATATCCAAGGTGATGGTCACCTTCAGGTAATCCCAGAATAACTACCACAAACACAGGTAATTGTCACTACATTGGAATACATAAATTAATAAATCTCCAAAGGGGTATATAAAGATTGTGCCCCTGCTTCTTCTATAAAATATCTTTTCCTATGTCCTACAGTCAGAAAGGGTCCTAGAAGGCTAATAGAACACCATTCAGCCAACTTTCTTAGTACTTACCAATAGTCTCCTGGGAATAGTAGATAAATACTACAGTTTCCAGACATAATGCAGGCTTTTAGGTCTTTAGAAGATTATAGATGTTCTGTTTAATCTGGAAGAAAAAGCAAGTGGTTACAGTGGTACTTCCATTTCCTCTGCTTAAACAGCACAAAACTGTTTAGATTTGAAATTAGTCTAAATAGGACAAGCTAATCGAACCTAAACTGGAAACACCTCACAGACGCGCAAATATCGTCATCGGTGGGCAGAGCTAAAATCTGGCACTTGAATTCCACTCTCTCACAACATGAACAGTTGGATAAAGAACTAAGAGATCATATTAAGAAGTTAAGTACATTATTTAAATGAAACTGCTACCACAGTCCTCTCAGTCTGTAGCAACAATGAAAGTTATAAAAATGACTTATAACAATGAAATGAAGTTATAACAATGAAAGTTATAAAAATATTTAAAAATAGTTTTTTTTCTTTTGGTCACTTTTACCAGTGTCCATTAATTTTCATTCTAAAAACCAAATTGCAAAAACAAATGCAAATAGTGAATTCCAGAAATATATCTATTTCTTGGGAATAAAAGGATATCTGTTTCTCATTCTCCAAAGTCAATTTTGGAATCCAAAGTTATTATGGCATAGTGACAATAGGTATCTTTATAATGGCAAGGCTATAATAATACAGAAACCTATAGAGACAATTGGAAAACTACTGTGATTAACAAGTGTTATTGGAATGTCGTTGTCAGTGAAATACTATTTCCTATCATAGTCGCAGGCCCTGATAGTTCATATAGAATCATGTAATAGGCATTATGGAAGGTAGAGAAATAAGAAAGCTGTAAATAAAGCTGTAAATAAAGCCTTAAATAAAATCTAGAAATTTCATAGCTCCTGATTAAAATGAAAAAACAAAAATAACTAAATATCTGCTTAATTCTTACCCACCTATTTGTTGTTTTATCTTAACTAGAATAAAAAAACGTTTTCCTCCATAAAGAAGAGTTGAAGATGGCTATTAGCTAAAAATTTAATCCAGGAATTACAAATAATCTGCCAAAACTGCACATAGCTCTTTGTGTAGAAAAGGGAGTTGGTATCTGACTCCAGAATGCGTCCCTTTTTTATTCTTGGCCAATCAAAGAGGCACAAAGTGTCTGAGACAGAAAAAAAAAAAAAGGAAAAGAATTAACAGTGTTCTGTGTGATAATGCCAAAATCGGACTTCATTGTGAAAGTGGCCGCCTTGTAAATTATGGAGGCAAAAAGGAATATATTTCTCTTCCTCCAGTGGGTTTAGAATGTACTGTCTCTGAGAATAAATGTTTATTATTTGGGAAATGTGTCTTGGTGTAAGATTTAGCAGTTACCTTGTACATAGTTGACAAATAAATAAGCATGTCTGAAACTCATGCTGTTGGTAAAAACTCTTAAGAGGAGTTGACTTGCAGTGCCCACACATAACCTGCACTATTTCATGAAAGGTGCTTATGTCCCCAGGCTGTCCCTAGAGTGCCAGACAGAGCACTACTAACTGAATAACTTGGAGAAACGTACTACATCTTGATGGTAGGTGTACGAAGAGAGCAGGGCTGCTTACTAAAGCAAGAACAATCTTGATTATAAAGAGTAAAGTTTCCCCAAAGGAAGATAATAATAACAATTATAAAGCTCAGGGCAACTCATGAAGAAAGAGAAGCTTTTACTGTTTGTTGTCATTGTCATTTTTGTTTTTTAAATGCATACCTGAGTAAAGGAGAGTAAAGTTATCAAGTGAGGTATATCTGTGAGTGGACACTTCTATGAGATTATGAAAATGCTTTTCTCTTAAGTTATTGAGAAAGTCCTTTTAGGATATAGTTTATAGTTTCCTTCCCTATATTGTGTTTCTTTTTTTATTGAAGTTTGGATTTTATTTAAACTCATACTACTTTAGTTGTACTTCTATAAAGAGAAAATAGACATGGAAGTGTAAAAGAAAAATTGCACTGGACTGGTTAAACAGGAGGACTTTATTCAAGATTATTGCAGTAGGGGAGAAAGACTACTGAAATAGGGGCGAGAGGTTGAACTCAACTCCGTTGAAACAAAAGGCAGGAGAGTTTTGAAGCACTGGGTGAGCTAGTGGAAAAGTGCTGAAGGACGTTGGTTGGGAGGTTGGTCAATGCGATCAGGCCATCAGTGTTTGATAACTCGTGGTCATTGAAGTTAGATTCCTACCCTCCCACAGAGACTGGCACACAGCGGCACAGGCTTTCTTGATAACATTTCAAAGAAATGGCCCCCAGGTCCTCGAGAAAAACATTCCTGGGTTGTAGAGGATTTACATCTCAAAGGAGCAGAGAAAGAATTTACAATTGCAAGTTTTCTAAAGTGCTCTAAGTAAAGGGAGATCAGGTGCCTAGAGTTAAAAAGAAATCTTTCTAAAGTTGAGTCAAGCTGAGGAGAACCTTAAGGCCATCTCATCAGAAGTAAAGGGAGGTGTGACACACCTTTACATACCTCTCCTTTTCTGAGGTGATTGAATCCAGGAGTTGTAGACAGAAACTAGCATCAAGGTGAGCTTGTCATAATGAGGCTGAAAGGAAGAAAGTACCAGAGGATTATGAAGTAATATTTCATTTGTACCCTAGAAGAAGTATAAAATAAATTCTCTTCTTTCTGAATAGTATCTAGCAGGCATTAACTCTTGGAAAGGGTATGAAAGAAGGCTGAGAGTTAGGCTATAACAAAATATCTCTTTTTCTGATAATGGAAATAACAGTGGTGTGCTACAGAAAGAAGGGGGTCTCTCCCAACAGAGAGGAATATTTATTTTATCATGCAATTATTTACATTTATTGGCCTATGATTATAATAAAAAGTAGACAAACTTTTTTTTTTTTTGGCAGTACGCGGGCCTCTCACTGTTGTGGCCTCTCCCGTTGCGGAGCACAGGCTCCGGATGCGCAGGCTCAGCGGCCATGGCTCACAGGCCCAGCCGTTCTGCGGCATGTGGGATCTTCCCGGACCGGGGCACGAACCTGCGTCCCCTGCATCGGCAGGTGGACTCTCAACCACTGCACCACCAGGGAAGCCCAAAAGCAGACAAACTTTTGGTTGGTTTTATTATTGTATTGAAATTATCTGCAGATCTGCATTCCTTACTACCTGCACCAGAGACAGACTGCCCCACTCTTGGTTCCTTACCGAGAAATAACACAGTCATTTACTCAAGAAATAGTTATTGAGATTCTAATAAAGGTTGATCCCTGTGTTGAATAGAAAGGATGAAAAAATGACCATGAGAAACACTCCTCAGTAAGCTAACTGCATGAAGGATTACAGAAGAGGTAAAGGGTGGTTACAGTTGTAAGTGCCGTGATGAGCGCTCTTGTTACCAGGTCCAAGCTCGTTCTGCTTGCTGCATGACAGGCCAATAAAACAGGAGACCAGGTGCTGGGGCAAGGAATAATGACTTTACTTGGAAAGCCAGGAGTCTGAGAAGATGGCAAACTGATGTGCAGAGAACGATCTTACTGGGGTCTGGATGCTCATTTCTTTTATAGAATAAAGAGCGGGGGAGATGGAGAGGTAGTGTAAAAAGGCCATAAGTTGCTGCAGATATCTCCTGGTTTCAGCCAGGCTCTGGGATGCGATGTGTTAATCTCTTCTTTCCTGCAGCCTTTCACAGGTGGGCTGGGTCAGGATATTTCCTGTGACCTGAACAAAGGTGCTTTAGTTTTACGTTCAGGCATGGAGGGCAGGGTTCTCGGAGATAGGACATTATGTTAACTTTAAGCTATAAGCAACATCCCTTTACAGATTAACATGTAGCAAAAGCAATAGAATACAAAGGTTAAAGTAAAAGAAACAGATCTAATACAGAGTCAGATTTGTAATTCCCGATTACACTCTGGGAATACACAAAAAGATAAGGTATCCTGAAAGAAATAATATTTATTTTCAGGCACAAAAGATGAGTAGGAGGTAGGCATTTGCAAGAAATGGTACACATTCTCCAAAAACCATAATATCAAAAAAAAGAAAGTAAATAAAACCACCCACGACCAATGTTGTTTACATATAAGTGGGAGAAAATATGTAAAGCAAGCAGAGCCAGATTTGGAGTCTATATAAGAGCAGAGAGACAGGTCAAGATGGCCCAGGCAACATGAGAGAGTATCAGGATGAAGCACGGGTGAAACACAGACAAGATTATTCTCAGAAAAGAATTTATCCCCACTCCCAGTATAGAAACACTGCACTGAGAATAGATCTGAGATCTAATAGATCTGGGCAGTAGGAGGAAAGGGCTTGAACATGTGTACAACCAGACATGGCCGTCTTAGGAGAGGCACCTCTTTTGAAAGAGAGGGAACTTGGAAATGGGGAGGTATCCCCAAGAAGTTCACTGGTGAAGAGAAAGGAGGAAGCATGATCTGAAAATTGAGTAATACATTAAGCAAAAGAGCATCACAGATTTAAAAGATATAGCAACATACCACCCTTCACCAAAAATCAAGTTCCATCTATCCTAGTCACTGCACTAACTGTACCAACAGTGGGTGCCCCTGAGCTAAGTTAGCTACCAAAAATCCATCATCCTTCTCACCGCCTGCAGAAACACCAGTTACTTGTGCCCAAGAAATGTATTAAATATTTTAAATGAACATAAAAGTTTAGCAGATGCTTTTTTACCCTCTTGTTACAAGGTATCTGGACCCTTGTGTAAATTTATCTCAGGTACACAGATAGGGGATTCATGGATAAAACCCCCTGTATAGTAACTGTTTACCTCAACAAATATTCTTTCAAGCAAGTGAACTCTGTCAATAAATGTGACAATAATATATTGTTACAAATGATAGTTGATAGATCAGTTATAAAGCTCTTGAAATATTAAAAAAAAAAACTTTCAAAAATGAAGTCTCCAAGTCCATTTGGTTTCACTGAAGAGTGCTACCAAACTTTTAAAGAAGAATTAACACCAGTTCTACACAATTTCTCCTACAAAAACAGAAAGGGAAGACTCCTATTCCTTTTATAAAGCCTGTTTTACTCTGGTTTCAAAGAACAGGCTGGTTCCGGGAAGATGGAGGAAGAGTAAGACGCGGAGATCACCTTCCTCCCCACAGATACACCAGAAGCACTAGAAGCCCCTTCGCAGGTGGAGACTGTGGGTGGCGGAGGGGGAAAGCTTCGTAGCCGCGGAGGAGAGCACAGCAACAGGGGTGCGGAGGGCAAAGCGAAGAGATTCCCGCACAGAGGATTGGTGCCAACCGGCACTCACCAGCCCGGGAGGCTTGTCTGCTCACTGGCCAGGGCGGGCAGAGCTGGGAGCTGAGGCTCGGGCTTTGGTCGGAGCGCAGGGAGAGGGCTGGGGTTGGCGGCGTGAACACAGCCTGCAGGGGGCTAGTGCGCCACGGCTGGCCGGGAGGGAGTCCGGGAAAAACTCTGGACCTACCAAAGAATCAAGAGACTTTTTCTTCCTTCTTTGTTTCCTGGTGCGCAAGGAGAGGGGATTAAGAGCACTGCTTAAGAACCTCCAGAGGCGGGCGCGAGCCGTGGCTAAAAGCGCGGACAGACCCCAGAGACAGGCATGAGACGCTAAGGCTGCTGCTGCCGCCACCAAGAAGCCTGTGTGTGAGCACAGGTCACTGTCCACACCCCACTTCCGGGGAGCCTGTGCAGCCCGCCACTGCCAGGGTCCCGGGATCCAGAGACAACTCCCCCGGGAAAACGCACGGCATGGCTCAGGCTGGTGCAACGTCCCGCCGGCCTCTGCCACCGCAATAGCTTTGCTTCCGCCATTTCTCCGAGGGTTCTATCCATCCGTTGTTTTTTTCTCTTAATAATTATTTTTTTCTTTTAATAACTTTATTACATATTATCTTACTTTCTTTTATTTTACTTTAATTCTTTCTTTTTTTCCTTCCATCCCTCCTTCCTTCCTTCCTCCCTCCCTCTCTTTCTTTCTACTCCTAATTTTTTCTTTCTACTTTTTCTCCGTTTTATTCTGAGCCATGTGGATGAAAGGCTCTTGGTGCTGCAGCGAGGAGACAGTGCTGTGCCTCTGAGGTGGGAGAGCCAACTTCAGAACACTGGTTCACAAGAGACCTCCCAGCTCCACATAATATCAAACGGCGAAAATCTCCCAGAGATCTGCATCTCAACACCAGCACCCAGCTTCACTCAACGACCAGCAAGCTACAGTGCTGGACATCCGATGCCAAACAGCTAGCAAGACAGAAACACAACCCCAACCATTAGGAGAGAGGCTGACTAAAATCATAACAAGTCCACAGACACCCCAAAACACACCACCAGACGTGGACCTGCCCACCAGAAAGACAAGATCCAGCCTCATCCACCAGAACACAGGCACTAGTCCCCTCCACCAGCAAGCCTACACAACCCACTGAACCAACCTTAGCCACTGGGGACAGACATCAAAAACAACGGGAACTACGAACCTGCAGATTGCAAAAAGGAGACCCCAAACACAGTAAGATAAGCAAAATGAGAAGACAGAAAAACACACAGCAGATGAAGGAGCAAGATAAAAACCCACCAGACCTAACAAATGAAGAGGAAATAGGCAGTCTACCTGAAAAAGAATGCAGAATAATGATAGTAAGATGATCCATAATCTTGGAAATAGGATAGACAAAATGCAAGAAACATTTAACAAGGACATAGAAGAACTAAAGATGAAACAAACAATGATGAACAACACAATAAATGAAATTAAAAATACTCTAGATGGGATCAATAGCAGAATAACTGAGGCAGAAGAAC
>NW_020172625.1:6984044-6984774 GCF_003031525.2 Neophocaena asiaeorientalis asiaeorientalis
GAGCCATGTGGATGAAAGGCTCTTGGTGCTGCAGCGAGGAGACAGTGCTGTGCCTCTGAGGTGGGAGAGCCAACTTCAGAACACTGGTTCACAAGAGACCTCCCAGCTCCACATAATATCAAACGGCGAAAATCTCCCAGAGATCTGCATCTCAACACCAGCACCCAGCTTCACTCAACGACCAGCAAGCTACAGTGCTGGACATCCGATGCCAAACAGCTAGCAAGACAGAAACACAACCCCAACCATTAGGAGAGAGGCTGACTAAAATCATAACAAGTCCACAGACACCCCAAAACACACCACCAGACGTGGACCTGCCCACCAGAAAGACAAGATCCAGCCTCATCCACCAGAACACAGGCACTAGTCCCCTCCACCAGGAAGCCTACACAACCCACTGAAACAACCTTAGCCACTGGAGACAGACATCAAAAACAACGGGAACTACGAACGTGCAGCCTGCAAAAAGGAGACCCCAAACACAGTAAGATAAGCAAAATGAGAAGACAGAAAAACACACAGCAGATGAAGGAGGAAGATAAAAACCCACCAGACCTAACAAATGAAGAGGAAATAGGCAGTCTACCTGAAAAAGAATGCAGAATAATGATAGTAAGATGATCCATAATCTTGGAAATAGGATAGACAAAATGCAAGAAACATTTAACAAGGACATAGAAGAACTAAAGATGAAACAAACAATGATGAACAACACAATAAATGAAAT
>NW_020172625.1:6984798-6985199 GCF_003031525.2 Neophocaena asiaeorientalis asiaeorientalis
AGTGACCTGGAAGATAAAATAGTGGAAATAACTACTGCAGAGCAGAATAAAGGAAAAAGAATGAAAAGAACTGAGGACAGTCTCAGAAATCTCTGGGACAACGTTAAACGCACCAACATTCGAATTATAGGGGTTCCAGTAGAAGAAGAGAAAAAGAAAGGGACTGAGAAAATATTTGAAGACATTATAGTTGAAAACTTCCCTAATATGGGAAAGGAAATATTTAATCAAGTCCAGGAAGCACAGAGAGTCCCATACAGGATAAATCCAAGGAGAAATACGCCAAGACACATATTAATCAAACTGTCAAAAATTAAATACAAAGAAAACATATTAAAAGCAGCAAGGGAAAAACAACAAATAACACACAAGGGAATCCCCATAAGGTTAACAGCTGATCT
>NW_020172625.1:6989526-6990170 GCF_003031525.2 Neophocaena asiaeorientalis asiaeorientalis
ACTGTAAAAAATTAAATACAAAGAAAACATATTAAAAGCAGCAAGGGAAAAACAACAAATAACACACAGGGGAATCCCCATAAGGTTAACAGCTGATCTTTCAGCAGAAACTCTGCAAGCCAGAAGGGACTGGCAGGACATATTTAAAGTGATGAAGGAGAAAAACCTGCAACCAAGACTACTCCACCCAGCAAGGATCTCCTTCAGATTTCATGGAGAAATTAAAACCTTTACACACAAGCAAAAGCTGAGTGAGTTCAGCACCACCAAACCAGCTCTACAACAACTGCTAAAGGAACTTCTCTAGGCAAGAAATACAACAGAAGGAAACGATCTACAATAACGAACCGAAAACAATTGAGAAAATGGGAATAGGAACATACATATCGATAATTGCCTTAAATGTAAATGGACTAAATGCTCCCACCAAAAGACACAGATTGGCTGAACTGATACAAAAACAAGACCTGTATATTTGCTGTCTACAAGAGAACCACTTCACACCTAGAGACACATACAGACTGAAAGTAAGGGGATGGAAAAAGATATTTCATGCAAATGGAAACCAAAAGAAAGCTGGAGTAGCAATTCTCATATCAGACGAAATAGACTTTAAAATAAAGACTATAAGAAGAGACAAAGAA
>NW_020172625.1:6990237-6990605 GCF_003031525.2 Neophocaena asiaeorientalis asiaeorientalis
CCTGCCGATGCGGGGAGCGCGGGTTCGTGCCCTGGTCCTGGTGGATCCCATGGGCCGCGGAGCAGCTGGGCCCCTGAACCATGGCCGCTGGGCCTGCGTGTCCAGAGCCTGTGCTCCACAGAAGGAGAGGCCGCAACAGGGAGAGGCCCACGCAAAAGAAAAAAAATATATATATATATATATGAAACAATTGTAAATATTTATGCACCCAACATAGGAGCACCTCAATACATAAGGCAAATACTAACAGCCATAAAAGGGGAAATCGACAGTAACACATTCATAGTAGGGGACTTTAACACCCCACTTTCACCAATGGGCAGATCATCCAAAAGGAAAATAAATAAGGAAACACAAGCTTTAAATGA
>NW_020172625.1:6990668-7022297 GCF_003031525.2 Neophocaena asiaeorientalis asiaeorientalis
CAAAACTGAAATTGTATCAAGTATCTTTTCTGACCACAGCACTATGAGACTAGATATCAATTACAGGAAAAGATCTGTAAAAAAATACAAACACATGGCGGCTAAACAATACACTACTAAAAAACGAAGTGATCACTGAAGAAATCAAAGGAAATCAAAAAATAGCTAGAGACAAAAGACAATGGAGACACGACAACCCCAAATCTATGGGATGCAGCAAAAGCAGTGCTAAGAGGGAACTTTACAGCAATACTATCCTACCTTAAGAAACAGGAAACATCTTGAATAAACAACCTAACCTTGCACCTAAAGCTATTAAAGAAGAACCAAAAAATCCCAAAGTTAGCAGAAGGAAAGAAATCATAAAAACAACATAGCATTTTTAGAAATCCTAATCTATGTTTGTTTATTTTTTTCCCTCAGCTGCTATTTCTACCCTTTTCCATTCCCTGCTTTCAAGCAGTTGGCTCTGTTTCTGATTTCAAAATTGGACTATTACTCAGCCATAAAAAAGAATTAAATAATGCCATTTGCAGCAACATGGATGGACCTAGAGATTATCATACCAAGTGAAGTAAGCCAGACAAAGACAAATATCATATATCACTTATATGTGGAATCTAAAAAAAAAAATGACACAAGTGAGCTTATTTACAAAACAGAAATAGACACACAGACATGGAAAACAAACTTACAGTTGCAAAAGGGGAAAGTGGGAGGGGAGGGATAAATTAGGAGTTCAGAATTAACATACACACACTACCATATATAAAATAGATAACCAACAAGGACCAACTGTATAGCATATGGAAGAATACTCAATATTTTATAATGATCTATATGGAAAAGAATCTAAAAAAGGATATATATATTTATATTTATAACTGAATCACTGTGCTGTACACCTGAAACTAATAAACACAACATTGTAAATCAACTACACTTCAATAAAAAAATTAACTAAAAAAAAAAGGACTGAACTATCACATCAATGAATGGAGCTGCTTAAATGATGAACAATTTAAAAAGCGTAGTCCACAGGGATAAGAAGGTATAGCAGACCATTCACAAGCTGAAAGAATACTGTTAAGAATGTTAGAGCAAGCCAGGCAGTAGATGAGCATCTTTTTAATGGGAAATCTCAACCAAATAACATACACTATTGATCAGATGGCAAACTGATCTGAAGGAAAATCATTTCTATATATCTTACTCCTTGCATAAATTCAATACTGAAAAATATCAAAGCAACTAAGCTTACTGGCATATGTAAGTGGTAAAAGAATAAAACAACTTGGGCCAATATGCCAGTTTTAAGTATCGCTCCACTTAACATCCATTCTTCAACTCTTCAATACCTAATCACTGTACAAAGGGGTAATAATTTGTGTTGCCAAACAATGATGCTTATGATCCAAAGAAATTTAAGCTGATATCCCAAGGTACCCTTATAAATACCTTGTTCCTTCTGTTTCCTAAAATACTTAATATTCAGACAAGTTCAATTTAGCCAGGCAAAACTTGTACTAGCCAAATATTTTTTTTAAAAAACACTCAGCATATGGAAAATGAATTTGAATTTGAGAGAGATAGTGACAGTTGCTGTGTTTGTAGATTTATCAGTAGTACACAGCACAATAAACCATCCAAACCTATATGCCAAATTCTCTGATATGATGAATGACGATCATTTAGTAGCGTTAACCTAAAGATTTTTTAAAACCAAGAGTAGGGTAATAACTTGCAGTTTTTTAAGTGAAGAAAAAAAGATTGTAGCAATCTATGGTCTTTCCCTCTTTTCTTGTTCTTCTTTTTTTTAATTCTCCTCTCTCTTTCTCTCTCTCTCTCACTCTCATTCCTTTTTATAACTCAATTCTGAAATAGCAGAATGTTCAGAGCAGAATTTAGATGCTCATTTACATACATTTGCATCACGAGGAAGAATTTCACTATCAAATCAACAAATTAATACAATATTCTTCCTATATTGTATGCTGCAATAAGAGCCTATACTGTAAGATTAAAAGAAAGATACTAGTAAAGGTCACTGAATAGAGTCACTGACAAATCAGTTAAAACTTAACTTTTGGGACTTCCCTGGTGGTGCACTGGTTAAGAGTCTCCCTGCCAATGCAGGGGACATGAGTTCAATCCCTGGTCTCGGAAAATCCCACATGCCGCAGAGCAACTAAGCTCGTGCACCGCAACTACTGAGCCCGTGTGCCACAACTACTGAGCCTGCACGCTAGAGCCCACAAGCCACAACTACTGAGCCCGTGCGCCACAACTACTGAACCTGTGTGCTAGAGCCCACACGCCGCAACTACTGAGACTGCGCACTGCAACTACTGAAGCCCACGTGTCTAGAGCCTATGCTCAGCAGCAAGAGAAGCTAACGCAATGAGAAGCCCGTGCATGACAGTGAAGAGTAGCTCCCGCTCGCTGCAACTAGAGAAAGCCCACATGCAGCAACAAAGACCCAATGCAGCCTAAAAAAAACACCTAACTCTGTGATGAGGCATCATAGGACATTTGCTTTTAAAAAGAACAAAACTAAACTAAACTTAACTTTTATTAGATCCAAATGAAACTCCTGTTTCCTCAGGTATAACGCATTGTTTGGTGAGAGTTTTAACCCAATGTCAGATAAGTTTAACAAGATGGAATTCTCAGGACAGAGAAAGAATCCAGCATTAAGGGAAACTCTGACAATCTTATGTGTGCTTCTGTGTTTACAGAGTATATCTGCAGAGTATGAAAATAAATTGCAGACCAAAAGAATATCTTACGTTTTATAGGCTCTGAAATGGTCCTTGCTTTACTCCTCAGGAAATAATCCTAAATGATGCCTTTATGCCATACTAGTACATTAAATGCAAAGATATTTTGTAGTAGTAGTAAGAAATTCATAGAAATCAAACTGATGATTTGCTGCAATTCAATTCAGTTCTTAGTCCAAACGACAGACTAAAAACAACATGCTATTAAATTGCTGGGACAACTATTAAAGGGCTCTGGATTTTAAATTTTAATACCAATTTTGAAATGCAGTTGATGAGGATTTTCTTCAAATCACACAATAAACCCGGTTTCGTTAGTCTTGTAACTTTTCTAGAGGAGGAGGGGCAGAAAGAGGAGAGGAAAGGGAATGGAAACATTGCCTGGAACATACAAATGGACTTTGGGGGACATTCTGTGAGTTCAGAAAGCAAGAATCATAGATTCACAAAGCCCTGGCCCAGCAATGAAAATAGCACTTCCCTGGAAGAAGTGAAGTATTTGCAACGCAGCAGGTAAAACAGAATGTCTCCCTTGTCTAACTGCATGGGTCTGTGGGTAATAGATGATTGACCAAGTATCCATGCTCCACCGTATTTCTCACTGTCCCTAGCCCCTCTCACTGTTAGTTGGAGGTCACACGACTAGTGCAGGATAAGGGTAGGTGAAAGGAAATGATGTACGAGGCTTCCAGGCTGGAGCAATTAAGAACTAGCGTGCTTTCCCCATCGACTTCTTCCCTTCAGTAGCAAGGAAAGAGGGAAGCTCCCGCTTTGCATGTTTCTAGTGGTGTGACTACAAGAGGGAGAAGGGCTGCTCAGCCACATCCCAGTCTAATCGGAGAGAAAATTATATGTTTATTATGTTAAGCCACTGAGATTTCTGGGTTTATTTCTTGCCACATCATATACTAGCCTAGCCTAACTAATACAGCCTGAAAAATTAGAAAGCACTGATATGAATCAGTTCACAAATTCAGATGTTTAAGAAATAGATCTTTATTTTCTATAGCTTTATTTTCCATAGCTTAATTTATGTTCAAGCCCCCTGCCCATCACGCTAGGCATGTAAGAAACTTGAGTATCAGTCTTTCTTGAGGTTCATCCCCTCCTTCCCTCCTCACTACCTCTGTCCAAGGCCTCTATTTAAGCTACTTGGGCTTGCAGAGGGTATTTAGAAGGCACATACATCTTGAGTCCTTTATCACCCCATACTATGTCACAGGGGCCAACCTCAAAGCCAACATAACCTTTTAGGTCCACGTGTTCCCTCCCTATCTAGTATTTCTTTATTTGTTTGGCCACATTTGACTCTCCCTTTTAGGCTGCCCCGATCCTCTGCCAGAACAGTCTGCCCATGGACCCTCTGACAGTGTTAGGATTTTGTCTTTGGCATCATGGCATGTCCCCGACATGGCTGTCAGTCCCACGTGCATGCCTCCTCTCCTTGTCTCTCCTACTTTCCTCCACACAGCTTGGGAGGCATTTATTCTTTGTCCAGGAAAAGTTACTGTCTTTTCATAACTGAATGAAACACATTATCCATTCCCCAAACTATTTCTCTACACTACTCTAGGACTTACAATTTTGAAATCAGAAACAGAGCCAACTGCTTGAAAGCAGGGAATGGAAAAGGGTAGAAATAGCAGCTGAGGGAAAAAAATAAACAAACATAGATTAGGATTTCTAAAAATGCTATGTTGCTAAACAGTTCATGAATTACTTCATTTTTCTTATTTCCTAGAAAGGATTTTTATGTTAAATGCATATATTGACGTGCATTTTGGCCTTAATACGTGTTTGTCTTATTCTCACTCATGCTTTTCACCCTCTTACATACAGCCAAATTAATTATTTTATTGTTTCCTATAAATGCCCCCTGAAAATCACCTTGATCTTTGGTTGTGTTGCCCCTTTCCCATTCCAAATATATCTGTATTCCAAGGCCTAACTCAAAGGCCATTATCTACTAAAGACCTTCCCTGATATTCTCTAATAGAAACAGCCCACCTTTTTGAACAGAGCACTTTGTGTTTCGAGTGTGTGTCAAACTGAGTGACACTGAGCAAATTACTTCCTAACCCCTCATTTGTAAAAGATGGATAATAAATGTCTACTCTATGACATTGTTAACAGGATTAAATAAATAGGGACTTATTGTTTAGACAGTCCTAGGCTACAGTAGGCATGCAATAAATGGCAGCCATTAACATAATGATATTAACAATATGAAGTAATGTTTTATGATATTTATCTTTTAACTTTTCTTATGGTAAGGTTTCACCTTTTGATCATACTCTTGAAGAATTTACTCTATCTAGGAATGTACATTGCCATGATTCAACATAGCAATCCATAACTGGTTATTTATTGAATAAATGAATCAATGAATGAATAAATCAAGAGGATAATTCAGTGATGGGGTTTAGCTCCGTGCTATGGTGTGACTCAAAGTAACAGAATTTAGGTCTCTATCCATTGTTCCTCTGAAGTAGCCCCTTTCCAAAAGCATGATTAGCCACCAACATATTCACTGTCTCTAATCACTGAATAATCCTACTTGCCAAAAAGTCTACATTTTTGCATGAAACCAGCCACCACCCTGAGGTGTTCACTTATCTTCTTCTCTGACCACTCACCATCAGGAATCCAAACCTCAGAGATCCCCTTCACCCTGTTCTATGCACCCCCTAATATTACCTCACCAGCCATTTATTCTCCAGCTCCCAAGGCTCTTGGCTATGTTTTTGAAGCTCTGAAGATATTAACAGTAAGGGTGCCTATATTCTCAACCTGTTCTCTAAATAGTTTCTTTACCTTCTGGTTTTGACAGAAATGTGACTGTCCCCTGAGTAGAGGGACCTTACATACCCTTTAGGTAAAGGTGGGGTTTTTTCTTTATTCATACATCATGTAGTTCAGGGAGATAAGAGGAATATCTTTTTATTAGGTGATCATTTAAAATTAGAACATTTTTAAAAATAAAGAGAGGTACTAAAAATCATACCAAGATAATAGGCATATGGGCTTCCCTGGTGGCACAGTGGTTGAGAGTCTGCCTGCCAATGCAGGGGACGCGGGTTCGTGCCCCGGTCCGGGAAGATCCCACATGCCGCGGAGCGGCTGGGCCCATGAGCCATGGCTGCTGAGCCTGTGCGTCCGGAGCCCGTGCTCCGCAACGGGAGAGGCCACAACAGTGAGAGCCCGCGTACCGCAAAAAAAAAAAAAAAAAAAAAAAAAAAAAAAGGGATAAAAAAGAAAAATATGGACAAAAAAAAAAGAGCCCGCATGCAGCAAAAAAAAAAAAAAAAGAAAGAAAAGATAATAGGCATAAAGTAGAACTGTCTTGGGTAGTTATCCACCATTGTCACTTTCAAACTATTTCTCTCCTCAGCCTTCAATAATTTTGTTTTCTCTGATATACGTGTCATCATGTTTTGACAACCCTCTACCTCTCCTAGGTTTTCTCTTTCTTGAAACTACCAGTTTCTCTTCCTTGTATTAAGCCCTGCAACATAATTCCTGATTCATTCAGCAGTTCTCTCACTACCTTCCTTTCCTCCATGACTCCTGTCAAAATCACAACACCCTGAATTCCAACTTCCTTGACATCCTTATCTCCACTGATCCTTTTCTTCAGTTCAACCTTACCGTGCCACTCACATGAGCAGATACTAGACCTAGGATTCACCAATAACACACATCAGCTGCAAGTATGGGTATGGGTTTCCAACATTCCATTACCCTCCTCTCCTTTCAGATCACTTACACTAGTATTCCTAGTCCAGAAATAATCTCCTTTTGTGAGAAGTAGAATCCACTTCTTCACTATCCAACAACCTATTCTTATTTATACTTCTCTCCTATCTATACTGGCTCCAAGGTCTAGCGTTTTAACCACTCTTTCACAAGGCATGCTTAACCAACTCAACCCTTATTTCCCTCCATTGTATATACCTAGAAAATCCCCAACTCAGATTAAATTATAAAAATCTATTACTGTGCTCAAGATACTGAATATAGCCTTAGGAAATCGAAAACAAATTATTCTGATAGGTCTTCCTTCAAATTGATGACTGAAAAACTCAAATGGACCTCCGAACTTTCATTGTCCTGAAACCCTATAACCCAGATTGGGACTTGAACCCATGGTCTTTTAACATCTTTATTGGAGTATAATTGCTTTACATTGTTGTGTTAGTTTCTACTGTATAACAAAGTGAATCAGCTATGCATATACATATATCCCCATATCCCCTCCCTCTTGTGTCTCCCTCCCACCCTCCCTATCCCACCCCTCTAGGTGGTCACAAAGCACTGAGCTGATCTCCCTGTGCTATGCGGCTGCTTCCCACTAGCTATCTATTTTACATTTGGTAGTGTATATATGTCCACGCCACTCTCTCACTTTCTCCCAGCTTACCCTTCCCCTTCCCCTTCCCCGTGTCCTCAAGTCCATTCTCTACGTCTGCATCTTTATTCCTGTCCTGCCCCTAGGTTCTTCAGAACCATTTTTTTTTCTTAGATTCCATATATATGTGTTAGCATACGGTATTTGTTTTGCTCCTTCTGACTTACTTCACTCTGTATGACAGACTCTAGGTCCATCCACCTCACTACAAATAATTCAATTTCATTTCTTTTTATGGCTAATATTCCATTGTATATATGTGCCACATCTTCTTTATCCATTCATCTGTTGATGGACACTTAGGTTGCTTCCATGTCCTGGCTATTGTCAATAGTGCTGCAGTGAACATTGTGGTACATGACTCTTTTTGAATTATGGTTTTCTCAGAGTATATGCTCAGTAGTGGGATTGCTGGGTCGTATGGTAGTTCTATTTTTAATTTTTAAGGAAACTCCATATTGTTCTCCATAGTGGCTGTATCAATTTACATTCCCACCAACAGTGCAAGAGGGTTCCCTTTTCTCCACACCCTCTCCAGCATTTATTGTTTGTAGATTTTTTGATGATGGCCATTCTGACTGGTGTGAGGTGGTACCTCGTAGTTTTGATTTGCATTTCTCTAATGATTAGTGATGTTGAGCATTCCTTCATGTGTTTGTTGGCAATCTGTATATCTTCTTTGGAGAAATGTCTACGTAGGTCTTTTGCCCATTTTTGGATTGGGTTGTTTGTTTTTTTTGATATTGAGCTGCATGAGCTGCTTGTATATTTTGGAGATTAGTCCTTTGTCACTTGCTTCATTTGCAAATATTTCTCCCATTCTGAGGGTTGTCTTTTTGTCTTGTTTCTGGTTTCCTTTGCTGAATCCACGGTCTTTTAACTGAGATCACACACCCAGTCTCAAGACTTAATGAAGCTCAGGTTCTTGATGTCTCATAGCAGAAAGAATTCAGTGAGAGACAAAGTGATAGGTAAGAAGTGGATTTATTTAGAGAGAAACACACTCCACAGAGTATGGGCCATCTCGGAAGGTGACAGGTGCCAAAATATGGTGTGGTTAGTTTCTATGGGCTGGGTAATTTTATCGGCTAATGCATAGGAGGATTATTCCAACTATTTGGGGGAAGGGGCAGGGATTTCCCAGAACTGGGCTACCGCCCACTTTTTGGCCTTTTATGGTTAGCCTCAGAACTGTCATGGCACTGATGAGTGTGTCATTTAGCATGCTGCTGTGTTACAATGAGCGTATAATAAGGCTCAAGGTACACCAGCAGTCAAATCTTCCGCCATCTTGGACCTAGTTGGTTCTAACCAGTTTTTGTCATGTCCCATGGCTATGTCATTCTCTTAAAGGTTGTGCCCTGCCCTCTTCCCTCCTGTTTCAGTCCTATAATATATCCTGGGTAGTTCTCACTCTTTATCGTGACTATTTTACACTCTCTCCTCTAATCTGGCATAATTCTATAACTGACTCCTAGGCAACAAATGACCTAGCCATAAATCTCATACAGAAAATCTATCCAATACTTCATTTTTTTCTTTACTAATTACCTTAACCTACCTGATAGTGCTACATATTTTTCCTTCTGTTAAAATTGAAAAATCCTGCTGACATTTTCTAATGCCACTCTTTTTTATTGTAATAGTTTCCTTTCATAACTGGTTTGTCAGGACACCCCCAGTTTCTGTTTCTGGATCCTTGACTTTTGTGCCTGCTGTAAACACTGAAACATTGACGGACTCCTTTTTCTGCGCTCGCTACCTCCATCTATAATCTATACCCTCCCTCAAAGTGATCTCATTCAGTCTCTACATTGAGGACTCTGAAATTTTTCTCTCTAAAATCACTTCTGCTTCCATATTCATATCATATCATCTCCATAAATTCAATGCTTATTCCTTACTTTGCAATATAAATTTGCAATATAAATCTTCATTTGGCATTAATGTCATTGAAAACTTAAAATAGTCAAACAGAACTATTGATTCTTTTTGCTCACGAGTATATACCATCCCATTCTCAAGTCTTCTTCATTGTTACTGAATCAGCTCCCAACCTGTTACTCAGCCACAAACCTAGAGTCATCTTTGATTACTTTCTTCACACCCTATTTATATCCAACCCACCAATAATTCTGCCTAATGTATCTTCAAAATATAACTCTTCTCTGACTGTATCTCTTTATTTCTACCACTAACTCTTGCCTGAAATTACTAAAACAACCTTCTAACTGGTTGTCATCCTGATGGCAATTGTGACACTCTCTATCCATCCTAATGGCAGCCAGAGTGATTTTTCACTCACCAACACGGAGCCATGTAAAGCCTTCCAATTTCAATTAAAATAAAATCCAAATTGCTTTCTCATCTATCTGGGTAGTTCGGTTTACCTACATATACCAACTGTGCTCCTTCCAAAATGGCAAGATTTCTGTCAGCTTAAAAGTGAAGCTCTTTCCTTTCCCTCACTGTTCCTTCTTCTGACATTTCTCCAAAATGTCCTTTCATAGCCGGCTCTTTTTCATCATTCAACTCTCATCTCAATTCAAATGTTGCCACTTCAGAGAGGTCCTCCCTGACCATCAGCTTCCTCTTGTCTCGCTATCACATTTCCCTGTTTTGTTTGCTTCATCAAACTTGTTAATATGTCATTTATTATATATGTTTATCCATTTTTCCTGGGTTTTTTTTCCTATCTCCCCTACTCTAGCAGAGGCAAGGACTCTGTTTTGACTGTTTACTTTTTCTATCTCCTACACCTAAAAGAATGTGTGTTACATAGACAGTGCTTCAGAAATTGTTTTTGGTGCTAGAATTTTCTTAACCAGCTCAAAGGGATGGTTTCAATGGAAATGTAAGATAGTGATACCCAAAGTAACAAAATTAACACACAAAAAAAATATCAAAATTCAGGCAAGTGAACATATGGGGAAAGGCTTGAGCCATTAAACTACAATTTTCCTCATTTGGAGACAAATGTATCAGCAGAATATTAAGAAAAGAAATAATATCTAGAAGGCATGTGTATTTTATAGGCATAGAGGTCCATGAACAAGCAACCCAATCTAATTTTCACTCTTCTCACCTTTCAATCATTTAACAAATATCATTGAGTATATATATGTGTCAGGTACTGTTATAGTTGATGTAGCCTTAAAAGTAGATTAAAAAGAAAAGCCCACAAACCCCTGCCTTTGTACAACTTACATTCTACCTTTGATTATTGTCTAAGTGACTGGAATGTAACATCCAAGAGAGCAGGAATTTCATCTCTTTTTGTCCCTAGCTGTTCCCAGCAACCAACATAAAGTAAGTGCTCAGTAAAATTCATTAAAGAATAAATACACTGTTGTTGTAAGGTAACAATAAAGTAAGGCAGGTAGACTGCTGAACCTGGTGCCTGTATATTTTATGAATTTAATATACATTTTGACTAAGCAGAATAATGGTAAACACTCACTACTTCCTCTTACCTCCTCAGCAACTGAATGCAAGATGCTACTCAATTATTTTAAGAGATGCTATTTCTTTTGCTTCCAAATTATATCAGTGTCACGAAAATAAACTTTTACATCATAAACACGTGAAAAGTTTTAGAAAGATTTTCACAGCTTGCTCTCCAGAACTATCTACACCTCAGTTCTACCCATACTTGCCCAAATGACGCAGCACGCCACTTTTAATTTATGCCGAGAGTTAAATGCCACTTGTATAAACTCTCTAACCTGTTGTTTAGAGCACTTGGGACCCCTGGAACAAATGAACTCCTGCCTATAGCAGCCAGTAGGAAATGCACTCCGCACCTCCCCATGAGGGACAGCTCAGTTCTTCGCCTCTGTAAACTGAGCCCACTGAGTGACAAATCAGAACAGCTACTTCAGAGTTGGCTAAATCACTGCCCTTATGGCAGCAAGCACCACAGTGCACATAAAAGAAATAACTTTTCCTGGACATTAACTACAGTAGAATTCTCTCCAAGTTCTTTTCCTGAGAGCAAGAAAGAAACAACGCAAAACATTAGCCTAGTCACAGAAAGAGCAGTCAAAGACTCTGGCAACAGGGCTCCCTCTCACAGGTGGAAATCTTGCATTATGCCTCCTTCAAGAGCCCCTCTCGCGTCAGGTGCACATGCTGTGAGTCCCAGAACTATTTCTCTGGCTATGTTTGGCTGATTGGTTATTTCACTCTCTTTTTGCTCTACTCATCTTATTCTGTATACCCCTGTGAGGTGAAAAAAATCCACATAGAACCAGACCGTCACATAGAACTAGACCGTATTACAGGACTCATTATTTAATTTTCTTTCTGAATAATTCATAACGCCTTTCCTGTGAGGTTGCCACACACCCCGGTTTCACACACACAATGTCTTCCTTCTGTGGAACACAGAACAAGAGAGCTCTGGATTCTGATCACCTCTTGACTCAGGGATGGATGCCAGGTGTGAGTGTTTATTACCAAAATCTTCTGCTTCATACAGGATGGTCTACTCATTGCCTTGCAATCACTCCACACTTATTTCTCCCTCTGCACCGCTGCCCCTGCCTTACCTGGACTATTTATCTCCCTCTGCCCTCCCTGCGCAATTCAAGTCCTACCCGCTGCTTAAGTCTACCTAGGCACTCTCTTATTCTCATAACTCTTCCAGTGATTTGTCTGCCCACTTATTTGTCTTAATCTCGTATCACCATGCTATATGCTTATATCCTTGTTACTAGTTTTTAACTAGGTATCCAAATAGGTATGTGTCCCATATTTCCAATATTTCCAATAACCTAGTGTACTAGTCGGGGCTC
Source organism: Neophocaena asiaeorientalis asiaeorientalis (assembly GCF_003031525.2). Taxonomy (NCBI): domain Eukaryota; kingdom Metazoa; phylum Chordata; class Mammalia; order Artiodactyla; family Phocoenidae; genus Neophocaena; species Neophocaena asiaeorientalis. The sequence goes on from NW_020172625.1 coordinate 7,002,653, forward strand.
TCCAGAACAACACAACCAGCAGAGTGTGTGTGTGTGTGTGTGTGTGTGTGTGTGTGTGTGTGTGTATTTGTAGATATATGTTAAGACTCCATGCTTCCACTGCAGGGGGCGTGGGTCCCATCCCAGAGTGCTGCCCAAAAAAAAAAGTCAATGTGTTGAATGTATGTGTGAATGGCCATTTGGGATTAATAAACCAAATTCCTACAGAGTTGGACACCTAGCCATCCTTTCAGCTTCATCTTCCATCATCCTTTCCTCACTTTGTGCTCCCCAGTCGTTTCACATGCCATGCTTCTTCCTGAGAAGGGCTTTTTTTTGTTTTGTTTTTTTTTGTTTTTTTTGTTTTTTGCGGTATGTGGGCCTCTCACTGCCGTGGCCTGTCCCATTGCGGAGCACAGGCTCCAGATGCGCAGGCTCAGCAGCCATGGCTCACAGGCCCAGCTGCTCCGTGGCATGTGGGATCTTCCCAGACCGGGGCACGAACCCGTGTCCCCTGCATTGGCAGGCAGACTCTCAACCACTGTGCCACCAGGGAAGCCCATGAGAAGGGCTTTTGAACGTGCTGTATCTATGGTTCAGATGCCCTTTCCTTTCCACCTAACTCCGACTCATCCTTCATTCAATTGTAACTTTCCCAAGGAAACCTTTCCAAGCCCTCCACACTATTTTAGTTTTCCCAATCCTGTGTTCTCATAGTACAGAATACGTTTGGTAGCACTTAGTAAAGTATCTTTCACAGTTATTTATTTTACATTATTTGATTAATGTCTGTCTTCCATACTTCACTGTAAATTTCATGAGAACACAGACTATGTCCATTTTTGCTCACATTTCTATCCCTAGATTCTAGTAGTGTCTGGTACATAGGAAGTAATCAATACATTTTTGTTAATCTTACTACATTTTTATTAAAATGAATTAATAGGCAAGGAGATTAATATTGCTTCCCTTATAGAATACTTCCTAAAAGGCAGATGGCAGCTACACAATGCTAAAACAACCAGGTGAAAACAGGAGCAAAATCAAGCTATAATTAATTCTGTACATACAAGGCTAAATCATCAGTCTATCATCTGTCTGAACTGCCTATGTTGTTACAGACATGGTCAGAACAGTAACTTTACTGGTCTTCTAATATCAGATAAAGACAACTCTGCCATTAATTAACACATGTGCAGAGTATGTTATTTGAAGTGAGAGACAGAAAGAGAACGAGATCTTAAATTTAAAGTCGTTGACCACAGATATAGTTTCCAGGCATCAGCTGCTCACTGATATATAATTAATTCATAATGTATGAACAAGTAAATATTTGGAGTCAAAATGTTTATCACTTCCAAGGCTGGATATTGTAATTAAGAGTCCCACTCAAAAAGAAAAAATTAACCCTGAATACTTCAAACTCTTTGCATAAATCATCCCTAGAAATGTTTACTCTAGACAAAAGTTTTCTACCAGTTTCAACATGGCTGTCAGTATAATTTTTGACCTTTATCAAGATTGCTGCCTTTCTCTATTTTTCACCTACTTAGAATTGAAAATACAAAGATTTGCCTGCTTCAAACCTACCCAATTTTGATAATTTCATATACAAAGTAGAATAAATAAAACATCTCAATGTCTCACTTGAACATTCTGATAATCCCTTTCATCCCAATGTTTTGTTCCCTTACTCAGATTTTTTTTTTTTTTTTTTTTTTTTTTTTCGGTACGCGGGCCTCTCACCGTTGTGGCCTCTCCCGTTGCGGGAGCGCAGGCTCCGGACGCGCAGGCTCAGCGGCCATGGCTCACGGGCCCAGCCGCTCCGCGGCATGTGGGATCTTCCCGGACCGGGGCACGAACCCGTGTCCCCTGCATCGGCAGGCGGACTCTCAACCACTGCGCCACCAGGGAAGCCCCAGATTTTATTTTTAAGTAGCTATTTTATTGTTTATTTATTTAACCTGTGTGTCTTTATTTCTTCATTTGTTAAGTAGGAACAATAAGAGTATATAACCCACAAGGCTATTCTGAGAATCAAGTAAAACTGTACCTAAAAGCTCCTTGTTAACTAAACAGTACTTTTAAAATTGAGATATAACTTACATATAATGTTATGTTGGCTTTAGGTGTACAACATAATGATTTACTATTTGTATATATCATGAAACGATCACCACGGTAACATCCATCACCACATAGTTACAAATTTTTTTTCTTGTGATGAGAAACATAAGTAAACAGTACTTTTAAAGTAGCTATGCAGTTATTACAAATTGAAATTTTAAATAATCCGTTTGATATGTAATTGTCCACTCAAATAGCTATAGATGTGCCTGTATAGCAACAATATTAAAAACTGTTATGCCTAAATTATCAGGCAATGTATACATATACACAACCCCTACACATAACCCCTATATCCTACACCAGTCTTCATCTTAATACCATCTGTTCTGCCCCAATGAGTACTTCTTTAAAACAAGTTAATGTATAGCCGATCAATAACAGAGGACTGAGGTCAACTTAACACACAAGTTGACTTGATCCCTATGCTACCTTTCTGAGCACATTAATAGCTTGCTCCAGTAATAATAACTGCAGCTGAAGGCAAAGGATACTAACACGCTTAAATACGGAGATGGGCTGGAGGAACACAATGCTGTGTAAATGTCCTAAAACTAATCAGTTTAGCAAACATAGAGTAAAAACAAGTGTGTTTTTATTGTTGCACAGACATTGCTAACTAGAAGATTCCTTCATATATCCCCCAAATCTAAACTCACCTCTGTTTCACCTAGGCTCAGTAATACTTTTTAACTTCTACTCAATTTAACGAATCCCTTCAGCAAACCCAGTTAGTAATTCTGCAGCTTTGGTGATAACAGCCACGCAGTTTAGTACTAAAAGCATCCGTTTGTTCAGAAACAAACGGATTTGAGAGCAAATTCTGGTCCTACCATTTGACCAGTCCTGAGTGAATCTCTAACGTCTAGAAGCACCGTTTGTTAATCTGGATAACAGAGCTAATAATATTAACCTGCTTCTGATTCACCCTGAGGATTAAATGACATCCTTCTTATAAAATACTATGCATCGTTAAGTTCTGCATTTGAACTATAGTTGAGACAGAATAAATATTGATAGTGTGTGTAGTCATTTCGCTGCCAGTTAGTTGATTTACAGTTTCCTGCTCTTTGGCTTTTTCTATACAACATAAAGTATTTGTGTGTTTTTAGGCTGTGAAAATTATTGCCCCACCCCGTGTGAACAAGATTCAGCACACTGATTTTCATTCTAATTAAATAAAAAGTTTGACCTCAATTATCTGCATATTATCTGCGTTTTAAAAATGAAAGTATTGCCTGATAGGGATTGCTGTTCTAGATAATTATCTCAGCTCTTTACTTCACATTTGGGTTTAGCCGTAACACCTCAACCTTCCTTGCTATACTATGTCCTTAATTGTGACTATATTCAAACATTTATTACTGATATTAAAAGCACCAAAGTGCACATATTACCTTCAAGGAGATTCCAAAGCATGTCCCCAAACTGATGCTTAGATCTAAACCACTCAGTATGTTTGGCAAAATACTCACAACACAACTATCTGTTTTTGGAATAAGTGCCCCTCTCCATTCTAGTTAATTGAAAACAACTCTAAATTGCCCTCCTGAGCATAAAGAACCAGGGATTAAGATATAGTAGAGGAAAAGTATCAGGGTTTTAAAGACTTATATAAACAACACAGTTGTTTGAGCAGGTGACAAATAAATTCAAGCTCCCCAGGACACACTTGTTTAGGATTTTCCCAATTAGGCATTTTATTTGATCTTCGGGTCCGGGTGAGCCACAATTCTCTAGAATTGAAGAGGAGATTAATGGACCAGAGACAATGGCTAATTCATCTCCAGGGTTTTGTTTATTGCTTGTCTTTGCTAATTTAATACTGTTATTTCCAAACTTAAATAAATCAAAATGAGAATTGGGCTAGGGCAGCACGTCTTGATGGGCTACACAATCACTGGGTGATTCTTCACCCCCTTCACCTTTACCTTAGGTTTCTTCACTTGAAAATAATTCTCCCTTTTTGGAGAGGTGTAAATACTAGGGGAATAACACTTTGCATATTATCTCGATTAAGTCTGCTCATTGGTGGCAGGGAGGATGGAGAATAACTTAGCATATTTACAAAGAGACTGAAGACCCAGAAATTTCAAAAGGGTTTCAGTTGGGGGACCTGATTGCTCACAATTGCTTAGAGGAGAATGAATACCAATATGGGGCACAGATAAAAGAAAAGGCGTGTTTTTCTTAATGATGGCTCTAGAATCTAAAATGAAGCAGAGCAGGTTGGGAAGTCCTACAGCGATTTTATTTTATTTTTTTAAGGTACCTCATATCTGTGGACTAACAAACTTTGTTTTCTATTCTTGCATGCCTTCACCTTTGAATTTGGGAAATTGACTTTGTAAGTGCAGTTTCAATAGAAGAGAAATGATGCTTCTTCTACCTTGTTGAAAAAAATTAAAGTAACTTTTTTATTCTACCTCAAATAAAAAGACATTAGCTAATTCTTTGACTATCAGCAACCTAACTAAGCAATACAAAGGAAATACATATTTAAAGAAAAGGAAAGACACACGTAAAAGCTTTAACTCCTAGTCCTTCACCTTTTTTGACCAGAGTGTGAATTCTGGGCTAGGATGTTGCCAGCTGAACAGCTGAACATTTAGTAATCTCAGGGTATCACACTTTTAGATCCATTTGAATTAGTCAAAAACATCTTTTTTCAAGCTAATCAACTCCTTAAAAAACTTCTTAGCCACCAAGCAATGTCTTCAAGCAATATGGAAATTTATGGCAAAGTCCTTATAATTCTAACTCATGAACATTGTCCCTTGTCATGCACAAATAATAGAATCTAAGCGAAGTTTTTTCTTTTAAACATCTAGCAAGTGTCTTTACTTGCTTGTCCACATAGTCTAATGGTTATGCAATAATTGAAAATAATTTAAAAGCAGTCCATCTCCATTGAAAGAAAACACAATGATGATAATTAAAGTTTATTAGGTTTGTAAAGAACCTAACAGATTTTCTTGTCTAAAAGCATTTTTAAAAATGTGTAAATGTGTTTCACCGGGCTTCCCTGGTGGCACAGTGGTTGAGAGTCCGCCTGCTGATGCAAGGGACACGGGTTCGTGCCCTGGTCGGGGAAGATCCCACATGCCACGGAGCGGCTGGGCCCATGAGCCATGGCCGCTGAGCCTGCGCTCCGCAACGGGAGCGGCCACAACAGTGAGAGGCCCACGTACCGCAAAAAAAAAAGAGTTTACCCTAACATGAGGAAGGGAGAACCAGCTCCCCACAGCCACATAGCAAATTCATAGTAAGTCTCGTCTTCTTTTTAGTATTTTATGCAAAGATTCTCATACAATCTTACTTGCAAAATTTGTATCCTCCTTTTCCTTTTTCTTTCATGTTATCTAACCACGGGGAGAACAGTCGGAATTGAATGTTCCTTTGCCATGCTCTATCCTGAGCGTACCAAGTAGGTAGTAGGTACCTGTCTGTACCAAGTAGGTAACATCTTGATGACAAAGAGCTGTGATTTGATTAATTTTCTCTCAGTCCTGTTTCTCTTTTATAATCTTAACTTTCAGCTGAGTTCCTGTTTTTAAAATTTCCATTCTCAGGCAACATTCACACTTTATGAAAATAGCCATGCTTTCCAAGGGCTAATTGAAACTCTACAGCTTGTATTACATCTTTTACCAAAATGATTATTTTATTTCAGAACCAAGCCATAGGGAATTTCAAAGTTATCAATTTTCCCAACTAAATAAAGCTTACGAACACTCATTAAAACGCCTCCCTTCTTCTATACACAAGTGTTTATTGCATACTTGATAAATAGATACAAACTGTGTGGAAAACATGAATCAGATATTGAAACTTCCCTATTTGGGATTTAGTAAAGATGATATAATCTTTACACAAATAATTAAAATAGAAAGCAGAAATATCCACACATTTTGAAAGGCACAGAAAATGTTATGGGACTTCAGAATAAAAGTATTTAACATATTTGGAGTACCTACTACATGCCAGGCAATATTCTAAAGGCTTCACTTGCATTAATTTTTTTAATCCGCACAACAACCATATGAGTATTATTTTTATCCACTGTTTACTGATGAGGAAATTGAGAAACAAATAAATAGTGGATCTTGGATTTTAACTGAGGCACGGCAAAACTATGTAAGGAACTAACATGATGTATTGTCTTCCTTACAATAATGAAATACTATAGCTGTTCTAGTCATAAATAAAACCAAAGAAAGCTGTTGGTACTTAATCCACACTTTTGTATACATTATGTTTTCAGATAAACTATAAAATCACAAGGAAGTCTTTTCCTCTCTTGGAGTACCTGGGAAGTGAAATACAGTTACTATCATTGTATGTAGTCAACAGCAATTCTTTTATAATCTAATGAAAGAGCTACAGCATTTGAATGCACACGAAACACTTTAGAAATTGATATTAGCGGGGAAATTGAAAGGGAAAAAATCTGTTATAGTTTGTAGGAAAACAATGGCAAATATCTAATGGGTTGCAGCATCAAAAACACATGCATTTCTGGAGAAAAATCCCTGCCCAAGTGATGTGTAAATAAATAAACACAATAGGATAAAAATTATATTAAAAGTAGGAACACATGAAGAAACATAAATCTAAGAAGGAGCATTTGAAACTCTCTCTGCCAAGATTTTGCTTTCTGTGGGAAAGTCATTCTTTAGCAACTAACCATGGCTCGTGCACGGAAAGAATTGAGAAGTACACTCATTATGACCAAACATAACACTACAGGTAACCAACTATCTCCACAAACAAAAGTATGAGTGTTCAGAATTGCCCTTTTGTTATCCCTTTCTTCATGTATTTGCATATTCTTTCCAAGATCTCTCTTAATAATACTCAGGATAGAAATGGTGTCAACTGTTAATTATATTACTAGCAACGGATCAGACTTAAATAATTTAGTAAGTTCCACCTTTCAAATAGTAACTGAAGAAATGTTGGCTCAGAAAGAGTGTCTTTTCTTTCTAAGGCCACACAATCAGGAACTGACCAGGTCTATGAACTGACTAACATTTTATTTATATTTAAAGAAACAGATGCCTTGAGTAAGGACTTTACTATTCTATCACTCTTCACAGGATCTCGATAGAAACTACTGCTCCAATATCTATTTTTGATTCCTGCTGTTTCTGAAACTTAGACAGTTAAGCAGGAATCATGGTTTGTAAAATAGAATTTTGGCTAAAATGCATTTGTTCATTCAACAAAACGTACGATTTGTGCTAGGCACTGAGAAAACAAATATGAAATCATGAAACAGCACATTCAAACTGAGCAAAAGAGAAGAAATTGATTAAGGACAAAGGATGATGTAGTGCCCCATAGTTAGTAGCTGCGGGGTGCTCTTTCCAGCCCTAGCCTGAAGGGCCAGAATCTAGAGAGCCCTAAACAGAATGGGCAATCCTTCAAGAGCCAGGGGATCAACACCACTCTTAACTCCATCTCCACCCTGTGATCTCCTGCTGGTACCTCCTGCCAGTTGAACCCAGGCTGAAGCCCCCTAGAGCACAGAGCAGAATGGCAAAGATAAAGATTGGACCTGAAGAAGCTAAGGAAAGATATCTAGCACAGACAGTCTACACCTTTCTTTAAGTAGCTTACTGGATAATGGAAAAAGACAGACATATAAACAAATTAAGACAGTGAAGTATTATTGGTTCTATAGTAGTTGAACAGTATACTCGAGGCTCTAGGAAGCACTCAGTCCTCGCATTGTCTTCTGTCAATCCATGTAATACATAACCACAAACCAAAGATATTGACAGTAATGGGAAGGACCCAGTGAAGAGTGAATGAAAGAAGAGCAATAATAAAGAAGAAAGCTAAGAACACAGGAAAATGTAATGTTTGGTTTCCACATGGAAAAACCCATCAGGGTAATAAAAGTCTCCCCTAAAATTCAGAGCAAACAATATTCAGTTACTGACACCGCAGTCTAGGGCAGAATATCCATACTTGCCCACAAAGAAATCATTGATCAACAGAATCATTAACATTCAGAATGTTGGAAGGGATCTTAAGAAAAATCTTTTCTTTCTTCCTTCCTTTCATCCTTTTTTTTCTTCTCACTTGGATTTGGAACATTTACTATGTAGTGTGCTCTTTATAAGGAACTGGGAATGAAGTGTCAAGCAAAGTAGACACACTCTGCGATATCATAAAACTTATATTCTGCTGAGCATGGCTGACCTGAACCAAATAAACATAAAGTACAATGTGGTTGGACTTCCATGGTGGTCCAGTGGTTAAGACTCCCCGATTCCACTGCAGGGGACTTGGGTTTGATCCCTGGTTGGGGAACTAAGACCCCGCATGCTGCGTGGCTCAGCCAAAAAAAACACAATGTGGTCAATCCTATAATGGAAAATTAGGGAGCAACCAGAAACTGTGTGAGAGAGAATAATCAACTTCGTCTAGGGGTAGGAAGTAGGATCAGGAAAAATTTCCCTGAGATAGCAGTGTCTGAGCTGAGAATTAATGTGGTAAAGGGGTGAGAAAGAAGAAATGAAAATCAACCCTACATTTAAGCCTAAAGAATTTCAAAATCTGAACATTTCTATGAAATACTAGGGAATATTGATATCAGAAATACATTTAAGATAACTATATATAAATACATGAATGTACTTACCTCTACATATAAGTTTTTCTATTGGGAAAATTGAAAACACTAGTCAATTTATAGAAATAAAGAAGCTGGAAAAAAAGGGAAAGCAGCACAGTGAGAGATACTTTAAAGATATTTGTAATATTTTCTAGAGATATCCAAGCCACAATACTAAAGCAAGTGGAAGATTTTTATTTCAGTCAGAAATTGAAGCAATTAGTAAAAGTGTGAAATCCATAATCATTTGTTGGGCTGCTTTTAAAAGTGTTTATCATCACATTTAGTAAATTTCACTATCATAATTGACCATATTCTTCTCTCCACATGGCAGGAAGAAGCACACATGCTCCTTACTGATGCCACTAGAAGACACATGCATTGAACCCCAGGAGCAAAATTTAACTTTAATGCATATATAGGAAAATCACTTTACTCATAACTATGCACAAGTATAATTACTGAACAACGATGAAATGGCATGCAATTAAGTGGAATACCCAGGGATCAGCCAGGGCGTAGTTACAGAATAGAGACCAAAGGAATAGCTGTTCAGGGGATAGCAAAATCGTCCAAGAACAATGTTCCCTTTCCCTCTCCTGTTGACTTCTCAGAGGAGGCTGGGAATGTATCCTAGTGGATTCAGATGAAGAACTACTGTTCTCCCAAACAACCCTCTGTCTTCTCCTGCTTACATCCAGATTCTCTCTAGTAGTAGACGTTTAAGGATAAGAAAAAAAAAATCAACATAACAAAAATATAGGCTGGATTTGTTACAGCTCCCGAAAGTTTTATCTTGGTCATCACCATACAAGAGATTAGGTCTAAAATCACCAACACCTTAGAAATTGACACAATGACATTATGTGTGATTACATAGCTGTGCTATAAGAATGGCAATCATATGTCCCAGTTTTCCCAAAACAATCTCCGTTTGTGCCTATTGCCTCAGTGGAATTACTAATAGTATCCACTATTAATACTATTAATAGTATAAAAGGTGTACTATTTACAATGATAAATTAGACAGTCACCCTATGAATAAGAAGAGTATAAGGATAGCATGCTGGGTAAATATGCTATTTGAGTACATCATTGTATTCAAGGGAATAAAATTAAATTATAATTAATGAGTCTACATTTTCTCTGTGCACTGCTTGGTAGCAAATATGAATACCACAAAGAGACTTATTGGACTAAAAATTTGATACCTTTTATAAATTATGTATATCGAATAAAATCCCACTCTTACTTTGGGACAGTAACAAACTTTTCTCCAGCAGCTTGAGAGGTGAGTGCCATTTTCCAAACATTTTAATCAAGAATTTAACCTGTATCAAATCAGTTGTGATCACTGCACAGTTCAGTTCCATCATTACACCCATCTTTATATGCATTGACTTATTTTCCCTCAGGGGTCAAAGATACTCTCACAGTATGCTAACATATGACAAGGAAGGTGTATGACCTTCTTATCCCAGTGCTGTCTGGTATAGTGTGCCCTACACTTCTTTACTCCATGACACCTGAACGTACTTACTGGAATTCATGGGCATTTTAATCAAATAACCATGGAAGAAGAAAACATTATAGCTCACCTCACTAATTGACTTTTTGTATAGGCTATGCTTGATTTTTGTCTTAATATACTTTTTTAAACTTTTAATTTCTGCAGTGAAATTTTTGTGAAGACACCGTGTTATTCATATAAGATTTCCCTTGAGAGCTGAGGCCGTATGGGTATAATTCTTAGCATAAAGTAGAAGGGAAGCACAATTTGAATAAAAAGTTACTGAATAAACTTGCAGATCTATCCATTCTTTGTCTTGGAAACCATCACATCTATTCTTCTCTACCAAAAACTGATCAGGAGATTCAAGGCTGCAACTGAAGCTTATTATAAAAGAGGATATCTGAAATGCTTTCTACCTATAGCTTAAGAAATAGTAGTTGATACTGGGCATATACCCTGAGAAAACCAGAATTCAAAGAGAGTCATGTACCAAAATGTTCATTGCAGCTCTATTTACAACAGCCCAGAGATGGAAACAACCTAAGTGCCCATCATCATCGGATGAATGGATAAAGAAGATGTGGCACATATATACAATGGAATATCACTCAGCCATAAAAAGAAACGAAATTGAGCTCTTTGTAATGAGGTGGATAGACCTAGAGTCTGTCATACAGAGTGAAGTAAGTCAGAAAGAGAAAGACAAATACCGTATGCTAACACATATATATATGGAATTTAAGAAAAAAAAAATGTCATGGAGAACCCAGGGGTAAGACAGGAATAAAGACACAGATCAACTAGAGAATGGACTTGAGGATATGGGGTGGGGGAAGGGTGAGCTGTGACAAAGCGAGAGAGTGGCATGGACATATATACACTACCAAACGTTAAGGTAGATAGCTAGTGGGAAGCAGCCGCATAGGTGCTGTGAACACAAGCCAGCAGGTAGAAATGATAGCCGCACCCTTACCCTAGATTAGAGGTTTAAAAACTCCACTAGTCTTCACACTGGACAAGAGGTTGTCCAGTGAGTTTAGAATCTAAGAAGTTTCAAGGAAGTTAGTTTACCTTTGAGTTAGGTCATAAGTCCCCTCTGTGATTGCTGTACATGAATACATAGCTCTTTGTAATGTTTTTCGGAAACTGAGATTATCAAGATACCAATGTCCTGCCAGATTAAGAGTATATTGTAGAGCTGAACTTTGAGGTACTGTGCAGTTTTTTTCTTTCATGCTGTGATTTATAATGTTTGGTGAGAATCCTTGGGATTAAAGTTTTGGTTCCAAAAGGAAAAAAGAAAAAAAAAAGGATCCACCTGCCAATGCAGGGGACACGGGTTCGAGCCCTGGTCCGGGAAGATCCCACGTGCCGCAGATCAACTAAGCCCGTGAGTCTCGATCTTCCGCCCCAAACCCCATAACTCCAGACCAACCATAAGAAAAACATCAGAAAACCAACAGACAAACAAACTGAGGGACAAAGTACCTGACCAGTCCTCCTCAAAACTTTCAAGGTATCAGAACCCAGGGACGTCTGAGAAATGTCACAGCCCAGAGGAGACTGGGACAGAAAAAGGATGTTAGGGGAAAACTAGGGAAATTCTAATAAAGTGTGGACTTTAGTTAAAAAAAAAAAAAAAAAAAGAAAAGAAAAGAAATAGTAGTTGAATCCTATACAGCAGTCATGCATCAGGAGATCAATTCAACATGGTGATCTAAGAGGGGAAGAAAAGCATGTGATTTATTTAAGTAATATATCATTAAAATCTATGTTTATTTCACCAGAGAAATCAATGGATCGGATGTAAACAGAAAGAATGAACTAAGTTTCTGATGAAAATAAACCAAGAACAGAGTAAGACAAACAAAGGTGTAGCTAAAACTCCCATCATGGAGGGTTACATTCATTTCTAGATAAATACGCCATGCTCTTTGGATTTGACTCCAATACCTATTTACATAGATGGAAAAAGAGAACCAACCAAATGTCCCCCTTCGCCACTTCAAGGGGTAACTGCTGGGAAGAGGCAATTACAGTCAAATTGCTTACACCTTAAACCCCAGGTGCTCTAGACGGATGGACAACCCCTACAGTGTGAGTCTGCAGCTCTGAGACTCAGGGGAGTGGAGTAGGCAAAGTCATGATAGATGTGTTTTGTAAAAAAAGAAAGAAGACCTTCAAAGTTAGAAGACTAAATAAGGGCCTATGGGAGTGGGTGAGAGCCCTATTTCAACAACAAAAGTACATTTTTTTAAAAAATGCATTTGTCAAGGTAAAATGAAAATACAAAAGAAGGAAAAGATGTGGGAGAGGAGGAAGAGGATATAAATCAAAAGGATGAGTCACTGTATGTACAGGTTTCCCAGCTGGACTGAGCATTATATATTCAGAAAATATTCTTTGAGAAACTTTGAGAAACACAAGGCTCTACGCGGAGCCAAAGATGAGTCAGATACATAAGAACCTTGCCCTCATGAGTGAGCTTTGAAAAGGAAAAGGATAGCTAGCCTGTAAATAGACAACATGGAAATACAAATACTTGGTTGGACAACTTTAAGAATAGAAATTGTCTTCAAGCAAATATGCAGTGTTTGAGAATTCTGGCATCATACTTGCTGAGTTTGGACTCCTGATTCTACCACTAAGTAGTTATGTGACCATGGGCAGGTATTTAAAACTATAAAATGAAAATCATGAGAATAATCTTCACATGATTAGGGTGAGGACTAAATTAAATAGTGCATATAAAGTATCTAGCGCTCTGAATTAGTATGAACATTCAAATAGAAAGTAGTTATATTATTTGTCCTGACTGTTCTTAGGGAACCCTGCTATCCCCTCAAGAGTGTTGGTTTTATTATCTGGAAAGACGAAGCTAATAATACCAACACATCTTACAGGATCCCAGTGTCAGGGAGGAAAAACAATTTTTCCTCTACCCTTCTAGATTCTTGGCTGAGATTCCATCGGTGATAAAAGACAGATGGACAGGAGGAGAAAAACAAACAGAAGTTTAATAACATGTATACTCCCTGTATACATTCAAGACACCAAGGAAAACTGACTAACTCCCCAAAATGGTCCAAGCTATCACCTTAAATACCATCTCCAGCTAAAGACAAAAGAAGATGTTGGGGGCTGGGGAGCCAGTTATTAGAGGTTACCGGGAAAAGCACAGTTAACGAGAGTAAGGTTGTAATGCAGATTGACGTCCATGCCTTCTCCACTGCTAAGAGTTTCTAGAGATTTGATCACCCTCCTCATCCTGGTGGAGAGGGAAACAACCTTACAAATGAAGATTTTCCTTATAAATGTCTCTTACAAAAGAGTAATTTCTACTCAGTTCTCAGAGCTTTTCCTGTGCCTGCAGTTTCTTAAAAATAACCAACTCAATCCGTATGCCAACGAGGCATATTTTGGCAAATCCTGCTCCCCTTCACTAGGAAGGTAATAAGTGACGTATTGCAGATAATTGTTATGTTTGCACATTTCAGACGAGTTCCATTATCAATATGGAAAAACATATACACATTAGATGAATTCTTTACTGATAAAACTTCCCCAATATTAGTTTTTATTGGGTAAAGGTTTTTCTCTACCAAGATCAAACCCATCTTGGATTTTTATAATAGGTTTTAGCTATTTGCAAGGTTTCTATGCAAATGTCTACTGAGGAAATCCCAAACCAGCTATGAGCTGGTGTACCCTGCCCTTTAATTGATTTCCAGATAGAGAGCACTGCCCAGGGAGTCATGGAACACACACTCCTGTAGAGCCATTCTCCTTTATCTAGATTACCCTTGATGTGTTATCAGGAAACCCTGCAGTGCTCTCTCTCTTCAGGGGATCATTTTTTCCTTTGGGTGGATATGCCAGGGTTTTACAGATAACACAATTGGGGGTTTTCATGGCCATACCTCTTATAATCACAAACTGAGAAGCAAAACCTCTCTTGCATCTAATTTAAGGCAGCCTCTTAAATTCTAGCAATATCCTATTCAACACAATATACGCTTTTAAATAAAGCACTTTTTTTTTTTTTTTTCATTTTGTTTGTCAACACACTGTTTGATGCTGGGGATGATTTACTCAAGAGCAAACACTATCAGATACCTGCGGTTTCTCTGTATTACCTCAGGGGGGCTTCAAAACCCACCACCTCAGATCTCAGCACTTCAAAGAGTTTCCCCTGAAGCTGTGCTTACAGCGTAAGCTAACAAACAAGGTCCTGCTTGCCTTCACACACCTTTTGCCACATTAAAATCTTAGCTGCACCAAAATAACAACTCTCTCTGCATCAGTCGGTGGTGGAGTTGGGGGTGCCTGCCATGCATTTTAACTTTTCAAAATCACAAACCACAAGCCAAGTGAAAAATTATCTAAGTGGGCTTTTGCCAGATCTTCTAGCCAATACTTTTCTCTCCATAGGATATAGCTCCACCTTATGGCAGGAACTTATTTAAAGTGGAGACAGGATACGGAAGGCAAGAAGACAGCACACATTTAAATTTTTTTTTTTTTCTCTAGAAGCATACTTTTCCTTTCACTCCAACTGCAACTGCAGTTCTACATGCAGAAGAGGCAGCGAGACAGTCCTATCTGTCATCCTCGGGAGTCTGTAAACACCTGGCACTAAATCTACTTAATGACTGCTTTGAACAAAGGAGTAGCTAAGGAGACGAAGGATGGGTTTATAAAGCTGCAAAAGAAAAAAAAAATCACGAACTGTGATATTCTGGTTAGTAGGACTGTATTAATTTTCTCTGTTACCTTATCACCTTATCTCTCCATTCACCTGTTTTTTTGTCTTATCCATCCTTTAGGTTTGCTTGGTGCCAGTGTCTACAAGCTAACTCCTAGAAGCCAAGAACCACCTACTCCTGGCTTAAAAAGTGAGTCAAGTTTTATTTTAAACTTTTCAAAACTCTACCATAAATACTTGCTATTCCTAGATCCCATTCCTTTACAGCTAGGTGACAGCTGGTTAATATTTGTTTTTCAAACTTTGTCATTGAGTATACTGGGTACGTTTAGAAATATGTTAAAATGTCATAGGAAACTTCTGAAGCTTTTTCACCTATATTTGAAATTTTGGAAAAGGGGATTAACTTTTACTGCCATCCTTTCCATGTGGCTGTAACTTTGTTAGGGAATAGAACATATTTTATCTAACTTAAAACCCACAGCTATCTTCCAAAATATTCACATTCCCAGTTTACTTGTAACATCAAGTAGTTTCCCCAAGGGTAGGCAGCTAATAAATCTTCCTACAACGCTACATCACGTTTTTCTACAACATCAATTGGCTGAGCCTTTGAAAAAAGAGTTATATGGCAGGTGAACATTTAGCATCTTTCAAATCCCACTGAATAGATAACTACTTTGCCTATAAGCTTTTCCAAAACAATAAAGTGAGAAGGAATCTTAAACAGAACCTCATATATCTTACCCTAGCCCAGTAGTAAGCATTTATTGAATACCGGCTACAGGTAGGAAACTATACTAGGCGTTATAAGATTATAAACAGAAAAAGGATATTGCTTCTCTCCTCAGTGGTACTGATAGGGACAGAGAAAAGGGACAAAGTAGGTGATTCAATAGTTAATCCCACTAGGGGATTGTAAGTAGAAAAAATATGGGAGACTCCTGTAAGTTAATGATTACTCAAGAAAGCAGGTTTGCTTAACCACTAAACCAAGCAGGCTTGCTTAGCAACAAAACCATGCAACAGAAGCACGAGACATGCCCCAAAACAATAAAACAATGGTGGCATGAGACCCACATCCTGCCCAGTAAGCTCAGTATGTAAATGATCCCTGGGACATGCTCCCTGCACACATGAAAACAATAATTTATGGACCTAGCCTGACCATGTAGGGACAAAAAGCCCAACCTGGAGGAGAAACTGATGATGAAAGTATGACGTCTACTCAAGAATGAGGAAGGAAGTCTTCTCCCCCTCCCCACTTTTCCTTTGATTATAAAACTGTAGCCCACTAAGTTCTCGGGTCGAGGCACCTGCTCGCCCACTGGCTTGCAAGCCTCACAATCATCCTATTCTGATAAATCACTTCTAATCTATCACTTTGCCTCTTGCTGAATTCTTCCTGCACTGAGACATGAAAGACCGGGGCTCCCCGGAGCCCCCTGGAAACAACACCTATCAGTTTCAGTACTAATGAAGTAACTCATTCAACACACATTGATTAACAACAGAAATGTTCCTGGCAATGGGAGAGAAGCTGAGGCTACCTCTGCAGGAGAAGGCAGATATGTAAACAACTGCTATTAAACTCAATAATAAGTATCACACTCACAGGAGAAAGGATTCAATACTTTCCAGGTGAAAGAAAAGGAAACAGGAGTTTTGAGAATGCTTCTTTGGGGAAGACTCACTGGAGATGGATCTTTAGGGTGAATCCCTCAGATGTTTTATTTCACATCACCTAGTATCAAATGAAACATGTTTCATTTCAATATAATGTTAAATGGGATTATATATATAAAATATAGGGGCTTCCCTGGTGGCGCAGTGGTTGAGAGTCCCCCTGCCGATGCAGGGGACGCAGGTTCGTGCCCTGGTCTGGAAAGATTCTACATTCCACGGAGCGGCTGGGTCCGTGAGCCATGGCCGCTGAGCCTGCGCGTCCGGAGCCTGTGCTCCGCAACGGGAGAGGCCACAGCAGTGAGAGGCCCGCGTACCGCAAAAAATCAATTAATTAATTAATTAATTAAAATATATATAATATACATATGTGTATGTGTAATCTTATTTTTTCTGTGGTCACTACCTCAAAATAGCCAGATATATATTAGTATAGCACAAATTTTCATCTAAGTTGGAGAAAGTACAATAGCTCCACTATGATTTCTGCAAATTCTCAGAGTGCTTACTACCATCTCCTGCTCAGCTGTGAATCTACGCTCCTGCCTCCACTCAAATAGTTCATTTTGGGGACTGTCTCACTATCTCGTGCTTGCTGCTCCTCTAAGATATAGAATCCAGTTTTTTCCCTTATTTCTATTGTGTAAGTCACTCCCGTGAAGAATTTGTGAGTATATAATGTGCTTTGGAGAACAGAAGATAGGTTTGGGGAAATTAGAGGGAATTAGATAGACAGACGATGATGATGGTGATACATAGATGATAGATGATATAGATAGACATCATCTCACAAAAATGCAAAAACTCTGTAAATTGAATACTAGATGTTTTGTAATTAAAGTTTTTCTGGGCCATTTCCAAAACAACCTCTAGCTTCCTACCAAACTGCTCAGACTTTTTCTTCTCACAAGTTTCATCATCACCCACCAGAAATTCCAAATTTTTCTTTGCCTTTTTGCAGGAAAATACAACAATTACTCCAGACCCCCACGGTCCATCTTTACTAATTCATCCTTATCGAATACTTTCAGGAGAGCAAAAGAGCCTTTATTTTACACAACCCATCAGCCTTATAAGACATAGTTTTAAATAATAATGCTTATTTTCCTCAACTACATTTAAAGAGGTTTGTTAAGATAACAGGCCCAAAATGGAGTTCTTATGCTAAGCCCCACATCACCAAACTGAGACAACTTAACTACAGTTTCAACTCGCCCAGAAAAGAAATCCTGAACCAGTCAATGAGGAATTGCGTGATTAACATTTGTTAGGCAGTTTGCCTGATAAACCTCTGTCATGCCCTACAAGGAAAAGAACCTTGCAATAACCAGTCTGTTTTTTTTGCCTAGACAACTTCTTATCCCTGCTCCCTTCCACCCTAAGTCTTTCATTTTGTACAGCTCCTTGGAGCTCCTTTATGTCTGCTAGATTGGATGCTGCCCAATCATAAATCGCTGAATAAAGCCAAGAAGATCTCTAAAATTCACTCAGTTGAATTCTGTTTTTAACAGGTCACAACAGTGCGTAACATAGCAATCCCTTAGTAAGTGATATTAATAAACTGGTAGTATAACACAGTTATGTAAGAATTACCATGATATAGTTGAGACATACTTAATCAAATGGACATGAAAAAATTTGTTATACATATGTCCTAGACAGACCTGCAATTTTAATTTTATTCACCAGAACTAATTTGTACTTTTAATATTTAACATGATATTGAATATAGAACTTTGAATTATACAGCTGAATATCTTAGGTTCAAGAATGAAACGTAAACTGAGAGTGACTACTTGCTAGACACAATACAATAATAGCCCTTCAAAATGATCAACAGGTTAAATATTTTCATCTTGACAAGCTGATGCAATTACCAAAATAATTACCTATCCGTTAACTATCTATCTCTAGATACTATAGAAGAGGACTAAGAATAATATGGACTTTATCTTATTTAAAAGAACAAAGTAAACATTAGAAGGACACACTATTTCTCCTCTCTTCTGTCTTTTGTTTAGACCTTTGTTGACATCTTTATTTTCACCCTACTTATGTCTTAACTTGCATCTTTTTTTTTTTTTTTTTTTTTTTTTTTTTTACGCATCCCCTGCATCGGCAGGCGGACTCTCAACCACTGCGCCACCAGGGAAGCCCTTAACTTGCATCTTATACAAATTTCATTCATGTTTTAGCATCCAAGTTCAAGGTCAACTCTACTTGTGAAGTTTTCTTTATTATTCCATATACATCATTCATCCCATCTTCTGAACAACTATAGTCCTGGTTTATGATGAAATTTGGTACTGAAGAAAATGCAATCCTGTATTACTAAAAATTGCCCCATATACTATAATTTTTTGGTTGTTACCAGTATGCAAACTCCAAGAGAGTATTTAACTTCTTTTATACCTACCTCTATAATACAGTCGGTTCCCTACATACAAACCTTCAAGTTGCGAACTTTCAAAGATGTGAACACGCGTTCTTATGTCCAATCACGTAAGTTAATTCATGTGTCTTGGAGTACATTGTCACATGCGTGCATACTCTACAAGTGGTTGTGCTTTTGTGTAGTATCTTTACTGGAGATACTGGAAGAGGATGAGAGCTATTACCCGGACATCACTGGACCATTTTTTCAAGAGGGTAGATAGAATTGAATCCAGCAAGGAACCAGAACCTGTGCCATCAATGTCAGGCGTGAGTGAAACAGGAGCTTACCCTCCGTCTCCTATTGCTGACTATCCTCCAGCTCTACCATCTCCCACCTCATCTCCCTCCTCCTGTCAGTAACTCTTCTTGCCAGTTCACTCGATGCCAGCCCCTGTATGCCAGCTGTTGTACTGTCCTACTATACTCTTCAAGGTACTGTACCGTAAGATTAAAAATGTTTACTTTTTGCATTTGTTTTTTATTATTTGTGTGAAAAGTAGTATAAACCTATTACAGTACAGTACTATAGCCAATTGTGTTAGTTGGGTACCTAGGCTAACTTTGTTGGACTTATGAA
>NW_020172625.1:7022551-7026578 GCF_003031525.2 Neophocaena asiaeorientalis asiaeorientalis
TCACTCTTGTGGCCTCTCCTGTTGCGGAGCACAGGCTCCGGACGCACAGGCTCAGCGGCCATGGCTCACGGGCCCAGCCGCTCCGCGGCATGTGGGATCCTCCCGGACCGGGGCACGAACCCGCATCCCCTGCATCGGCAGGCGGACTCTCAACCACTGCGCCACCAGGGAAGCCCTTAACTTGCATCTTATACAAATTTCATTCATGTTTTAGCATCCAAGTTCAAGGTCAACTCTACTTGTGAAGTTTTCTTTATTATTCCATATACATCATTCATCCCATCTTCTGAACAACTATAGTCCTGGTTTATGATGAAATTTGGTACTGAAGAAAATGCAATCCTGTATTACTAAAAATTGCCCCATATACTATAATTTTTTGGTTGTTACCAGTATGCAAACTCCAAGAGAGTATTTAACTTCTTTTATACCTACCTCTATAATACAGTCGGTTCCCTACATACAAACCTTCAAGTTGCGAACTTTCAAAGATGTGAACACGCGTTCTTATGTCCAATCACGTAAGTTAATTCATGTGTCTTGGAGTACATTGTCACATGCGTGCATACTCTACAAGTGGTTGTGCTTTTGTGTAGTATCTTTACTGGAGATACTGGAAGAGGATGAGAGCTATTACCCGGACATCACTGGACCATTTTTTCAAGAGGGTAGATAGAATTGAATCCAGCAAGGAACCAGAACCTGTGCCATCAATGTCAGGCGTGAGTGAAACAGGAGCTTACCCTCCGTCTCCTATTGCTGACTATCCTCCAGCTCTACCATCTCCCACCTCATCTCCCTCCTCCTGTCAGTAACTCTTCTTGCCAGTTCACTCGATGCCAGCCCCTGTATGCCAGCTGTTGTACTGTCCTACTATACTCTTCAAGGTACTGTACCGTAAGATTAAAAATGTTTACTTTTTGCATTTGTTTTTTATTATTTGTGTGAAAAGTAGTATAAACCTATTACAGTACAGTACTATAGCCAATTGTGTTAGTTGGGTACCTAGGCTAACTTTGTTGGACTTATGAACAAATCAGACTTAAGAACGTGCTCTCGGAACGGAACTTGTTCGTATGTAGGAGACTTACTATACCGTTGGGCTGCACCCCACAGGCCTACAAGGCCTGCACTTGCCCAGCTTTAAGACTGAAGAAAGAGCCCTGAGTCAGCAACAGAGACATCAATGGCTTAATGGATGGGGGAGCATATGTGTCTGAAGCAAGGTCCTGGAGCAACACCCCACCATGTGCAGTGCATGGCGGGCAGGACAGGGTGGCAGTCTTCACTCCCAGAGGGGGAAAGAGAGATTACCAGTTATAGAGGAATTGACATCAGGTGGGTTCATTAGTTACCAGGGATACCAGCAGAGAGGCATGCCCCTCACTGCACCTTAGATAAGAACAATCACCAGCTGGGGTCTGGGGCAAGTACTTAGGAAGGTTAGTCACGTGCTTAAGTGAAACAGGCACTGGTCGGCAGGGGATTTACAGAGAGCAAAAGAACAGCCATCTTGAGTGGCATGACGGTACAGTCTACCCCTATGTGCCCTGTACGACCCTTACAATTTTGATCCACCCCTTTTCTGCAATATCCCTGGGGTCAGGTATGCAGAGGGCACCGAAACCAGATACGGCAAATACAATACAGACAGGCCACCCCTGGTTTTCACAAACTCAGAGCCCCTCCATGGGGAGGGGAAGGCCCCGGCTCTGAAAGAAACATTCTGGTGGCCTAGCCAGGAGTCAGCAGTCACAGTACAGGTCTGCCATCCCATGTTATGTTGGGTGCCATCAGGGGTGGACCCATTAGGTCTTTCCAAGCAAAAAATAGTCCCACTATTTGGACCTGTATGTCCAGAGCCAGCCTATTCCATTCCACACAGCATTGCCCAGGGGTGCTCACGGGCAGTCAGTTATACAGTAACGTTTACGTCAGAAGATGGCCCTTCTGACGTATTGGCATATGGGACCAGAAGATGGTGAGTCTTTTCCCGCATTGTCAGAAGTCCCCACATAGTCATATTAACTGGGTCGATTTTTCATGGAAGTCCAGAGGAGGGCAACAACGGCATCTCACTGTAGACCCAGCAGTTAGACTCATTTCACAGCGAGGCCCGTGTTGCTACTCAGTCCTCGGACAGATTTCCCTTTACTTGGGCTAGGCATGAAATGTAAGACATCTAACAGGCATAACACAGGGGAGATCACGACAATTAAGCAAAATATAAGCAGTAACCACATCTGAGATAATACCACACCCACCTGTGGTTTTTGCCCTACTCTGCAATACAGTTCAGAAAACTCAACTTTTCAAAAATACAAGAACGTGTCTAAAATCACATATACAATGGCCACCTAGTTTTACCTTGGATGTCTGAACCACAGCTACTACATTTTGACTTTCAAATCCATTCCCTTCCTCAGTGGCCAAAGCAGATGTACAATGCATGTCTGAAAGACCACAAAACAGGCTACTCTGGTCAGCAAAATTTGTTACACAATATATAAGCCAGAATGACTTCCCCATACCTCAATATGTAAGGCCAACTGGCCCGAGGCAGGGGAACACAATCAGATTCACGGGTTGCATCAGACCGAAATTCTCCCGACCACCCAGTTCCAGAAACTGCCCTGGAGACATTCCGGACCACCCAGTTCCAGGAACTGACCTGGGGACTTTGCACCCGGCCCAGCCTTCCCTCCTTTCGAGGGGCGGGACTAACGGTCCCCCAGGATACCCGAAAAGACCACCAAATAAGGAATACCCTGCGCCCTCCCAGATTCACCACACCCCTTTCCCTTCCCCTAGAAAATTTTGCCCAACCCTCGCCCAGGTGCGACTTCTCTGGCCCCTTTCTCTCGGACCAGTGAACCTCGCCCGGGAGCGCTCCCTAATAAAGCGCACTTGAAGCTTTCCTCTGTTTCGCGGTGCCGTTTGTTAAGATCCGACCTTACACAATACATATAGATTTTTTCCATCATTTCCCCTTTTGATTGCAAATCTTTCAGCAGAAATCATTGGTGATCAAAGTATCCATCCCTCAGTGCTGGGGTCTCCAGGTTCAGATCATGTCCCTCCATGTTAGGCCTCCTTTATATTCGCCTAGACATTCACGTTGGGGGAAAACTAATCAAATCTTGTGAACAGACTTAGAGGTATGTTAATGGGGAAACACCGTAGGCTATACATTTTCTCTTTAAAATTACCCTTAATCCACCAAACACAGCCAAATCAAGACTAATTCGTTTGCAAAACAAGTCTGGTTAATTGACCATAAAGGTTCCTCCAAACTGGCTGTGGTGGAAATCCTCAGAAGTCTCAGACTGAATTATCAAAAGGCCTCTCAAGGCCAGGAAAGCCATGCCAAAGGTCTGGCATCAGACTCACTGGATTTCTCTCTTCTAGAAGTCCCCAAAATATCGCGATTCCTGCACATGCCAGGAGACAGTCTTTCCCATTTACCTGCTCAGAACCCAAGAGTCTCCAATTTCTGGAGGGAATAGGCAGAGAGAAAAAAAAAATCTCACAGAGGTATAATTTACCAAATTGCTGTAAGTCCTAAGTAACTTGACGGGAAAGGCTTCCCTATATTTGGAAAGCACAGATCGAAACTAGTAATATTCCAGACAAAAATCCATAAACACTATAACCATATTCACCAGTTCACTCAGGAAACAATCCTAACTTTTTATAAAGTCATCAGGTTTTCCCTTGGATACTTTCATTTCTTACCCAGTTCCCCAGTATAATCTGAGATTTATCAGAGTACAACTGTCTATAAATGACAGAAAGACTTAAAAAGTCACGGTTAGGGGCTTCCCTGATGGTGCAGTGGTTGAGAGTCCGCCTGCCGATGCAGGGGACACGGGTTCGTGCCCCGGTCTGGGAAGATCCCACATGCCACGGAGCGGCTGGGCCCGTGAGCCATGGCCGCTGAGCCTCCGCGTCCGGAGCCTGTGCTCCGCAACGGGAGAGGCCACAACAGTGAGAGGCCCGCGGTACCGCAAGGAAAAAAAAAAAAAAG
>NW_020172625.1:7026808-7049346 GCF_003031525.2 Neophocaena asiaeorientalis asiaeorientalis
CCCGCGCGACCGAAAAAAAAAAAAAAAAAAAAAAAAGTCACGGTTAAACATTTGATCACAATGTAATTGACAAAAGAAACTTAGTTTCTGCTGTCACATGCAACATTTTAAGATAACTAGAATAATGACATTATAATCCTAACCCTTAAAAACCTTAATATCTGGCAAAAACTAAGAAGCAAGTAATTGTGCATTTCCTGATTGGAAACTTATGCTTTAGTGAACTTCCTCTTCTAAGAAGGCAAGGGTAGGTAAACTTAGACCCACCTAGCAATTAACGTCCCAATATTTTAATCTATTTGAAATGACCCAGATAGTCAATGAATTCTCACCATTTAACTTAGTCTAGTTTCAAGTTACAAAAATCTGAAGGGACTATTTTAGATAGACATTCCCAAAACATAATTTTTCTATAGTTTACCTAAAAGCTCTTTTTTTCCCCCTTCACTCTTAGAGATCACACATGACTAAAGTTCCCGAGAGCCCAGGTAAGTCATTTACATCTCAAAGGCGCAAGAGAAATACCAGTTTCTTCTAGAGAGGAACCAATTAAACCAATTACAAAAGGCTCACTTGGATGCAATAGCAGAGCCATTAGGGGCCATTGTTCTCCAGATCTCTTGGCAGCCCCCATTCCGCAAGGATAGCCACCACAAACAAGCCCCACATACTGGTGGACGGCCACCCTGGGACTTCCCCCGCAACTTTCAGGAGCACCCCTGGAACTTCTGGGCCACAGGAGTTAGTGGACGGCCCTTGCAACATTCCATTCCCCGTCCTGTATTTCCCGACATCTCAGCGCTCACAGGAGCTTCCTCGGTCTCCTGGCTGCTCCTCCAATTAATGGGCTGCTCCCCGCGGGCCTACAAGGCCTGTACTCGCCCAGCTTCAAGACCAAAGAAAGAGCCCGGGGTCAGCGACAGAGACATCAACGGTTTAACCGAAGGGGGAGCTTACTTGTCTGGAGCAAGGTCCTGGAGAGACACCCCACCGTGTGCGGCCAACACTGAGCAGGACGGAAGCAGGCTGCGCTTCCGGGTGGGGAGGAAGACGCTGGTTATAGGGGGACTGACTGCAGGTGCGCTCATTGGTTACCAGGGAAACCGGCAGAGGGCACGCCCCTCACTGCCCCCTTGATAAGAACAATCCCCAGCTGGGGCCTGGGGCGAGTATGTAAAAAGGAGGTCAGTCAGGTGAGTAGAGTGTAGGTGAAGCAGGCACTGCTTGGACAGTTGACGTACAGAGAGCAAGAGAACAGCCATCTTGAGCGGCCTGACCATACAAATACCTTGTTGTTCGGCCTTGTGATTGATGTCTAAACAGTACTAAGTGCACAATTTTTATGTACTTGATACATGTAATAAGAAAATCTTATAGCACAACTTTTGAAAATACCAATTTAGGGGATAGAAGAGAGGCTTTTTCTCGATAGTATCTCCCGCAGTATTTTGAGAAAGCATATGTTAAAACCGAAAACTGTCATGCAATAAGTTCCTAATATCCGTTTCTTGATTTTGAATTTGTACTTAGAGTTCTGTCATATTAGCCACGTACTGAACACCTGAGGAAGTTATTCTGTGTGTTCCCAGGACACAGCACTCCAGGGACAATCTTGCATGTTAGAGTCACTTTTCCAATTTCAAACCATGAAAGCAACATAAGTAAACAAAAAACAGGAGGACAAATCTGTAAAAATGATTAGAAAATGATAAGGAAAAATTCTTATAGTTGAATAAGTTAAACAGTCTATCTCCATATTATGCTACTTTCTTAATTTAAGGAAACATTTATTCTGCAGTGTTTAGTTAATTTTGTGCTTGATAGAGATGAAGAATTGGTATGCTTTAGTTTGTAGTTTAAACCTATGAAAATTCTTAGTCAATAGTCTATTTAGGAATAGACTAGTCAATAATCTATTAGGTACTGCAAACTATATGTAATGTGATAAATAATTACATTAATGGTGTAGGGGAGCACAACTTGCTACCCCAAAATTTCTCTTTGGCGTGTGGATTAAAGTTAAAAACAACCAAAGCTCAAAAGATTCAGGTAGAAACTTTGACCTTCCCCCTAACTGCCAAAAAGAATTCAAATAGAGGACCTCTTCCTAGAATAGAGCTTTCACCAGAGATATCTACAAAGAATATGGGCTAGGTGTTCTGGAGGAAACTCTAGGCAGGGCCTAAAGATCAGAGTCTACTATGTGTCCCATTGTCTCTGCACAGACCAGCAAGCATTTATTTACCAAACATTTGCTTTTCCATCTCCACGTGAACTGTCTTCCTCCCCTTTGAGGTCCCAAACAACCACCCCCAACATCCTCTTTTTTGTTTAGTTGCAGATGGTATTTAAGGTGAGGGCTTTGACCATTTTGGTAAGTTACTCAGTTTTCCTGGGTCTCTCCCATGTATACATGTTATTAAACTTTTGTTTTATTTTCTCCTGTTAATCTGCCTTCCAGCCAGCCAAAAGAACCTAGAAGGGTAGAGCAAAATTTCTTCCTCCCCTACAATGGAAAGAAATAAAGGCAGATCTTGAAATTCAGTTTAATTTTGTTTGGAATATATTTTGATTCACATGAAACCACAGAAATGCATCTCAGGGGGCTCCGAGGAGCTCCGGTCCTTCATGTCTCGGCACAGAAAGAATTCAGCAAGAGGCAGTGATAGATAAGAAGTAATTTATCAGAATAGGATGCTTGTGAGGCTTACAAGCGGGTGCATGAGAGAGTGTCACGCCGAGAACTTAGTGGGCTACAGTTTTATAATCAAAGGAAAAGTGGGGAGGGGGAGAAGACCACCTTCTTCCTCATTCTTTTTTTTTTTGTGGTACATGGGCCTCTCACTGTTGTGGCCTCTCCCGTTGCGGAGCACAGGCTCCGGACGCACAGGCTCAGCGGCCATGGCTCACGGGCCCAGCCGCTCCGTGGCATGTGGGATCTTCCCAGACCGGGGCACGAACCCGTGTCCCCTGCATCGGCAGGCGGACTCTCAACCACTGCAGCACCAGGGAAGCCCCTAAGTTTTTTTTTTAATTTTTGTTGTAGCATAGTTGATTTACAATGTTGTGTTAGTTTCAGGTGTACAGCAAAGTGAATCAGTTATACATATATCCACTCTTTTTTAGATTCTTTTCCCGTATAGGCCATTACAGAGTATTGAATAGAGTTCCCTGTGCTATACAGTAGGTCCTTATTAGTTACCTATTTTATACATAGTAGTGTGTATAAGATTTTTGAGAAACCATGTTACTCTCATTACATATGGAAAGTTATTTTCTCCCAGCTTTAAGGTCCTAGGACATAATGTAAGTACAATTCCAAAGTGGTTACAGGTCTTAACTATGGAGAAGTCTAAAATGGTTAGCCAATGCAAGCTCAATAAAGTAAATGTATTTAAAATTTGTTCTTAAGGGAAGGTCTTGTTCTGCATCAAGTCATTTACTTCCATAAATTCCTCAATTACAGTTTCATCTGAAAGTATTCAATATGCAGTTTTCCATACCTTAGAAAGGATAACCTACCACTCTTGTAAAAATAAAGACCTAGTTGTTCATTTAATATGCTTTCAAACTTTGATATCTTTCTACTTGAGCAATTGAAGGTTTGTGTTCTCATTGTAATTCTTTATGTAAGGAGCAAGGAAATTTTAGACTTAACTCTTGAAGTATTGATTATTATTGAACTCTTTTTAATCTCATTGAAGAAACTCTGCTAAAAATAGCAGGACTCTTCAGACTTTTGATTAACTTTACATCTGCCATTGAGTCTATGGATATGTGTTTTTAAGCTCTGTGAGTCTAAGGTAAGTCTCCTGTTATTAATATGCTTGCAAAATCTATATCTGTGGTATCATAGCCAGAATCGAGCAAGACAGCAATTTAAATGTATAAGAGAAAAATGAGTCTTGGACTTTCTTTTTACTTTCAAGCTAGATATTTTTATATTCTTTGTAAAGGAATTGGATCATTGCCCACTTGCAAGAGTGAAGAGGAAAATAATTACCCTTCTCTATAATAAGGTCATGATTTTATTATCATGAATCATGACAGACCTTAGTTATCTATCAAGAAGAGGTGATTAACATTAATTATAGTGACACAGGTACTTATTATTTTAGCAGGGCTAAATAATTCTCCAATATTTAAGTGGTTAATATGAACTAATTTCATGCAGCAGAGTACTTAGCTCTGTTCTTGTCAATAATAATTTGAATTTTGTCAATGACATAAATATATTCAAAAGGCCACTATCTTGGGACTTCCCTGGCAGTCCAGTGGTTAAGATGTCGCACATCCACTGCAGGGGACGCAAGTTCGGTCCCTGGTTGGGGAACTAAGATCCCACATGCCGAGCATTGTGGCCAAAACTAAACTAAAATAAAAATTAAAAACAACAACAACAACAAAACCAAAAGGCCGCTATCTTAATAACAATATGACCTGTGAGAATATTATAGAGGGTTTTTTAATGACTATTTTGGAAAATTAATATCATTTGCTCTGGTACTTTTCAGTAGTAGAATAAGTCTTACCATTTATTTATTTTGTTTACAAAACAGTAGTTTTGCTCTTAATCAGCAGCATAGAATACTATTAGTATTAGCAATAATAACAGTTAATATTTACTGAACAATTACCATGTGCCAGACACCTTTCAATATATTATTTATTTTCAAGGCTATCTTTTGGGATAGGTATTATCTTTTGAGACAGAGATTATCATCCCCACAGATGAGCAAACTTGGACAACAATTATTATCATAATTGGGAACTGACAGAGCTACAATGCAAACCAGGGTTAGAAAACAAAATAGAGGAATAAATATCAATACTACCTATCCATTCTCTTCTGCCTAGTCTATGCTGTGTCTTTGAGTCAAATCAGGACAAAAAAGGCCTCATTTTAGTAGTATTATTATTTTTTAGGCAGAGAATATTTCAGGAACACAAGATTGGATTCATCATAATCTTTGTTCATCATGAATTCTTATCATTAGTCTAGGCATGGCTCACTTTTTTTTAGTTAGTAAGTTGATTACTTTTTATAATATGGTAAACGCCCAACACCAACCACTCACTAGGACCTTGGTAAAAACCTACGTATAAATTTAAAATTAAAAAATAAATAGAACTGTAATAAGATCTTAACTTTTATTAATGGTTTCTCCACATTCATTTTAAAAATATTTTTAAATTGAGGTATACATTACTTACAGTAAAATGCACAGATCTAATCATAAATTTTGCTAAGTTGAGTTGGATAAGTTTGGAAACAGGCATATAAGGGTTAAATTTATACCCTCAAGGCACAGGATATTTTTCAAAACAGAAAGTTCCTTTATGTTTTTTCCCAGTAAACGTCACCCCCCACCAAAGACACTACTGAACGGATTTCTATCACAACCACTTAGCTTTGGTTATACCTAAAACTTTAACAGGTGTGAGGACATATATCGTTGTGGCTTTGATCTGCCTTTCCCTAAGGTGTTGTGCACCTTTTCATGTACCTGTGGGTCATTTGTATGTCTTCTTTGGAAAAAATAACTGTTGAGATCCTCTGCCCATTTTTTAATCAGATTTTTTTTTTCTATCGAGATATATGAGTTCTTTACATAACGTTTCCCATGTTAACCACTTTTAATTATACAGTCCAGTAGTCTTAAGTGTCTTCACATTGTTGTGAGGCAGATCTCCAGAACTTTTTCATCTTGAAAAACTGAAACTCTATACCCTTTAAACGACAACACTCCTTTTCCCCTTCCCTCCAGCCTCTGGTAAGCACCATTCTACTTTCTGTTTCTATGAATTTGATTTCTTTAGATACCTCCTATAACAGAATCATACAGTATTTGTTTTTTTGTGACTGGCTTATTTTACTTAGCATAATGTCCTCAGGGCTTCTCCATGTAGTAGCATATGAGAGGATTCCCTTCCCTTCTAAGGCGGAATAATATTCTGTTATATAGATGTATTAGGTTTTGTTAAGCCATTTATCTGTCAGTGGATATTTGGGTTGCTACCACCTGTTGGCTTATTGTGAATAGTGCTGCTACGAACATGGGTATGTGAATATCTCTTCAGGATCCTGATTTCAATTCTTCTGGGTAAGTACCCAGAAGGAGAATTGCTGGATCATATGACAGATCTATTTTTAATTTTTTTGAAGAAATTGTATACTCTTTTCCATAGTGATTATCTCATTTTACATTCCCACCAACAGTGCACAGCTGTTCCAATTTATCCACAGCCTCACCAACACTTGTTATTTTGGTGTTTTTTGCGGTTTGTTTGTTTGTTTTGTAGTAGTAGTCAGCCTAATGGGCGTGAGGTGAGAAATTTGTCAATCATATTGATCTTTAAAAAAAGAAAGTTTTTTTTTCTTTTTCAATTTAACTGATTTAAATCATACTCTGTATGATTTTTTCCCATTTATCTTATTAAAACATAATTTACATTCAGTGAAATTTATAAATTTAAGCATATAATTGTAGGCATTTTGACAAAAATATATAGTTATATAAGTACCACCAAAATGAAGATATAGAGCAGAGGTCATCCAACAATGACCTGTGGACCAAATCTGGCCCATGGACTGCTTATGTTTGGCCCTTCAATTTTCTAATCTGCGCAAGAAATGTTATGTTCAGCTGCTAAAGAATTTTTTGAGGATGTATTATCTTTCTGTAGAGAAATAGAGCTTTTGGAACCCAGAAGAAAGGAAAAATGAATTTCCGTGAGGTAATCTACTTGTCAATGTCTTACAGAGGAAAGGGAAGGTTTGGGAATTACCTTCAGCTGTTTCCATTTCCCTGCGTCTTAGAGCTGGGTTTCTCAAACCAGAAGCCCAGCATATTTTTGTTTTAAAAAACAAAACAAGTGAAAATCTTGAACCTGTGCCCACAGCCAGCATGTACCCTTTTGAAAGCTACAGTATGTTTTGACTCACTGTTATAAAACGTCCTGAGACAGGAAACATTTAATCCAAAATGTAGTGCCTTTAAGGAAAATGCCCCTTGGAAGCAGGGAGTCCAACTGGGTATCAGTGTGAATATTGTCATTGTCGTTGGCAAGATCTTCAGACCTAATGGGTGGAGGTGACATGGACACACAGTGCCTTTCCTCAGGAGTGCTCTTTAATAACACCCAAATACCTGAAACCTGATGTTGACAACGATGAGTATCTTCTTTTCTGCCAGAATCCCCTGCTTTAGTGAGAAGGAAGGAGATACCTTAAAATGAATGTGAGAATAGTGAAGTTAAATCTTAGTTAAAATGTTTTAATCATCAGACTGTGTGATAGAAATGAATGTGTTCACTCCAGAAAATATATAGCATTATCACAAAGGGCGTAAGGAAAAAGAAATGAATATGCTTGAGGGAAAATCTGCAAAGCCATAGAGGCTTTGTGTATGTGTGTGTGTGTCAGGGGAGTGATGGAAGGGGGCAGTTCTGGCAAAAGCACAATGCAAAAATATCACACTTACATTAAACTGAACCCAGAAGTTGAAATTCACATTCACCCTGAGTTGCCATTTTGCTGTTTTCGGGGTCCACACTGCAAGATCGTGCTGAAGGATTACCAAGAGGCAGTGGAAGGAAGATTTGGAGTTCAAGAGACCTGAGATCTTGTTTGGGAACTTAGGTGTCCCTAGCTAAGTTACTTAATTCTTTTCTGATTCTTAGATCTGACTTCCTGAAAATGGGTATATACTGATAATTGTATCTCTCATGGATTTTATGAAGTGTCCATAAAATGAAATATGGTCATGGTTATACAATGATAATGATAATGTAAATGTAAGTACAATGATAATGTAAATTTTTTAGCAATACAAATGTTAGTAACTCTTGTTTACATGTATGCAACTTTAGAGAATTAGCCCTGTTAGACTCAGCACACAGTGAATTCCACAACAAAAGCAAATTATTTTAATTTCCAGTTCACAGGTAATTTTTAAATATTTTAGTTTTTTAGTATTATTATGATTTTTTACAATAAAGAGTCTGCTTTACATAATTTATTGAAAGTTCTACCCTTAATCTACCATTCAACATAATCTTCTACCCCTTTCCCTCTAACTCCTAGAGTTGGGTATATCTTACAGGATTACTTTAATTTGTCTCATAAGAATATTGTGGAAGACCTATATAATAAAGGGCTTTTTAAATTCTAATTTGAAGCGTAATGAACAAAGTTTGAAGATGATCAGATTCATGAATTTTCTTATGGGCTTCAAGGTACAAATTAATACTAACCTTGATCAATGGAACAATATTTCTTTCTCTCACATATATCCTTCCCCGATCTCCCTACATCCACCAAAGGCCTGACTTTCAAGGTTTTTCCTGTTGACTCTGGCAAAATGAACATGGAGTTCAGCGATTCATTACGTGAAGTTTCAGAAAAAGTCTTTTGGCCTAACGTATCAAAGAAAAGAATCTGGCAACCCCAAAGTCACCCAGCAGAAGGCAGCATTATCTTTACAAACTATAGCTGTGCTTAGGTGTGTTTGATAAAGTTGTTTGGTTATCATTTTTACAAAATAGAGAACCTCACCAGTTCTTCTAGGGTTCTCAAGTGAGAGATACCCTCGGCCCATATCGCTTCTACACCGTGCAACTAATCTTTGACGACACAGAATGACATTTTACCAATTGCAATAACACCTGGTAAATGCCTCCTGTCGATAGTAGTACTGTGTTTTAATGAACAAATAAATGGCTTATCTGCCCTTCTTGGCAAGAAACCCCAGCTATTGAGGCGAAGCACCAGCTCTCCCTGTGTTACTTGGGCTAATTGACTCTTTGGATGAAGTTAAATCTCACTTATCCCCAGTGGGATGTATGTTTGCCAGTAATCAATAGCTCAACAAGATCCACATGGCAGGTAATTAAGTGGAAAGTAATTAATACCCATCAAAGGTTTTATTAACTGTTTGCCATTCCCTCACTCAAAAGTCCCACTGTACTGTAAATAAGAGGGAAAGAGGCAAGAAGAGAAGGCAGGGAAGAAACTAGCTTTGATTTCGAAGAAGTCAAAGAATTGCAATTTTCTTCCTGGGTTAATTCCATTTTGAGGCTAGGAACTGCTCTCCAAGTTATCATTTTATTGGTTTGTTCTCTTTGTTCCATTTTTGCAAGGACTCAAGTAAAAACAGGATCTCAAATATATGCACTATTGTAGAAAAACGGTCTTATTCTGATATGAAGAAAAGGGAAAAAAATAAGATGCCACAGTATTAGGGACCTTTGTGTTGAAGAAATCGAGAACTGATAGGCTAAATTTGGGGCAAGAACTTCTACTTAAAAGAGAAAACAGTTATCTTGGTGAATGGAATGCTCTAAATATCATTAATTATTTTTGTTACTATCTTGGATTCTTTATATTTCTTATAAAATATTTAACTTTAATTTTTATTGAGAATAAATTCTGCCTCCCAAACCTCAGCTACATCAAGAAGGATTTTACATTTAAAAAGGATTATCCTTTTTAAAATCTGCCTTTTGTGCCAGTACCTTTTGGAAGATACATTCAGAAGACTTTTCCTTATGCTGTTGCTTTTTGTTCATCTTTTGATCTAAGAAAGGAATTGAGTCAGTTCCCAAAGAAGCCCTGACTGTAGGTAGGACTCTTGAATAAGGCAGGAAATTGGTATGGGAATGATGCATAAATTAATAAGACACAAAACAAATTAATCCACTGGGGGAGGCAGTACTTCATTTACTTGGAAATTTCTCACCTATTGACCTGGTAAGGTTCAGGGTTTTAAGGCTTGGATCATTATATTTTCAACCTCATTTATAGTTTAAAAAATGCAGTGGCTTATGTTAATGATAGGGATCTGGAGAAGAGATTGTTCCCAACTTAGATCTTTATTACCAAACCTCTATAATATCATATAAGAATGCCTTTCTTTTTTTTTTTTTTTTTGCGGTACGCGGGCCTCTCACTGTTGTGGTCTCTCCCATTGCGGAGCACAGGCTCCAGACGCGCAGGCTCAGCGGCCATGGCTTACAGGCCTAGCCGCTCCGCGGCATGTGGGATCTTCCCGGACTGGGGCACGAACCCATGTCCCCTGCATCGGCAGGCAGACTCCCAGCCACTGCGCCACCAGGGAAGCCCAAGAATGCCTTTCTTATAATTATTGAGACCTCAAAACAGTTCTTTGGAAGTAATGAAGGCACACATGTTCAGGATGACAAAGGCTACTGAACATATGAATACTTGACCAAGTGTTACTTGCATATTTTACTCTATTAAAACAATTCTATGCTTATAGAATTTTTATAGTGCCAAACTAAAAAAAAATTTTTTTTCCTTTAAATAGAACACTATTTTATTCATGAAACTGAGTATTTTAATTGTAAGTCTAGGGTCATAACTGAAAAATAGGCATGTCTATCCTTGTAAAATTGCTCTAGAAAGAGAGCTAAACCTACAGATGCTTTGAGAACTATCTAATTTCTGTGTATTACCTTTATGCTCAGAAAAATATGCATTATTTAACTTAATTTAATGTTATTTATATTAATATTATTCAAAGTTTTTACAGATATTCACACATCTATTACATCTATATACTATATACCAGTGAATACTGTGATCCTATTAAAAATGCTTTAGGCAACAAATATAATTTTCCCCTTTTTGCTTAATTTCTCCGCTTAACTCCCAGAGTACTTATTATCTTATTGCAAGTACTTGTATATATCCAATTACATGCATAAATATACATATATACATGCATAAATTCACATAAACATACCAACAATGTTGAACTTTATCTGAGTCCTATGCTCCCGAGAAGCAATAGTGGTTAGGAAGTGGCTCTTTTACTTTCTGCATTTCCATAGAGGAAGGCTCTGAACAGGTCAGGTCAGATGTTGACTGGCCAAGATTCTCATGTTGTACTGGATCTGTACACGAATTTGCTTTTAGCAGCATGAAATTCCAGGAACTGGACAAATGACTAGGAAATGACTGAAAAATGACTAGGAAACCCATCACAGAGAAAGGAAATTCAGCTGAACGGGCAGGGTTTCAAGAACATGCAAGAGGTTGAACTCAGACAAGAGGATTGTTAAATGTCTTTAAGAAAAGGAAACATTAACTTACTTGCTGATTTCTATTAATGTGGCAGAAAATATATTAGTAGAAAGTTAAGTCAGCAGTGAGAAGGTGACATATTAAAAGGAAAAATAAGTTAGATTCTGGATGACTGATTCGTGAATCATCATCATCACGACATCATTTCCGCTACGATTTTTCACATGGTTGTTACTCTGCATCTAGAACTCATTCCTTTAATACATCTTCAAGGGGTTGTTATTATTAACCCCACTTTTCAGCTAAAAATACTGAGGCTTGGAAAGACGAAGAAACTTTCCTGAGTTCACAGAGCTAGTAAGTGGCAGAGCCTGGATTCAAAGTCAGGCCTTTAATCATTAGTCAAAGCCTAAAAAGAAGCAAATTCTTACATATGGATTTCCACAATTAAATAATTTTAGGGATCGCAAGTAAATCCAATGCCCAATATTCCAACATCTGACTTCTGATAGGAAGAAGGGAAAAGACCCTGCTACCTTGGTTTAATTGTAAGCAATTACCTGTACAAAGAGAGTATTCCACTGAGCTACTGATACTGCATGCTACATAGTTTTAAAGAGGAACGTGATTCCTAATACACCCAGCACTGGTGCCACTCTATAATTACACTGCTAGCAGCCCTGTAATGAGGACTTTCTTTTTCCCCTCCAATCAATATAAATGCCTATCAATGTGAAATAGCCACACAGATTTCTACAATCTGGAGAGTAAAAAGCAATCCCAGGCTGACATAGTATCTATAATCTAAGCGTATTGCTTTTTTCAATATGCATTACTGGTATTATTTAACATGCATTGAGGGTGGCCAGCATGCAGGAATAATTAGAACAATGGGCACCTCAAAGGGAACACATAGATGCCCCGCTGTACTGATAATGAAAGGTGCTATCAGAGGCAAATCACACCCAATTAAGACATAAAAAGGAGACATTATTAGTGCTTAATTCTGACTGTGTCAAGAATCTCTGTTTGCCTTCCTTTATTGCAGATAACATTGTCTTGACCTTACTGCAAAATTAATGGTAGGCATTTCATTGTGTTATATTCACTGTAACCTACTAGAAATTTGTGTGTGTGTATGTGTGTGTATTTTTTTACGTGCTTTGTGATTTGTGTTTTTATATGACATATCACTTAGCCTTAACTTTGTTCATAATTCTTTAAAAAATGCAAAGCCTCAGAGCCAAACCAGATAAAAAAATCTCTGTTCGCAACATTCAAAACTATTCAAGACCAGCTTAATTTAAATTTGCATGAGCTATGTAGACCCGTGAGCTGGGTCTCCATCTGGTTTCTGTTTTTTTAATTTTATATACTTTACTGTACATATCTGAAGACAATACTTTAAGAGATATTGTCTTGTGTTGTGTGTAATCCTTGTACCTCTCCTCCAGAGGAATTGATGGTAATCCTTAAGCAGTGTGGCTAGATGGCCTTTGTCTTTTTTATTGAAGTATAGTTGATGTACAATATTATATGTTACAGTTATATAATACAGTGGTTCACAATTTTTTAAGTTTATACTCTATAGTTATTATAAAATATTGGCTATATTCCTTGTATTGTATAATATATCCTTGTAGCTTATTTTATACAGAATAGTTTGTACCTCTTAATCCCCTATCCCTACATTGCCCCTTCCCCCTTCCGTCTCCCCACTAGTAATCATTAATTTTTTCTCTATATCTGTAAGTCTGCTTCGTTTTTTTATATTCACTAGTTTGTTGTATTTTTTTAGATTCTACATATAAGTGATATCATACAGTATTTATCTTCCTCTGACTTATTTCACTTAGCATAATACCCTCCAAGTCCATCCACATTGTTGTAAATGGCAAAATTTCATTCTTTTTAATGGCTGAGTAGTATTCCATTATATATATACACACACACACACACACATATACACATATATACCACAACTGCTTTATCCATTCATCTGTTTATGGACAGATTGCTTCCATATCTTGGCAATTATAACTAATGCTGCTATGAGCATTGGGGTGCATATACCTTTTCAGATTAGTGTTTTTGTTTCTTTTGGATATATATCCAGGAGTGGAATGGTCATATGGTAGTTCTATTTTTAGTTTTTTTGAAAAACCTCCATACTGTTTTCCACACTGACTGCACCAATTTACATTCCCACCAACAGTGTACAAGGATTCTCTTTTCTTCACATCCTTACCAACATTTATTATTTGTGTTCTTTTTGAAGATAGCCGTTCTGACAGGTGTGAGGTGACATCTCCTTGTAGTTTTGATTTGCATTTCCCTGATGATTAGTGATGCTGAGCATCTTTTCATGTGCCTGTTGGCCATCTGCATTTCCTGTTTGGAAAAACGTCTATTTAGTTCTTGTGCCCATTTTTTTAATTGGGTAGGTTGTTTGTTTTATGTTGATTTGTATGAGCTGTTTATATATTTTGGATATCGACCCCTTATAGGTCATATAATTTGCAAATTATACTCCCATTCTGTGGGTGATCTCTTCATTTTGTTGATGGTTCCCTTTGTTGTGCAAAAGTTTTTAATTAAGTCCCATTTGTTTATTTTTGCTTTTATTTCCTTTGCTTTAGGAGACAGATCCAAAAAATACTGCCAGGATTTGTCAGAGTGTTCTGCCTATGTTTTCCTCTAGGAGTTTTATGGTTTCTGGTCTTACATAGATGGCCTTTTTCTCAATCTTCCCTGGCAGCTGTTCTGAGGCCCTCTGTTCTGGTCCCACACCATCTCTTTGTGCCTGTATGTATGGTTCCTGCTGCAGGACTCTTACTCAGTCTTAGTTTTCACTTGAAAACTTCCTGAAAGGACAATCTTTAATTTTGAGCCTGTTTTTGTTAATGTTGGGAATGTCTATGTAGTCATGCAAAACCTGTATTCTCTGTAGTGACTTGTGTTGTTTCTGTTTTACTTTGGTATGTGAGAGGGTCATGATGATCTTTGGAGGCAACAAAACTCTTCCTGTTTGAAATCTAAAATAAAAACTGATCTTCCATCATAGTTGTGTCATGACACTTTCTGTGTAACACCATTCATGTTCTATAGGCCACAGGAGCTTGGTATTGATAACGTGTATGAAAGTATAAAGGATATATTCAATTCAATTCAGCAAATACATGTTGAGTATTTAGTACAAGGCAAACCTATGTAAGCTGGTTTCTCAGCAGCAAAAGAATTCATAAACTGATCCACCAAAAACTCATACCCATGATGACTCACGCTATAGAACAATTCTGAAGAGGATACTGATGAAACACGAGAGTCCACAGGATCCTCCCACACATGTTCTAAGAGGAGAGAGAGGCACATTGCTCTCTTGATAATTTTACCTCTTCAAGCGTTACACTTTTCACAGTCAGCATAGAAGGACAAACAAAATATAATCAGGCCCTATTATCTCTACTGAGTTATCTTCACTGTTGAGTAACATGGTACTTCACTGCTCTCTACATAAGTATTGTCAGCTGATGCTAAAAAGAGGAGGGTTATGTATGGCCAGTAAAGGGACTTACTAGGGCTGAGTCCTCTCTGAGGGCTGAATAAAGTGAAGAAATAGTGCCTTTTGTTTTGCCTCAGTGTTCTCTCAACCTCCTAAATAAAGTGTTCCCTGATAGCAAGAAAAAGGTATGAGTATAGATTGGAACAAAGGGACCATATCAAGGACTATCTCCATCTCTTGGGCCAGTGACATACACTGTGAGCTGGAATCTTACCAGTTCCTGGGTTCCTTTATCACCCAGCAGGAGAGTTTAGCGCCCATTCTAAATACTCATGAAAATAGGAATTCAATACGGTTGAATTCAGATGACAGATCAATTTCTAAATTCACAGAGACAATGGGATTGTTACATTTTAATATCCCTTCCATTTTGAACATTGACTAAGGTATTCTTTTCTGGTCCTATATTATACATAATACTTTCTACAAGCAATTATACTCCAAAAAACCTTAGTCTTTTTTTTTTAATTGGAGTGTAGTTGCTTTACATTGCTGTGTCAGTTTCTGCTGTACAGCAAAGTGAATCAGCCATACATATACATATATCCCCTCTTTTGGATTTCCTTCCCATTGAGGTCACCACAGAGCACCGAGGAGAGTTCCCTGTGCTATACAGTAGGTTCTCATTAGTTATCTATTTTATACAGAGTAGTGTATATATGTCAGTCCCAATCTCCCATTTCATCCCACCCCCCTCCCCTTTCCCCCTTGGTAACCGTATGTTTGTTCTCTACATCTGTGAAAATTAGTCATTTTTTACGTGCAGTATTGTGCCCATGGATGCTAACTAATTACTTTTTTTTTTTTTCTTTTTGCAGTTCGCGGACCTCTCACTGTTGTG
This sequence comes from Neophocaena asiaeorientalis asiaeorientalis, assembly GCF_003031525.2. NCBI lineage: Eukaryota > Metazoa > Chordata > Mammalia > Artiodactyla > Phocoenidae > Neophocaena > Neophocaena asiaeorientalis. Next base: position 7,042,259 of record NW_020172625.1, read on the forward strand.
GCCTCTCCCGTTGCGGAGCACAGGCTCCGGACGCACAGGCTCAGCGGCCATGGCTCACAGCCCCAGCCGCTCTGCGGCACTGTGGGATCTTCCCAGACCGGGGCACGAACCCGCGTCCCCTGCATCGGCAGGCGGACTCTCAAACACTGCGCCACCAGGGAAGCCCCTAATTACTTTTTAAAAGAAGTTTTCGGTCTAGCCTGGAACTTCTTCCTTCGTATTTCCCCAGATCTGCCTTCCCCAACCATGAAGACATGACTAATTAATTACTGCTTGCATTCCTGTTGAGTCTCAGAATCCTTCTCAACAGAGCTCCTCTCCAGCCCCACAATCAGTCAGAGTTGTCCTGGGAAATTAAAAAACGTTTTGCTATCCCTGGCATAGATAATTACAGAAACAATATTTTGGGCTTCATCCCTTACATTCTTCTCTGCCCGGTGTACTTATTGGCTTGTGGCTATGTTTGTATGAAATCGTTTTTTCTTGAATTATGCTTTTCTGACTTTGACCTGATGTCTTTTCTTACAATTTTATATTTTATTTTATTGCGACTTTAACCAGAGTATGAATCAAATGTACCTCAGTATTAATAACTGCCCATTGATTTTCCCTCACTCACTTCAGGAAATGTCTTTACTTCTGCCATTATGATACTGTGGGCAATCAGAACAGGCCTCCCCAAGATGCACCACTTTGGCATGTGGATTATTTTGAGCTAAAGGCAATGGAGACCCAGTGAACTCAAGAAAAACTGCTGCCCCTCCTTTAACTACTTAGAAAAAATTTAAACTGGGGATTTTTCTCAGAAAAAGAGTTATTTCCAGAGATAATTTTTTTATCTAAGTGACCCCATCTTTATGGCAGGGTAAACAGCTAATTACCAAACATCTGCTCTTCTTATCATCCTGTGAATGACCCTCCTGTCCTTGGAAGCCCCAGGCCCCTATTCCATTCCTTAGCTCACGATGGCATATAGACCTCATTTTACCTTTGTCTTTGAACCTCTCATGTGTGTGGGTCTCTGACCCTCTCATGTATATGAGATTCCTGTACATATGAAATTAAATCTGATCTCCTGTGAATCTTTCTCATGTCAATTTAATTCTTAGATCAGCCAGAAGAACCTAGAAAGGTAAAAGAAAAGAATTAATCATTTCAATTTTCATTGTGACTGAAAGTATGGGCCCTGGAGCCAGACAGCCTGTCTTATGTGGCCTTCCTTTGGTTTCCTTACCTGAAAACCTCCTACAGCTGCTATGAGGATTAAATGAGCTAATGCATACAAAGCACTTAGAACAGTGCCTGCCACATAATATGTTTCTAATACATGTTAGCTGCTAGCAGTGCTTGTAATATTAGCCACTTTTGCTGACCCAGCCTAGGTGGATTTACTCTTTTTTATCTGCACATTCTCAATATGCAAGATCTAATCTCTTAATTAACTTTTACTCATGGAACCCAAGGTTCACAATTATATAAGTGGGGCACATTAATAACAATAGCAATGGCATAAATTTCACTGTCTCATTCACCTGCTTCCTTGGAGCCATATCTTTTTGAAAGTGCTGTCAAGTGATCTTCCATCTCAGTGCCCTCATACTAATTTCTTCTCTTCTACATTCCCTTTTTCAAATCAATCCATGCACATCGACTTGCTGGAGAGTACACAACAATTTGCTAGCTAACATACACATGAATTAATTCAGATATTGTACACGTGCCATAAAAACAATTTAGTGTTTACTGCCTTCAAAGCTATTAGCATCAAGAAGTAGAGAAATAGGGCTTCCCTGGTGGCGCAGTGGTTGGGAGTCCACCCAGCAGGAGATGGGGGGGATGCGGGTTCGTGCCCCAGTCCGGGAGGATCCCACGTGCCACAGAGCGGCTGGGCCCGTGGACCATGGCCGCTGAGCCGGCGCGTCCGGAGCCTGTGCTTCGCAACAGGGGAGGCCACAGCAGTGAGAGGCCCGCCTACTGCAAAAAAAAAAAAGAAGTAGAGAAATAGAAACTTCCCTATTTCTTCTTCTTTCTTCTTTAACCCCATCTCTCTGTCTACCAACCTCCAGGACTTTCTCCCAACATGCAAGGAGTTGGCCCACCATGAACATCTTCGTCTTTACACTTCCAATCATCCCCAGTGTCTGAAACACTTGCAAAATGCAAATTTATAACCCTGTAACACCCTAGCTGCGCAGTTCCTTGATATTAACAAAACTTATTTGCATTCCTCCTTTATACATCTAGGTGTGGCCATATCCCGCCTCCTGCATGTTTTGGATCTAATCCACCCTCAAGACCTCAAACCGAGAAATCCTCTCTCTTGAGCAGCTGTTATCCTTCCACTCCCCTCACTTTGTTTTATGACATACTAACTTGGGTTATAATTACTTATATTTATCACTTATCTTCTCTAATATATTGTAGGTTTTTTGAGATAAAGAAGTCATTTGTTTTCTATGTACCAGCAATGCCTTGTTCATAGGAAGTGGCATTTTAATGTATGTGGAATAAATCACCATGTTGGATAATTATATAAAGATGTACCCCTCCATGTTCCTTAAATGCTACCCTGGGGCTTATTTGCATGATCTGTCCCTAACAAAACATGCTGCACCTAGTTTTCATAAAATAAATCCATGCCATTTGATCACAGACTTGCACTTTACCAGTGGTGTGTTTTGTAGGAAAGTTGTTTAATCTCTTAGAGCCTCATTTCTCATTTATATAGAAGAGAGAGTCTTTCTGGTATTGTTATGAAGTGATAATAATGAAAAGCACCGAGTACAGACGTACAGCTGTCATCCCTCTTTGGTATATGATGTCCCTTCTCAAAAATTTGAATACACTGAATACATTTTAATACATGAAAGATTATTTATCCCCACATACTGGAAAAAGAGTAAACATTTTTTGATAATGCCTAGTTTTTATGAGAGTATAAGGAAACAGGTATATGCTTATAAATGCTGGCATAAGTATAAATTAGCGTAAGCTTTGGGAAAAGCCATTTGGCAGTGAGAGAAAGGAAGACAAGAAAAACAGAGTCCAGAAGGAGGGAGATGGAAAAGGAAAATCACAGGATATAAAGGAAGAGAGAGATCAAAAAAGGTTGGGGAGTGAGAGGAAATAGGAAAAAAGTGTTGAGGTAGATAAAGAGAGTGGAAAGAGAAAAAAGAGAGGAGAGAAAATAGGCTTGATGCCCTAGATAAGTAAAAGGCTTCCAGGTAGAGAAATAGGTGAGCCCAGGAGTACTGACCACAGCACCAGTGCTCAGCAGTTGCTTCTCCCTTTCCACCCCTCTCATGTGCTTCTGCTCTGCTCTTTTCCCTGCGGCCACCATCTGGCCCTGATCCCAGAGAGGAGAGGACATACTGTCACTCTCTAACAAAGTCTTTCGTCCTGGGCTTTGCTCTCTCTGGTCACATCTAATATTCTTCATATTCTTTTGATGGTTACATGTGAAATGTAGGATCAATAGGAATTTGATCACAGACTACATGAACATCAGAAAGCAGAACAGGAATAATATATACTATTTTCTCATTCATTCCACATGGCAACTCTCAGTGTACGTGTGATATTGTGATTTCTGATAAGAAATATATAGATTTGCTTTTCGTCCCCATTCCTGGCACAGAACTCCTTGGAATTTCCTAAGTGATGGGGGAGGTGGGGGGAGTCTCTTTTATTATGTTAATGAGGTGACTTTTGGACCCCACCTAAAGATTAGGGGCGAGCCAGCCCTGAGATTAGAGGGTTGGAACTTTCAGTACCACCCCGGATCTCCAGAGGAGGGGACAGGGCCTACAGGTCGAATGAATCTCCAGTAGCCAATTATTTACTCAATCAATTATTTACTCAATCATGTTTATGTTTATGTAATGAAGCTCCTATAAAAAACCTGGAAGGACTGCGTTCAGAGAGCTTCCAGGGTGTTGAACACGTTGAGATTTGGGGAGTGTCACACCTGGAGACGGCTTGGAACTGCTGCACCCTTTCCGCATACGACTCCTTATGCATTTCTTCCATCTGCATTTCTTACTGAATTATATCCTCTTATAATAAACTTGTAACCTATAAGTAAAATATTTCTCTGAGTTCTGTGAGCCACTTTAGCAAATTAATTGAACCCAGGGAGGAGGTCATGGGAACCTCGGATGTATAAGGCAGTAGATCAGAAGTACAGTTAACAACCTGGGCTTGTGACTGGTGTCTGAAGTGTGTGTGGCAAGGAGGAGGGACAGTCTTGTGGGACTGATCCCTTAACCTGTGGAACCCTATGCTGTCCCTGGGTAGATAGTGTCAGAATTTGGTTGAACTCTTAGGGATTCATGCTGGCCTCCAGCTGGTGCTTGTTGGTGGTGTGGGGAATCCCCTTCTCCCCTCACACTTGGAATTGGTACCAGAAACTACTTAACGGGTAAATATTGGATGGCCTCATTTCTGCCACTCCCTCTATGGGTAGCTTTGACTTATTTGCACCTAGGTGTCTCAGTTTTCTTTCAGTTGAAGGAATCAGCAGTTTCAGTTTGAAGTCTGAGTTTCCCAGAACCTGGAGAGTTCTGTGGCTCTTCAGTTAGAGACTAAAGTCAGTGATTCCCACAGAAGGTGAGGAAGCATCTGGCAGACAGGGCTCAACAAGGTGGCTCTGTTTTTTTACATTCCATGTACGACTTCTACTGGGGAAGAGTTTGCATTCTCTAAACGCTCATATACTGAGTGATCACAGGACTGTGTACTACTGGCCAGAGGACACACTCATAATCCTACCCGTCTCCTCTCACCGCCACATATTCATGGCAAATCTTTTACGTATGTCCAAAGTTTGCCCAGCTCTCTACAGCTTGTAGGTCCTAATGGGTTCACATTGACTAAAAAATTACACGCCTCCTTGGCAGATGTACTTACCCGCATAAGGATGGACCTCCAGCCCTTACAAGTCCCATTCCCCGAATTTCTCTTTGCATTCTCACTAATTATGCACTTGAGCTTTTCTGCCCCAGGCTAATCCCTTCCTTCATATCAGCTCCCTCTAAAGCCATCTGAGGTCAGCCATCAGCCCTGTTTGTGAGATATGTGGGACTCTCTCAGTGCTCCAGAACTTAACCATTGAGGAACCAAAGTAGAATCACATCCCCTACAACCCTGAGTGCCTGGAGTCACAAGATATTTCATACAGAAGAGAAGTTACTACTCTGTCCTTTCCTGTGATGCGTTTTGTCCTCTGTGACTAAAACTATACTTCTTGTGCTTCCAAGGTCTTCCCTTTCTGGGATTAGTTCTTTCCTTCTATTTCTGCCTGCATCCCCTTCTCTCCTCAGGGCTTAGGCACAAATCGTGTGAAGGTGATGGCATAGTACCAACTTCTGACCTAGAACCATGCTGGTTTTCTTACCCACCATGAAAGCAGTGCAAACCTTTTCCTCCCACCTCCCCAATCCCTTTTATTGCCCCCAAGGGACTTATCACATGAAAATGGTTGCTTTGGCCAACTTAATTTACCAAGCTCTCAGGTATTTCCAGACCCATGTGAATGAATCCCAGAAATGCCTGAATCCTAATTATATCCTAGCAATGAGCTTACAGATTCCCATTCCTTCAAGACCATGCTCTTTACAAGTTGGTGAAGGGTGAGTTTGATGGTGTTCTTTTCCCCATGATTGAATACATATACTTTAAAACCCATTAGAATCTTTTACAGAAGAAGTAGACAAAATCAATATGAGTTGGTGAGGTAGGCAAGGGCTGGATGAGTCTGAGAGAGTTTAGATACATACACATAGATACATACATACATACACATATCGTGATATGTGTGTGTGTATACATATATAGATACATATGTATGTATGTAAGATTCCTTTTGTACATACATAAATAAACATCAGTGACATGTCCTATTCGAATACTTCTATTTACTGATCCACCAAGGGAGTGGATGTGGAGCACTAATATAAGAAAGTATAAGAAAGTAAGAGCTTACTATAACAGAAAAGTAAAAGTCAGAACCATGACCCCCCAAAGAAAGAAAGAAAAACAAGCAAGTAAATCATGTCCCTAACTTCCCATTGGCTATAAAAAAGGCTTTAGACCCACTATTGCTGTTTCCCTGAAGCAAATATACTGATGTATATCATACACTTTGTGCACATTAAACCATTTCCTGGGTTTATCGTCTCTCCTAGGATGATCTCATTTTTCATATTGTATGTGTTTTTAAAAACTGGATTATTTTGTTAATTTTATCAAATTATTTGTTAAATGAAATTTGCTGAATTTTATTGTGAAATATATAACAAACACAAATATATACATGTTTATATACAATCTACATGTGTGTGTGTACAAATCAAAAATTTAAAAATATTTTTAGAAGGATGAGATAGATAGAGTGTTAACTTAGCAGAGGCATATATAACAAAACCAAAATAGCTTTTGCTGAATCCTTATCATTATTATCAAGAATGTCTAGGTGCTTAGAATTGAGCTATGCAAAACAACTAAAATGATTTCACATTAGCTGAAAATTAAAAAAACATATGTTTAAGAATTAAATGCATATGGGAAAATGTGAGAATGAAGAAACAAAAAAATGAAAGAAATAAGGTACAGTTCTAGAAACAGTGATGCTTACCAAATCCAGAAGTAAATCTTTTATAATATTTTAAAGTATGCAAGTACAAGGAGAACTCATAGAACTCCAAGTCCAATCTAAGTAATATTGGTCAAACAACAATTTTATGGTGTGGTCTAGAGGGCAGTCAGGTATGCACACCTACATCAATGTTTTAGAAAATAAGAGTTAAGGCCCTTACTGAGTCATGAAATCAGTAACATATTAGAAACATTTTAAGTGGAATAGAACAAACCAAAACAGAAAAGAATAGAAACATGAAATAGAAAATATAACGTCTTTGTATTTTCCAAGGGAAGGGTGCTATTTCAAGAAACTTTGTTTCAGATATATATATACCTACAGGAAGATAGATATAAGATTTTGTTTTGTTTTTTTCCTGTGGCTACCTACCATATGTTTTTTTTTTTTTTTTTTTTTTTTTTTTCCATTTTTTTTTAAAACTCCTCCCTTT
>NW_020172625.1:7049356-7071089 GCF_003031525.2 Neophocaena asiaeorientalis asiaeorientalis
TTTTTTTTTTTTTTTTTTTTTTGTCTACCATATGTTTTGACAGCTCCTACCTTTTACAGTGTGAGTGAAAAATAATTTGCATGACACCAATAAGGCGATGTTCTACTTTGAAAGTATTGCAAATGGTGACCTTTCTGCTAGTACAAATGGCAAAGCACTTCACAAGTAAAACCCTGTAGTCGAAATAATCAACATGAAGTGATGATGTAGGGAAAGAAAAGGAGGGGAGGCCAGAGCAGTGGGGAGTGGTTGGCATTGATAAAGAGCCACTTCAATCTATCAAAGAAAAAAAAATGCAGCTATTAGATTAGCTACTGTCCACAACTAGTGGTTGCTTCTCCACTTGCACATCCCCTGCACTGTTTTTCTTTTCAAACGTGTGAGCTCTCAGACAATACAGATTTTGACATTTCCCATAATATAGAATGGCTCAAAAATCATTACAATCAACAATCATTATAATCAACTGGGTGAAATGGCTGGAAAATGCTTAAATGCCTTTAGTGCCAGCTTCTCACTCACTGAAGCAGACCTCAGACCATCTCTCACCGCTGATTAGGCCACGGCTTAATGCATTGTAGCTGGGACTCTGATTTACTAGGAAAAAGGGAGAAAGGGAAAAAAGGAAAAAGTTGAATGTTTCAATATGGACTGAAAGGCTTTCCTCCTTCTTTCTATATTCTGTAACTTCCCACCACCCATATTTTCCTTCTGATTATGCTGACAAGATATTTTTTGGATTCTACATTAGGGCAAGGTTCTGTATGCATCCCGTGTGATTTCTCAATCTCGAGAGCACTAAGTTTGAGAAGGTTTTCCGCACATGCGTGTGATTTAAGCATTTATTATGAAAATGAGATGTATACTCATCTCAAAGATCTGGAGAGACCACATCTCATAATGGAGGGAATCTTAGGCTGTGAGTCAGTTCACCCGGGATTTTCACCCAATCATGAAAGAGCTGTTTATATAAAATGGACACATTCTTGCGTCTCTCTGGGTTTAGTTTCTGTAAAACATCTGCTCCTCATTTGTAAAACAAGTGAGGAACTTGGCTAAATGTTATTAGAGTTTCCTTTCATTCTAAAGCTCCTGGAATTTCTCCCTAAAACTATGGGATAAATACAAAAATTCTCACCATGTGTTTGTTTGTTTAAGCACTGAGCCATGATAATACCAACTAAATAAAATATACCTATATGGGATTCCCTGGTGGCACAGTGGTTGAGAGTCTGCCTGCTGATGCAGGGGACACGGGTTCGTGCCCCGGTCCGGGAAGATCCCACATGCCGCGGAGCGGCTGGGCCCGTGACTAGTTGTTAAAAACTAGAACAATCCTAAGGAAACGATGTGACCCAAAAGAGGAGAAAAGTAAAAAGTAAAACCCATTTAAGATACTACCAAGGAAAGGATCCATACAGATGTGCCTTTATGGAGAAGTAATAATAGTAGAAAACTCTATTCTGTTTATCCTCTGACTGGAGATAACCAAGAATGCCTTAGTTGAACAGAGTCTACCCACCATAATTCTATTTGAAAGAATGACTGAGGAAGCTTGGGAAGAAAAGGTGATCCTAATGGAAGAAAAATTTACTCAGGCTTGACCTATAACATCTCCATATAAGCCCAACAGGAGGGAGGGTGGGTGAACTGACTCACAGCCTAAGATCTGAGTTCTGGAAGGGCTCTTATTTTAACTTGTTTTCCAACTGAGGCTGTGGTGTGGGGTGAGGGACTAGGGAGGAGGAGAAAACTAGCAATTACTTTGTTGGCAGCTTTAGCCCACACAGTCCCCGGTGAGTACATTAAAACTGCAATGCAAATGACATTAAGTGGTACAAAGTTGAATACTCTTTTATTTTAATAGAAATATATTTAACATCTATAACTTGTATATAAAAACCTATGAATTTTAAAGATATTGTTGTCTAGGATGTTGAGAGAAACTAAGTAATTGATTTGAAGAAAATAGGCAGTCAACGGCAATCCTTGTGGTGTGCAGATATAGCAAACATCTTAAAGGTGACCCGTGAACGGCCAAAGTGCGGCCATTGACTTTCTAACTTGTCAACTTCCTTTACTTTCTAACTTCCTGTCTCTGCACATATGTTTGGATTTCACCTATGCTTTCATTTCTGCTTCTTTTGAGGGCATTTGAGAAGACACATTTTAAAAGTTAAAGAATCAATTTAAAATGCAAACTGCAGCTTCCTAGTTGTTTAAAGGGGGATTCCCCCGCTTAGAACAAGGAAAAGTAAGGCTATGCACAGTTCTTTAAGACCAGGGATTTTGGCAGAAATGGTGTGCTGCAGGCACTGTTGAAACAGATTGGTTATAGCACCATGTCTAATAATACCAAGGAAAGCAAAACTATGACAGGTGTCCAACTTGGCACTCCTTCCCCCAGTAAGACCATTTAGTTTTTGGCAACCAAAAAATAAAGCTTCATCAGATATACATAAGAGATGATTCATAGCATCTAATCTCTAGACCTTACTTTCCTTACTCCCATGGAGACAGGAAAGCCACAGCTCTTACCTGTAGAGACAGCATCACAGGACGATGTTTTCAAAGCACTCTTCCTGGTCACTAACTCCTACAGATTGGAGAATTGTCCTGTTTCTTCAGTGGTAAGGAGTAATATTAATACAGATGTTCTACATCAGGTGGAGATCAAGCCTTTCGACCCTTAGGTGATTTTAGGTGGAAATATGTAAATTCTTAAGTACATCACTGTTACAGAGATTTATCAGTTTGAGCTATGGAAATTACGACAGATACTAAAATGTCTTTTTTTTTTTCACTGAAAAATGGTCAGTCTTGAAAGGGACATTCTGTTGCTTCAGAGCTATAGTACAGAGCACTGGTTTTGGGGTCATATTTAACCTCCAGCTAGTTAGCTGTTTGGCCCTACGAATTATATTAAACTTCTCTAGGCTTCAGGTTGCCTCTGCAAAATAATAAGAGACTAAAATTTAAAAGGTATGTGTAAATATGAAATGATATATATTAAGTGCTTTAAAAAGCAACCCACACATTTAAGATTAAAGGCATTATTTTTGCATTGATCTTATACATACAAGTTTCAAGGTCAATTTGGTACTGTAGCTAAAATCCGGAAATGTCAGATTTTCTCACCTAGCCATACTTTTATTAATGTCGTTCATTAAATTTCCACCTTATTTTTCTGTTTTGCTCTGTTTCATTCTGTATTATCTTCTCTTAAGACCCTGTAGTCGCTTGCATCGTTTCCCTGCCCAGTGGAGGATGTTGGCAGCCCAGGTTTTTGTTGTATTTCACTTTCAGAGATGTGTCCTCAGACCCTTAAATGTGGCACTGCCTCTTTTCTGTATTGTCACCTTTTTAAAAAGGTTGATTCATTTAGCTGTGCACCGGCATGTTGTTAGAAAGAGGCTCTCACAATCCACTTGGGAGAACAAATAAAATCTTCCAGCCTCTGCTGATGCATAATCAATAAGGACCTGGGTGTTTCGGATTTTACTTATCTTATAGCTACCTCTGCAGCATAAAGGGAGATTAGAACACTCAAGGATTCTGGGGATATTCATAAACTTGGCTGAGGGATTTTGGTTTCTGACTTAATAGGCCCACAGTGAATATTTTTTATTGTTTTTCATCTACTGTGGATAAATTATCAATTTCCCTCAAGACATCCAATGTTAGCACCTGATTTACTCCTCAGTTAGCAGGTTCACATCCTTATCTCACTCCTGTTTCTAGCAGTGCTTCTGAGAGGATACAGAAACAGACATTTCTTGATTTGACAGTTGGTGAAAGGTACTGCAAACTTTTCACTATATTATTTTGTCTTTATCATTTAACAAAATAGGTAACTCAAATACTAACTGTATAAGTTTCCTAGGGCTGCCATAACAAAGTACCACAAAGTAAATGGCTTAAAGAACAACAATGTATTGTAATCCTGGAGATGGAAGTCCAAGATCACTGTGTTCACAGGGCCATGCTCCCTCAGAAGGCTCCAGGCAGGATTTGCTCCAGGCTTCTCTTCTGACTTCCGACCGTTCCCTATCTTGTGGCAGCATGACTCCAGTCTTCATTTGGCTTTCTCTCCATTTGAGTGTCTGTCCCTGTGTCCAAATTTCCCCTTTTAGTAAGAATACCAGTCCTATTGGATTAAAGGCCACCCCTACACCGGTATGACCTCATGTTCACTAATTACATCTACAAAGGCTCTATTTCCAAATAAAGTCACAATTCAACCCATAACACAATTGAACATGTAAATTCATTTATGAATTAATTACTTTATTCTAAGACCTAGTCTATAAACACAATTGAACATGTAAATTCATTTATGAATTAATTACTTTATTCTAAGACTAATAAGAGCTTATTTTTTCAGATTGGTCTCTGGTAGATGAGTTTATAGCATAAGACTCCCAGGGATTTCATTCAGGATGCCAAGTGATAGAAACACCTGGAAGAACACAGACGGTATTTCTTGACCATGAGCTGACTTACAAGGAGAAATAGCATCTATCTTTTCAATGTTGTGGCTGCGGTTCACAGTGTACGACGTCCAAGCATTCCCAGCAAACAAGCAAAGCATGTAAGATTTTCATATGCAACACTGATTCACAACACAATAGCACGTCTGCACTGTATAAAAAGTCGAGCTAGACCACTTCATGAATTACACGGAAACTGAGGTGTAAAATTGGGAATATGTTAACTGCAATTCAGATACATTAATCATCAATTCTTAAAGCCTCTGATTCCTATTTCATAAAGGAGTGAACTTGATATAGATGTCCATCTCTTCATCCAGCCACTCTAAATTCTTTAAACTTACAAGGGTGGGTCCTCACCATTTACATGGGCATACAGAATTTAGTGAAAAGTGTGGGTGATGGATTTTTGGTGTGCCTTTTACCCACAGTAGCAGAGCTTTATCTGGGAGACAGTCGCTTAAATAGTTCCTTTACAGGACTATGGTTTACTGAAAATTATGTTTATGTGTAACAATGCTTAGCACACAGCTGGTGCTGAACAAAGTATTTGTTGAAGAAATAAAAATGATTTACCAAGAAATCACTACTTATCCTACTCTAAATTTTTTCCATAAGCATTTATTCACCATGAACAAAGTTTGAACTGGAGACTAAAAGACAATAAAGGAGAGAAAAGGCAGAAGACAGAAGGGTGGGGAAAATGACAAAGAAAAAGAGGGAGAAAGAGAAAGGACATCATAGAGATTAAAGACAGCAGTTCCTCTGCTCTGTGCGCTACACCACTCGGCTCTTTCAGAACTCATTCTTATTAAAGTACACTGGTACTTCCAAACAGAACTTGGAATTTGAAATGGCTTTTAAAAATGCAACATATTCATTCAGTAGGAAATAAATGGTTTGTTAAGAGATTTTTTTAACAAAGTTTAAGAGGCTGAGTCATAGCAAGAAGTTCTAAATCCTATTGGCTTATTTTGATTGCATTTGCAAGTACCTCATGAAAATGTGCAAATCAGCCCATCTCAGCATTTCAGGCTTCCTGTTGATTGTGTGACAGAGTTGCCAGGCACATAACACATTTATTTTACAGCACTGCATGATGAACTCACAGTGTTTTACCTCCAGGACTGAAAGTCCTTAATTTGTTCTTTGAGGAACAGTCTGTTTTCATCAGGAGACACGCTTTGGTTGATCAAGCAATTCTACAGAGAGTGACATTAAAGAAAAAGGATCTGGGGATAAGGGTTAGCAAGGAAGTATCTGCCCAGTGCCTGTGAAAACATAACAGTTCTTATTTTCCAATTAAACACACTTATTCATTTTTAAATGAAGTTTCCAGAATATGCCTACATCCAGCACAATAGCAATCTCCAGGGCAAAGAAAAAAATGAAACAAGACGCAGAGAACATTGATCAGTGAATCTGTACTGAATGCTCTGTTTAAGGGAAGTCATGTAAAAACATTGCACACAGCGTAACTCAAGGGACTCGGGTGGGTCTGAGTGTGAGATGAAATCTGATCTTAAAGGGCACAGTGGGGCCGCAAATGAAAGGCATTTTAGAAATCTCTCCTACTCTGTGTATGTGTGTGTGTGTGCACATACCTGTGTGTAGTTATTTATCATATATAAATAATTACCTTTAAATGAGAATTTAAACTTGAATCCCAAATTCAGCAGCCAACCATTCCTCTTCAGTTTCTTAAGTTGTAAAATTGAGCATGCCTGGTGCTTCCTGACTTCACAGAGCCTCAGTATTCGCATCTGTGCAATAGAGGGTATCTCTTTCTGTTCCACAGGACATTTCTGAAAGCCAAATTCAACAATACACATTAAAACAATTTGTAGATTGCCGCCTGCTGAACAAGCAATGATAGTAATAACTTTTATTTGTACACCTCTGAACTTTTTTAAAGCTCTTTACCATACATTATCTTCTCTTCTGTTCACAGCCACTCTGCAAGACAGACCTTACCGATCCTATTGAAAGGCAGTAAGATAAAGCTCCGAGAGGCTAATTGAGTATCTCAAAGTCACACAGCAAACGTGAGAGGTCACTTCATATTTCAAGAGCTGCACTTTTCCACAACATGCATTTTTTTAGCCATTTAATGAGCTGTTAGGTAATCTGCCTCAGCTTCACCTAACCCATTTTGCCTCTGACAGTGAACCAGCTCTGTACAAATGACCCACTGTCAGAGATGTTGAACTATACAATCTTTCTATTTAGTTAAAAACAAATATTCAGAGATACGGAGAAGGTAGACCAAAAAGTAGGAAAGTGGAGAAGATGTTGAAGTTTAAAACAGAGCTCTTATCATGCTGGGTAATTGCTTTCCGTAGGGTTTTTTTTTTAAGCAGAAATTATAGATCCATAATATGCTAATGAACATTCACACTCACAGCATGCGCCGTAATGACTCTGGTGGAGAAGCACACAGCTTCCATTCACTTCTGAACAGGCTGCCAGATGAAATCATACCTAGTTTTAAGCAATCAGATTGAATAATATCAGTACCTTACTTTAAAATACGCACACACACACACCACCACCATAAAATAATATCCTAAATTACAATAAAATAGAAATCTAATCAGAAAGGAAAAGGAACCTTTAGAGCAAATTGTGAAATGACCCTCAAATTAAGCATCTTATAAGATTAAACAAAGCAGAATATGTTGGGGACCTGAGGGCAACCTCATTCTCATTCAAGTTTGCTGTCAATCGCAATTCTTAAAATGCCAGAACCTGAGAGACATAACATCAATAAAAAAATGTTGTAGTGATTAAAAACAGGACAATCCTCTTACCACTTTCTCTAGACCAATACAACTTCTCACCTCTCAATATGGATCAGTTGGAGTGTGGCTGTGTTTCACGTATATGTGAATAGACTACCCAATCTAGCCCCTGCCACCCGTTCCCTCACAATAACATAGCTGCCAGCATCTCAGATCTCAGCACACTGGACTTAAATAATTTACTAATTGTCTCGTCACATCATTTTGCCAACTGATAGGAAAACACCCCGTCAGTAAGCAGCTGATTGTTTTTATTATTCCTCTGTCTGTGCTGTGTGACTGCAGTATGGTACAGCCATGAATTCATGAGATGCTGTCACCTCTTTCTTCCTCCGTTTTCTCTACTTAGGACTAAAATGGATTTGGCTATTTGTCCTAATTTGAGTCTATATTGCTAGTGCCTTTCCTGAAGATAAAGTTCATTCTGCTCTCTGTTCCCTCCTTCTGAAGAATTCCATGCAAGCCTGAGACAATACTTTCTCAGTCCCAGAAATATACATCTTATCTAGTTCCCCAATTTAAGGCAGTTTTATAATTATGTATGCATGAATATACAAGTGAACGTACAGATATATGTCTCAGTTTGGGTTCCTCCAGAACCTTGAAATAAGGATTGAGCACAAATAGTTGGTTTGGAACATTATCCCAGGAAATATTAGTGAAGGAGGGCAGTCATAGGTTGTGTTAATTCTCCTTTCGCTTTGCAAGAGGGCAGACCTGGCTCCAACTATCAAAAAAGCTGCTGGGCAAAGACAAGCAGAGTGTGGCATGTAGAAGTCAGAACTCTGTGCATTACATGGTAAAGCCCTGAGGAATATAACCGGGCACCAGCAGCATTTGCTTCCGGATAGATATAACCCCCAAATGAGATAATAATATAGAACACACATGTCAGGGTGCTGTTAGGATAAAATCAACACATATGTATAGACCACTAGGGTCTGTGTGTGATAAGTATTCAATAGGCATGTTATCCCTATGATTATTATGATTATGATATTATTTTATCAATTTGTCATGTCTTCATTTTTATTCTGTTAGTTATAATTCATCTCTGTGCTTTTTAATATATTTCTTGCCTATTCCAGAAGTTATTTTAATGACTTACAATTATAAATTGTAAAAAAATTTAAATGTGACAAATAGAGAGATACAGTTGGAAATATAGACTGGAGCAATGAATGGGACTAAAAACACATATCACAGTGACCTACACATTTGTCATGACAGATATATTACATATATAAGCATATAGATATTTCTTTATAAGCCATTTAAAAGACAAAATCAGCAAGATTGCAAGCCAGAGCTAGTTTCTTATTAAATCTGAGCAAAGAGGCTAAGAAAGGATTGAGAATCTCTTCTGAAGTCAAGGGGCCTGGGCGTTTCAAGGTCCAAAGATAACATAAGGAAAATATTGGCCACGTAATCCATAAAAATTGTATTCTTTTACCAGAGACATAGAACACATCAACATTTGATGTTTGCCATTTATACAGAAATGCAGTGTGTGGATAGTCATGTGAGATGTGTCCTGCTTCTGAAATCCCAAATAACTTTAGTCTGACAAAGGTAGGTCTGTTCTAATAGACTCATACAGCCCATAGATGTTACCCATGGAAAAACTGCTCTCATCAGGTCACACACAGATATTAAAAGAAGAGGTAGATTAGTGGTTCTCAAACTTTCTTGGTTCATGACACTGTTAATGTTTCATAATACTTCTTTGGCACCGAGACCAGAATTAATACTACACAGTTCCATGTATTAAGCAGTTAGCTCCAAGCAATTGAAAAAGTAGTTATGGTTTAAACAATGTAGTGATCATTTAAAAATACACATAAATTTAAATAAAAATATTTTTATTTATCTCTTACCTAATACTTATAATGGAATCTGCTTTCCGTTGGACACTGCATGCTAACCCTATTTGCAAATTCCAATCTTGCATTCCTTAGCTAAGAATAATCTCTGGCTTCGGAGCCTGTTTCTTACCTGTGATTGCAAGTGAGAAGTCTCAGGGAATCAACGTCCCACAAGTGCATTCCCAACCACCCAGTGCTAAGAGTTGGTGTATAAATACTCCAGTTCCCTTAGCTATGAAGGGGCGTAACTCTGAGGTGTTTGTTCTAGTCTGGCTCCCTGAATTCCCTTAGGGCATTAAGCTTCAAGTTACCTACAGTGGGAGTTTGCATGATAATGTACCCTTTTAATGGCTGCCTTCCCTTCTGTTTTTCTAGTGTTTCCTGGAATCAACTCCTAATCAATACCCTTCTATACTCAAACCCTTTCTCAGGGTCTTTTCCTGGAGGAAATCAAACTAACATGAATTAATGACTCATCAGCCTTACACCATGTGCTAACAGTTCTTTCCTTATAAAGTTTCTCACTTCTTTCCTTTGCTTTTTATCACGGATGTTAACCTGAAGTGTTATGTATATGACAGGCACAGTTAATCATTATATTCTCACAGTGCCTAATCCCACTAATATTCACTCAACTGAAATACATCAAGCACCCATGTTTTATATACTGTGCTCAGTGCTGGAAATACCAATATAAATAAATATAAATAGGACATACAATTCCTGCCTTCAAAAGTTTATAGTCTCCGGAGAAGAAAAACTTATGAACTGATGACTACTAATATTAAGTAAATGCTTGAAAACCCTTAATAAATAGTTCCTGAATACTTGAATAGACATCCTTCATGTCCCCATAATTTTCTTTTTTTTAACTCTTGTCTTCTTTATCTCTTCATACAGCATTGTCAGAAAAGAGCAAAAGCAGTGGGTATAGGTCATAAAGTCACATGTTAGGAAAATCCCCCTTTTTTGTTTCTGCAGTCAATGTAGGGTCTATTTGGTCCATTTGTTTAGAATAATGCATTGTGAGACCAAGATTATAAATCTCACTTTGGGCAGACATATGGAAAAGAAATCATGAAAGAATTAACACCAATCCATCACCACTGCTAAAGAAGCAGCTTAAAAATCACTCATGGTGGGATGATAGCATCATGCTTTTTAGTAAAGGAGACTGAGTCATGAAAAAATCACGTGGAAATCTTCCCCCTTTCCCAAATTATCTCCACTCATTAATAATAAAGGTCCCTTGGGAAAGTCCTCTTCGGTGATCAGAGATCAGTAAAGTGCTACCTAGGTCCATATACATTAAGTTGAGCAGTCCTTTGCCAGATTACCCATGATTCCTCATATGGAATTAAGTTAAACAGCTAGCTAGCTAGATAGACATAAAGATATATATTGAAGGATATTATGAATTCTGAATTCCTTGCTCCCCATCAACAACAAAGATAAAATAAAATGACTTTAAAATAATTAGGAGTGGGCTTCCCTGGTGGCGCAGCGGTTGAGAGTCTGCCTGCCGATGCAGGGGACACGGGTTCGTGCCCCGGTCCAGGAGGATCCCACATGCCGCGGAGCGGCTAGGCCCGTGAGCCATGGCCGCTGAGCCTGCGCGTCCGGAGCCTGTGCTCCGCAACGGGAGAGGCCACAATAGTGAAAAAAAATAAAAATAATACAAAAAAAATAATAATTAGGAGTTATTTTCAATTTAGCTATATTTTCACCAAAGGTCTAGATAGGTCTTGTTAGGGGAGTAGAAGGAAAATAAATATACTATTACATACAATATCATAAGGGAAGTTATATAGTGACCATGATCTCAACTAGTGATCACAATTTGAAGCCATCGAAGCAAAGAAGCTGCCGCAATGAGGGCTTGAAAGGAAGGCCATACTTCCCTTGAACAATGTAATACTCTGTTGGTCTGATACAGCCTGCAATTTATGCCCGGGAATTAGGCATTGAAGGAAGGGAGACTTGAAACTCAACTCAGAGGTTTCTCGAATGAATCACTGATAAGGAGATACTGTGTTTATATGGTTATGGTTGCCATGTTGCTATGGCTGCCCTGTCTAAACAAGGGACAAGGTAAACAGGAAGCTTTTCATTGCCCTTCCATCTCCTTCAGCTTCAGACAGCAAGGAAATTGAGTTATCTACACCCATGAAAGCTTTCACACAGACACATACACAGCACACACACACAGAGGCAAGAACATTTTAAACCCCTATAGTACCTATGTCCCTGACAATTTTCAAAGGCTGTCACTGGTTAAATACCACAGATTAACAAGTGGAGATGAAATTTGTATTACATCATATTCAATAACTATGCATCATTGCCAAGGACAAAAGGACAGGAATCTTTTTAGAAAAATACACTTTAATTTTTTTCTTAATTATTTGTAATGACCTTTTAGAAAATAGTAGTAAATTAACTGTCCCTTTCACCTCTTTGTTAGAATCAATATCCCAAACTCAGAAACACTACACATCTTACATTTTGTAGTATCTTCTGGTAGTACTTCTAAAAGGAAAGAGGTTTCTGGTTTTCTGTGTTTGTATAATTTGGGGGATTTTAAATGGGTGCATTGAAGCAGGGAGAATAAATAATAGGTTTAGCAACCCTCCCCCCATTTTGAACTAACTAAAAGGGAACGTCCTGAATTAATGACTATGTTGAAGTCAATGCTATCTTTTTCCCTCCTGAGTATGTTCAGTACCTCACACTAGGCTAATAAAATGTTGCCTAGAAGCAGTCATTAGAGAAACTACTTTACTAAATAAGAATGTAAATAAGGATAAGTCACAATTTGTAGTGTATCGATTGTTTTAAGGGAATATTCCGAAGTACAATTTACATAAACCAATTAAAGGCAACCCTAACAAACTAGTTTACATGATAAAATCAATCCATGGGCTCTTATAACTAGAGAACTAATAGTCCAAGTGTTGTCAGACATTTACATAGCAAGCCTAATACAAATGTTTCATTTCAATAAACACTATACATCTACAATCTTGATATTACACCCATTTTACTTATATTGACCAAAGAAAAGGAGCACTGACAATTCTCCATACACAGATATATACATATACCCATCCTTTGTTGATATTTAGCGCAGGAGAAATGAAAACCTCATGCATATTTTCTCTTGTCATCTAGCGCCTATAAGAATACCATAAAGGGTGAAAAGTAGAACATCTAGAAAAAAAAACCTAACGTACTGATCACAAATAAATGGCCCCTCTGGAAACAAAACAAAGATAAATAACAAAAAATAGTCTTTTTATCTCCCAGGGAATAATAATTTAAAATACATTTTTAAGATGTAAAAATCATGATATCAAAGACCAAACCAAAAAAAAAAAAAGAAAAAACTGTTGCAATTGATAGTTATGGTCAAATGCTGATGAATCAATTCAAGGTAAAGTAGAAATGAGAAGACAATTAAGACAGCATCTTTAAAAACACGATTCTACTAATCACACTAGGAGGCCAGACAGCAGGCAAATGCCAAGAAATACGGGTCTGATGTCTGCTCTTTCCCGGACATTTGTGTTCAAGAGTAATGTAATTTTTTAAATGTGAGAGATAACAGTGCCTAGTCAAAGAAAACAATACATTTTAGGTGTGTAAGGAAGACTTTTCCTTGACAGACAAGGATAGCAAACACTGTTACTGGACTGATTCAGGATAACTTACCACCAATTCTATAAAAAAGATAATTTTTAAAATCATACAAAAATATATAGTTCTTTATTTTAGTTTCAGCCAATCTCTATTCATCAGTTATCAATAAGGAAAACACGTGAATTATTTTTGTCATTAGAAAACACTTAAATTTCCTCCACTGCTCCTTTTACTGTTTTTTTGTTTGTTTTTTTTTTGCGGTACGCGGGCCTCTCACTGTTGTGGCCTCTCCCGTTGCGGAGCACACGCTCCGGATGCGCAGGCTCAGCGGCCACGGCTCACGGGCCCAGCCGCTCCGCGGCATGTGGGATCCTCCCAGACCGGGGCACAAACCCGTGTTCCCTGCATCGGCAGGCGGACTCTCAACCACTGCGCCACCAGGAAAGTCCCGTCTTACTGTTTTAGTTGGAATTTCAGAGGATCGTATGCAGCCTCCAAGCCAACATCAAATATGCAAGAGGTGAAATGATTTGCTCGTCTCATAAATATTTGGAAACAGGGCTTCAACTAGAATTAGCTATCTTGATTGTATCTCTAAGAGAACTTAGTGGAGTAAATGTTTCTTTGGTGCAGAGATAGAACAATAGCTGACAGAGACAATAGCAGCTCATGTTTCCTTTCTTTTTCTCATCAATGTCACAGAATCATCAAGAGTTAAGTATCCTGACACAAACCACATTACAATAATCAGCTGCTCAACACGATGGGTCTTTTACTAAAATGGAGAGAGTCTGAAGAGAGTACATCTTGAGCCTTTCAGAGTAGTTAGTCCTTGGCTTCTCTGCTAGGATGGTAAAGGAGAGTCAGGCTTCATTAATGTCAACTCTGATAAAATTGCTGGGGACATGGGGACTTCAACTGTAGAGAAGTGGAGTAAGTCTACCAGTTCTTTTAAAACCAACATCTAACAAAAACCAACATCTGATTTCTGAAAATATCACATATGGCATGTATCAACCTATGACATGTGGCCAATAACAACAGATATAAATTTAACTTGGGAAATTAGATATGAAAGGCATACTAACTCATTAATAATGTGCATTATTCAACTCTAGAGACAATACATGAGTAATTAGGCATGACACAGTCAGTGGACAGTTTCGACCACCAGTGCTGTCATGATCAGGGGCGCAATGCAGGAATTTACCGTGGGGGAGACGGAGGTGTACCTTTTGAGTTGTTGGGGATGTGTTTGGCAAAGGTTTTCCAAGAGACTTGATAGTGAGAGGAGCCGCCTTGCTTACATGTCAAGATTACACAGGAATTAGGAGGCTGGTAGCAGGGAAGAAATAGAGCTTTATTACTGTTGAGACATATATTTTCATTGGAAGGGAAGTCAACAGTGGATAAATAATATTGTTTAAGGAGTAATAATGTTGTCATCTACTAGAACTGGTTATCATCCGTGGGCAATGCCCAGCACTGGGTAACATAGAGAGAATGATAGAAATGACAATTATAGTCCTTCCATCAAGAAACTTACAGGGCTTCCCTGGTGGCGCAGTGGTTGAGAGTCCACCTGCCGATACAGGGGACATGGGTTCGTGCCCCGGTCCGGGAAGATCCCACGTGCCGCAGCTGGGCCCGTGAGCCATGGCCGTTGAGCCTGCGGGTCCGGAGCCTGTGCTCCGCAACGGGAGACACCACAACAGTGAGAGGCCCACGTACTGCCAAAAAAAAAAAAAAAAAAAAGAAAGAAACTTACATTAGGCACTCTTATATTAGAGATATCCGCAAACTAAAAGAGACGATAAGAATGCAGAGCAGTATGCATAAGATATAGTTACCAAAAAATGTGCTGAAGATAATTATCATTATTGTTTAAAAAGGAAGTTTAGCATTCATAAGAGACAAGTCAAGAAAGGCTATAAGGAATTAAAATAAGAGCGGGCCAATTGAATTTCCAAGTGAAAAAGGAAAGACATGCATGCAAGGAGTGAGATAAAAGTAGGTGTAGGTAGTAATGATCACACTCTTTCAGGAGGATGTTGAGTAAACAGATTGGACTGCAGCATTGGATTCTAGATTATGGACTTCTTGATTGTCATGCTGAAAATGATATTATGTTCTAGAACAGTGGTATACGATAGAACTTTCTGTTATGAGAGACATGCTTTATATTGGTGCCGTCTGATGTTGTAGGAGTATGTGGCTATAGAACACTTGAAATGTGGCTAGTGTAACTGAGAAATGGAATCTTAATTTTATTTAATTTTAATTAATTAAAATTTAAATTTAAGTGGCCACATGAGGCTAGTGGTGTCAGTGTTAAACAGCACAGCTCTAGAGAGTAGGGAATCACTGCAGGTTTTAATGTAGGTTTTAAGCAGGGAATGACAAGATAAATATATTTTAGGCAGATTAATTTGGCAGCAGTGTTTAGGAAAGTCAGGGGAAGAATCAGTAGTTCTTCTGAGATTGCACTAAATTTATAAATCGATCTGGGAAAATTGACATCTTTAAAATATGTCTTCCAATCATGAAGATGATGTATTCTTCCATTTATTTCGGTTTTTCAATTTCTAAGTGTCTCTTAACAGGTCTTATAAACTTATGGGAACACAGTGCAACAGTGCATAATAACAGAAGTGTGGAAACGACTCAAATGTTCATCAAAATATAATGTGAGTAAAATATAACGTAATAGTCTACTGCAATAAAAATTAAAGAGCTATAGCTATATGCCACATTATGAATATTAGATAAATGAAGAGACAAAATGATATATATAGTATTACTCCATTCAAAAAGGGCGCAATAACAGGCAAAGCGAAATATTATTACTTATATGCATAATAAAATCATAGAGAAAAACAAAGAAATGATCTACTATAAAAGTCAGAATAATGATTTCTTGGACATGGAAGGGATGCAGTTGCAACATAGGGAATCTCTAGGGTTATAATTAAACCGGTTATTTCTCAGTCAAGGTGGTTTGTGTAATAGGGTAGTTGCATTGTATACATTTAGAGATAAGTAAAGACACAGTAACCATACAGATGAAGTTATTATTTACAACAAAAACAAACGTTGCTCAAATGCTTTGCGATTACTGTCCACAAATTTTCTAGTTTTCTTTAATTCTATTACTTATACTGACATCAAAGCTATAAATACCTTGTTTATGCATTAAAAATCATAGTTAAAAAATTTTTGCTACATATTGATTATAATTTGTCCCACTTGACAGTCTTCCATTGTCCTATTTCACACTTGTATAATTTCATATTGATGATGAATCTACTCTTATTGACTGGTATTAAAACTTCCAATAGTGATAAGATTCTGAAATCTGCTGAGCTGGCTGAGGCAAAAATAATGATAATCACAGAATACTTGATTATTAATTTTTTTAAAAATTCACTTCTCCCCTTCAAAACAAAACAAAACAAAATCAAGCCTTCAAAATAAGTATACATATTAAAAAATAAAAAGAATGTTGATTTGAGTCAGTGTCCAGAGTTCCCTGTATTTTATAAATTTCTAAAGGATATAATCCACATGAAACTAACATTGGCATATGTCACCTGGATGGTTTAGGAAACAGTATAGCAAATGAAAGAGAGATTAAGATTTTTAAGGGTTATAGAATTTGAATACAATAATCTCAGGGGCAGATAGAGGATTTAGAAGAGAAATCTTGCTTGCACTCGCTGAAATTTTCCTCTATTTGTTATTTAGTCACTCGCTGATTCCTTTAATAGCTTTTCAGTGGAATAATTAAAACAGAAGACTAGAGGATTGTTAGGGGAGTGACCAGAATGAGGGGGTGGGGTAGCTGCAGCGTCTTGGGAGAGAGGAGAGGATTCTGAAGAGGTGGGAAGAGAGTTATTAGACCCAACTATGGAAAGAAAATAAAAACATTCTGAATCCCGGAGGCCCGAGCAAAGGAAACCTTGGGGAGATTTTCTGGACCTGAAAAGGGATAGGGGCTGAGAAGCAAAGGCCGGGTGCAATTTCCTGACGTGGAGGAAAACTGCAATAAGAGCCCACAAAACAATTAATCCTGAATGCTGAGAAATAGGTACACCAGAGGACTTGTCTTTGCTTTATTCTAGATTCTGGATGTGAGTTCATGGTCAGCAAAAGCATCTTTCTCCTCAGCCAGTAACAGCACACAGCTAACATATTTAACTCCTTTCTGTTTATACAGCTGTAAATAGTTACACATATCTTTATATAGTTTCAAAAAACCTTACCTTTATTTCAAATGATGTTTTCACAAGAATCCACATTGTCTCCTGATTAACTCCTCTGCCACCATTAAGAAAGAAAAGTTATACCTATAAAGACTTCATGGTGTAAAATTTAAGTGTGAAAAGAAAGTGGTGTAGATCGGCCCCTTTTGAAAGCTTCTCTCTCTCTCCTTTTTGCCTTCATTAATGGATTTAACATCATTAAATTGCAAAAGGCAGGACAGAAAGGTGATGTTTTGACAAAATGAGCTCGGTTGTTTGGAAGCGGCCCCTGAAGCAGTAGCTCTGAACTGGGGGCCTTGTGGATTTCTTCATAATGCAGATAAAACTTCATGATATATTTAAATCCTTTTCCGCAAACATTTCCCTGATTTGTTGCCAAGCTGTCACTGAATTTAGTAATCCAGACAGATTACCAGAGGTTCTATTTTTAGGGTCCTTCTGTTACTGCGGCAGTTGCAGCTGATCGGATTACAGCTACATCCTACCCATGTAAAATGCATTGATGCTTCAAGAGAAACCTGCACTCCACTCCCGTAATTACAATTACGGCTCATTGCTGGATATTTCTGAGTTTATTTTATAGCTGCATTGTGGCCAATCCATTATCAACTCATGAGATGGTGTGTTTTCTTTTAGTTTTGTTCTGTGCCTTTCAATACTAGCTTACTATTGTGTGTATGTGTTTTGTGGGGGGAGGGTGGGTGATGGAAAATGCATGCTGTGGGTCACAGAGGACATGTATAATTTCTGATTCTGAGGGCAGGAAAATGTGTAACGCAGACATTACTCTCCTATAGATGACAATATCTCCATCTAGTGGTCAAAATGAGCTTAACCATCATATTATCTTCATTGTCAGAGGAGGAAAGAGGCAAATTTGCCTCAGAAAGTAATTTGTATTTTACCTTTACCTAGAATATAAAATTTTTATTAAGAAGAATAGATGTTCATTAAGCCAAATTGGACCCCTTCCTGCAGTCTTTGCAAGGGAAAAATAATTCCATTTACTTCAGGTAAAGTTTGGCCTCCAGAAACGACTCTCAATATCCAGGTGTACAAAGTTGTCAATAATCTCTTTCATGATTTTTTACAAGGCTTTGGAAGGGAGACGGTTACAAAGTGTAATGAAATAACAAGTTGAATTAATGTCACATGGATTCTTGTATTTGTTCTAATAAGTAAGTTATCCAACAAATTTCTCATCTCCCCATATAACTATCTTTTATTAATTTCATAATATTTACACTCCAGTGAATTAGTGTATATTATAAACATATAAGGAAGTAAATCACATTATTTTCTTGGAGGCATAAATGCTAAAGAAGAATGTTAAGATTTTCCCGTTCTCTAAGTTATTGCAACCTCAAAAATCTCTTGTAATATAAAGTCAATAATTTAAGGCTGTCTTTTACAAATGTTCTTGATTATGTTATTGTTATTCACTTTTGCAATCTCAGGATTGCTTTTAATTAATCTTCCAACTCCTATCAAGTTACACAGCTTTTAGTAACAAATTCATTTACTTAAGTATAGTTCTCAGAGAAACAAGATGGTGAAGACGGCCGCTGAGCTTGCAGCAGAGCTCCACCAGGTGGCAGCACTCGTGTGGACATGTTTCAAATCCTGGTCTTTGTACTCAAATTCCCTTTTTTCGTGTGCCACAGGAAGTTGATCTCTCTAGAAGTACTGAGTAGGGTAACCTAATGCAAAACTGTCAGATCTTTCAAGTCAGAATGCCAATTGATTTGTGTAAAATTGAGGATATTCCTTTCCTGAGTCTGTAATATCAGAGTACACAGAGATCAGAGACAGTTATGAAAATAAATACAAATACATGGTCATGTACATGTCTATTTTCTAGTTCTGTGTGCTGAGCAGCCATAAAAACAATCACACTCCATTCCTAAAATCATTCTCCTTAAAAAGAAATGAGAAATGGAGAAATGAGTGATTCCAGAACTCATTTAGGGAAGTGTAAGATGAGCCTAGAGCATATTTTTTAACCAGAAAATATGGAAGTTCTCAGATAATGATAAGGACATGTCAAAATGACAGAGTCCAGACTGAAGAGTCTCCGTGGTCCAACATCAGACAATATGTACATCAAAATAAATTATATTATCAATAGATTATAAGAAATTAAGGTTATGATTGTCAAAGATAAACTGAGGAACTCTTCCAGAGCAAAGAAAACTAAAGAGACAGGACAACTAAACACAACGTGTGATTCTAGGTTGCACCTTGGACCAGATATTGGGTGTTGGGGGGAGATGGCTGTAAAAGACATTAGTGGGACAATTGCAAAACATAAAATAGGTCTGAAGATTAGATAGGAATATTGAATAATGTTAATTTCCTGATTTTGATACTTATGGTTTTGTGAGAAAATATTCTTGTTTTCAGGAAACGTATGCTGAGATATTTAGTGGTAAAGCCTAAAAGTTGCTTTCAAATGAATCAGAAAAAAGTGTGTGTGTGTGTAAAGAGAGAGGACAGAAATGAGGTAAAATGTTGTAACTGTGGGGACTGAGTAAAGTGTATATGTAAATTATCTGTACTATCCTTACAACTTTTCTATAAGCCTGACATTTTTCAAAATAAAGCAATTAAAAAATTTAGTGTCTAGAAAAATAATGTTAACACAGTTCCTGGCACATACAATCTTTGTAAGTGTCAAGCTTAGAACTCATTATTTCCATAGAACAGTGTGAATTAATCATGCAGTATGATGAAATAAAGTAATATGTCCCTGCCATTCAACATTTAATAATTCACAAGGTGAAAAATAAAGTATCTATATGTTATGTTTAAGTTAGAGGAGACACTTTTAAATGATGCTTACAGACTGTTAGTTTAAAAAACTGAAATGAGAGCAGTATTTTTCCTTCCTTCCTTCTTATGAGCTCCCTGAAATAATAGTAAATATACACAAGAAGAAACAGCGGTAAAAGAAAGAAAAGATGTCATCAACCAGCCACATAAATGTTGCATTTCTGTAATATAGAAAACTGGTAAAATCCTATTGATGGATATATTAGAATAGAGAAAACGACTCAAAACATGTGCAGGGGAAGCCTGAAAAGATAGGAACAATTTCTTTCTAATGAATCCCAAAGTGGCCAAGCTCAGCATTATCAAAAATGGGGAATGTAGGGGTGCAGAAGTTGTCAGAGGAATTAGTAAAAGGGTGAGTATAGAATGGCTGAGCCTCTGTATGGTCATGCTATAAACCCCCAAACAATGGCACAAAAGGAGAAGGTAATCTTGTGGACACACCCTTCGCTAGCTCCCTCTTGGGTGCAAATGAGTGAGAATGTCAACCATAGGGGAGAAGGCCAAGAGACTGCAGAGTTGTTGCCAGTTAACCTCTTGGCCAACCCTGGGGCCATATACCTCTAGGCTTTTTGTTATGAGCAGAAAATAAATTCTTAATTTTTTAAGCCATAATTCATCAGGCTTTCTTTTATCTGTAGCCAAAAACATTCCAAAATTTATCCAACATTTAAATGTGCCAATGCAATCATTAGAAAAACTCACAATAATAATATATGTAATTGACAAGCATTTGAAGGAGTAGGTGGGGCTGGGGAGATGGAATAAGAAAGATATCTTGTTTCGCAGGAGAGATGTTAACAGATACTTTCTAAAGTTTATAAATTAAGAAATAGATGTATAGGTTTGTAATACAAATTATTGAGTTAAAACATATTAAAAGATAAATATTCAAATGGATTTACCCATAGAAAGTGGTGCATTCTCAAACAACAGAACAACAAATTAGGAGAAAAGACTCGACTCAAATGCCATCGTTTCAAATAAAAGCAAACAAAATTTTATGTTAAGAATATGAGATGAGAGAAGATACCATATAAGGTGATATATCATTTTCTTAATTTAATAATGTAAGGTCGGATCTTAACAAACGGCACCGCGAAACAGAGGAAAGCTTCAAGTGAGCTTTATTAGGGAGCGCTCCCGGGCGAGGTTCACTGGTCCGAGAGAAAGGGGCCAGAGAAGTCGCATCCGGGTGAGGGTTGGGCAAGATTTTATAGGGGAAGAAGGGAAAGGGGTGTGGTGAATCTGGGAGGGCGCTTGGTATTCCTTATTTGGTGGTCTTTTCGGGTATCCTGGGGGACAGTTAGTCCCGCCCATCGAAAGGCGGGAAGGCTGGGCAGGGTGCAAAGTCCCCAGGTCAGTTTCTGCAACTGGGTGGTCCAGAGAGTTTCGGTGTGACGCAACCTGTGAATCTGATTGTGTTCCCCTGCCTCGGGCCAGTTGGCCTTACATCCCGACATCTTTGGTGTAATGGGGCGGGGCAGCGTTCTGATCTCTGGCTACTTCATGCTGAATGGGGGCGTTGAAAGGGGAGTCGGGCGACCAGAGTTCCGAGGCTTAGGGGAGACCAGTGGGGGGTTCTGTAGGAAGCAAGGTGTAAGGACCGAGGAGCATTTGGTTTGTGGCCACCCGAGAGACTTCCTCCATGCGCCTGCGAAGGAACCTAAGAAAACAGGGAGCAAGCATGCTACGAAGAGGGTGCGGACCGGGTTTGAAAGAGGGGTGTCAAAGAGTCCCTCTCTCGGCGGGCTGAGGGCCTCCACGACTTGGGGGCAGGAGTGGGAAGGGGAGGTCCCGGTATCGGAGATAGGCAAGAGGGAGGCCGGGTTTAGGCGTGGGGG
>NW_020172625.1:7071123-7109340 GCF_003031525.2 Neophocaena asiaeorientalis asiaeorientalis
GGCGTGGGGGGTGGGGGGGGGTCGAGGGAGATAGAAGGGTTTTCAATGAAAGTAGGTGGAACTCCTGGATGCAGGAGGGGCCCAGGAGGGAGAGAGACTTGTGGCCTAGGAGGTCGACCAGCCGGTGGGAGGAAAACACGGTTAGTGGGTGGGCCAGAGTCAGTTTGAGTGTTTGTTTTGTCAGTTCGGCTACTGCTGCTAGGGCCCGAAGGCATGGTTGCCGTCCCCGAATGGTTGGGTCTAGCTGTTTGGAGAGGTAGGCCACGGGGCGGTAGGAAGGCCATACAGCCTGGGCAAGGAGTCCCGTGGCTATTCCGGCCCGTTCATCCACAAAAAGGTGAAAAGGTTGGTTTGGGTTGGGCAGAGAAAGGGGAGGAGAAGATACCAGAGCGTTACGGAGGGTGAGAAAGGCCTGTCAAACGGCGGAAGGAGAGGTGAGGGGTACTTGAGGGGTTTCTTTAGCGGCTAGATATAAGGGTTTAGCGAGGAGAGCAAAGTTAGGGATCCAGACTACTGGGTGGAGAGGAATTATGGCCTCATTGATTAGTCGGAGGTCCTGGACCAGGCGATAATCCCCAGAGGCCTTGTGGACAGGCAGGATGGGGGTGTTGCAGGGAAAGTCAGTGGGGATAAGGAGTCCCTGGTTTAGGAGTCTGGTGATAATAGGTTGTAGGCCCCTAAGGTGAGTCTTAGAGATGGGAAATTTGGAGGGGTCCTTTAGGCAGATGAGAACGGGGGAATGGTGTGTTGCTATTATGGGCTTAGAAGTATTCCGGACTTGGGGATTGATTGGGTTCGGTGTGATTGGAAGAGGGGGATAGGAGGGGGAGGGTTCTAGAGACAGGCCGAGAAGAGGAAGCAGGAGTTGGGAGGAGGGGACCTTAGGGTCAAGTCTAACCAGCTGGAGGGAGGCCCCTAAGTGGAAAAGGACATCTCGGCCTAGCAAGGGAACTGGGCAGGATGGTATGAGTAAGAAGGAATGAGTAAAAGGGAGTCTTTCGATATGACATGGGAGTGGAGCTGTCTGGAGTGGGAAGGATGGTTTGCCATCAATACCCATGACCGAGATCTGGGAAGAAGAAACTGGCCCGGAATAAGTAGGCAGGACCGAATAGGTAGCCCCCGTGTCCACCAGAAATGAGATGGACTTACCCGCTACCTGTAGCGTTACCCTGGGCTCGGCGAGGGTGATGGGGGTCTTCGAGTCCGGGCGCCGTCAGTCGTCAGCCAATCCCAGCAGTTCGAGTGGTAATGCCGTTGGGTCGGCCTGCCCCCCGCGTGGAGACGCTGAGGGAGGGCCAGTCGTAGGGCAGTCACTCTTCCAGTGGCCCATTAGCCCGCAGCTGGGACAGGGCTTAGAAGGAGGTCGGGGATTGGGACATTGGCGAGCCCAGTGGCCTTCTTTTCCGCATTTGAAGCAGGCCCCCGGCGGGGTTGCCGTGGATGCTGTGATCCATGGGAGATGGCCGGCCTTAGGGCGGCTACAAGAGCTTGGGTTTGGAGGGCCACCTTCTGGTGCATCCGAGCCTGTCGGCTGGATTCTGCCAAATCCTCACGGCCATTGTAGACTTTAAAGGCCATCTTTACCAGATCTCGAATAGGGGTTTGAGGGCCGTCTTCTGCCCGTTTTAATTTCTTTCGGATGTCCGGGGCTTATTGGGTAATAAAATGGGTGGCTAGGACCGTTGCCCCTGCCGGGGTGTCGGGATCCAGCCGGGTGTAGAGAGTTAAGGCCTCTGTAAGGCGATTGAGAAAGATAGCTGGATTTTCGTTAGGTTCTTGGGTTATCTCTTTTAGTTTTTCAAAATTGACTACCTTATGAGCGGCGGCCATCTTGGCCATCCTGATTAAGTCCATCCTGGATCGGTGCCAGGTACGGCAGTCCCTCCGACAGGCAGGAGTGGTCGGTAAGGTGAACCTGATCTGTATGGTTTCGGGCAGCAGCTTGAATTCTTTCCCTCTCGTCAGGGGTCAGAGTAGAAGATAGGACTAATCCTTCCGCACCCGCTACCTCCCTCAGAGGGCAGAGGAGATTTGGATCTTGGGAGTCGTGAGGGCGTGTAAGCAAGGGGCGTGGGAGTGGGAGGGGCCGGAAAGGGTTCGGGAGGAGGAGGGACCGCTTCAGGGTAGGGTGGAGGTTGGAGAGGAGTTCTGAAGGGGGGGAGTGGTAAGAGATTCGGGAGGGTCGGTTAGTGGGGAGGAATCCAAGGGGATTGAGGTTTTGGATGGAGGAGATGTTTGTTTAGCAAGGAGGTTTTGAGGTAGAACAATTGACGCAAAGGGAGGGGAGGGAGCGCAAATACCAAAAAACCTGGACCTCAGACCATTTGCCCGTCCTGCGGCAGTAATTATCTAGATCACGGAGGATGTTAAAATCGAAAGTCCCCTCAGGAAAATAGCGAGGGCTGTAAAATTGGCTAGGAGACACCCCAGGGGCGTCTTCGGGGATTTGGTTTCGATTGTGAGGTTCCCATGACCCCCAGTCTGTCCCTGAGTGAATGGAAACGGAGAGAGGCGTCCCTGGTCTCAGTCTCCAATTCACTGCAGGTCGGAGGGCGGTCAGGCGATTGGGACGTCTCTACAGTTGCCCGAGGCCCGGAGAGAGGACGGAGGAGTCTCTGACACGGCCGCGATTAAGGACAGGGAGTCCGGTAGGCAGGGACTCTGGGGGTCGGAGGGAACGAGGGGGACTTACCCCGTTTTCTGCCGGATCGGGTGGATGAGTAGAGGTTCCCTGGTTGTCTCCTGGGGGAGGGGAGGAGCGGCCCGCGCGGTAACCCGCGGGGCTTGGTACCCCTCCCGGGTTTCAGCACCAAATGTAAGGTCGGATCTTAACAAACGGCACCGCGAAACAGAGGAAAGCTTCAAGTGAGCTTTATTAGGGAGCGCTCCCGGGCGAGGTTCACTGGTCCAAGAGAAAGGGGCCAGAGAAGTTGCACCTGGCCGAGGGGGTTGGGCAAGATTTTATAGGGGAAGAAGGGAAAGGGGTGTGGTGAATCTGGGAGGGCGCAGGGAATTCCTTATTTGGTGGTCTTTTCGGGTATCCTGGGGGACCATTAGTCCCGCCCCTCGAAAGGCGGGAAGGCTGGGCCGGGTGCAAAGTCCCCAGGTCAGTTTCTGGAACTGGGTGGTCCGGAGAGTTTCGGTCTGATGCAACCTGTGAATCTGATTGTGTTCCCTTGCCTCGGGCCAGTTGGCCTTACAAATAACATGTGAATATTTATTTGTATAAGTTAAAAAATACATAAGTACGTACAATGATTATTTCCCATGTGTCTGTTTTGCAATTTTTTTCTCAAGAATGGACAAAAGAAAGTGAAAATATTTTTTTTCCCTCTGCACAGTTAAGAATAAAATGTTCACAGTGTAAGGAAAATAATTTACTCAGTCTTTGAGAATAGATTTTAAAGATCCCTGGAAAGAAGTAATTGAATGATTATCTGATTTCATATGCTGTCAATGGGTGCTTTTTTTTCTCCCTCACATTTCCATTTTCAGTACTCTCTTTTCATTACCTCTCATTGTGTCAGGTACATACCTCCGTTTGATGCTAATGGTCTTAAACATCTGAAAATCTTCCTTTAGAGTGTGACCTGACTTTAGGCAATCTACAGTAAATCCAAGAGTCCATTGACACAGCACCGAGAACAAGAAGCAAAGAGTATTTAAAAGCAAGATCATTTATCCAAAGAACAGGAATGCTTTCTGCCAGCCTTCCGTTTTCAGATTACTAAATTCTAAATGGAGTTATTCATTCTTATGTGACAGTTTATGATGTTAATAGCCAGCAAAGTGCTTCTGCGAGTAAACATTACTGTTTTCTCTTGTGTGTTTGTTTCCTCCCCAGTGATAAGCATTGGCAGCAATCAGTGCCCTCACTACGTTTCTGTTTGTTACCAGCACTGATGACTCTGGCAAAAGGTTGCTGTACCTTATCCCTTCTCTTGCAGACCCATTCACTTCTTTATCAGGACTAAAATTCACTTTCAGGTTGAAAGTGTGGAGCTTTAGTTCCCCAGGGAACATCCAAGTGTTCAACAGGTCACTAGATGTGCAAGAGTAGATCTCTGGAGAATCAATCCCTAACACGTTAGACTTAAAGTTCATCAAAATACGAGTGAAGGATAAAAACATACATGTGGATGACATCATGTGACCATTAGTGAGCCAAGTATACCACCTTGGGTAATACCAATGCTGCAGACTGAATGTTTGTGTCCCCCCTCCCCCCGCCAAATTCCTACGTCGAAATGTAATCCCCACGGTGATGATATTAAGAGGTGGGGCCTTTGGGATGTGCTTAGGTTGTAAGGGCAGAGCCTTCATGAATGTGATTTAGCGTTCTTATAAAAGAGGCCCCAGAGAGACCCTTTGCGCCTTCTGCCATGTGAGGTTACAGCAAAAAAGAGGACCTTAAAGGAACTAAGAAGAAGGTTCTCACCAGACACTAAATCTAGACTTCCCACTTCCAGAACTGTGAAAGATAAATTACTGTTGTGTATATAACCCTCCTAGTCTATGGTGTTTTGTTATAGTGGCCCAAGGGACTAGGACAACCAATAGCACTTAAAGAGTAGGCAGAGGGCTTCCCTGGTGGCGCAGTGGTTGAGAGTCCGCCTGCCGATGCAGGGGACACGGGTTCCTGCCCCGGTCCGGGAAGATCCCACATGCCGCGGAGCGGCTGGGCCTGTGAGCCATGGCCGCTGAGCCTGCGCGTCCGGAGCCTATGCTCCGCAACGGGAGAGGCCACAACAGTGAGAGGCCCGCGTACCGAAAAAAAAAAAAAAAAAAAAAAAAAAAAAAGAGTAGGCAGAGGAAGAGAACCCATGGAAGAGGAGGGATGGACAGAGAACCAGAAGGGACCAGAGGATTGAAGTCATGGGAGGAGGGGAAAGCATACAAGAGCGTGTCAAATGCAGCAAAGGAGCCCAGGAAAATAAGGACTAAAAATGGTTATTGTATTTATTGACAAAGTCACTGCTGGTGGGCCAGGGTCATTTCAGCAGAGTACTGAGGAATAAATGAGCAGGAAGCAGCAGTACCAGCCGCCCAGGTGAACTCTTCTGTGTAGTCTGGACAAGAAGGATTTATGTGATTTTTTTAAATTTCCACTCCATTAATCAAGTGCCATGTACAACTGACTTAGGGAAAATGGATAAGCTAGCTTTCTAACCCTTTACTTCAAATAAAATTATCAAACGTAATATATAAAATCACTACTGCTTCCCTACTACACATATAGCTTTTCCCCACTGTTGATAATTCTTTTATATTCTTTGAAAAGTGATTTTCCATATTTTCCATGCCTGCAGCTTATGTCTCCTGACTAGACTATAAATTCTGTGGAGAAATAGAACATGCTTTCTAGTTCTTTTACTTTTTTTTTTAACAGCTCTTTGTATATACAATCGGAAGGAAGTTTATAAAGTTGATCACTAGATGGCGGAAAAGATCAAAAGTTGAATGAAACTGGGGCAGAAAACTTCCAAGAGTAATAATTTTGAAATAAATTATGAATTTGCACATTTGAAATCAATTTAAAAGTTATATTGCCAAATACAATAGCTAATACATATCTGAAAAAGTATGCTGACATACTCTCTGTGCTTAAAAAGAGGGTTATCTTCGGGAAAACAATAGAATTATTGAAACCAAATTATTAAAAAACAGAACCTAGTAATGACATGCCTGTTTGTATGACAACTACGCCTCTACAACTCCCCAGAGACAAACTTACAAGCTTTTTACATTATATGAGAATCACGTCTAAAATATTAAAGCACAATTCTGTGCCTTCTGTCAGAAAACATGCATTCCCCAACGAGTAATTTCTTCATTTAGTATTTCAGCATTCTTCATTCCAGTATTTTCTTCATTTTTCAGGAAAAATTGGAAAATACAAAAATTACAAAATAATATTAGGATGAAGCACAATAATTCTCACTGTATTTAATTGCACTTTTGAAAAAAAAATTAAAATAATTTCACAGTTCCTAATTTTTGTGCCAGCGTTTTATTTTAGAAAAGGTATAGAGACTTCCCTGGTGGTCCAGTGGTTAAGACTCCTCGCTTCCACTGCAGGGGGCACGGGTTCAATTCCTGGTTGGGGAAACAAGATCCTGCATGTCGGGTGGCGTGGCCACAAAAGTAAATAAATAAAAAAGGTATAGTATTTGTTGCTATCTTTAAGCATAATTATCATTTTGCTTCTTTGCTTAATATGAAGAGTTATGATAAAAACATTTTAGTTATATAGGCTTTGCACTCGAAACAGCACCATTTTTGTCCTTTGATCAGAGATCAAGGGAGCCTTGACAACTACATGGACAGATTCACCTCCAAGAAAGATCACATAAGTAGGATGGTTTAGTGAATTGCCCAGTGGATCAGAAAGGTCTCCTCTCAGCTCTGTTTTGATGTCATTTTTCACTAAACAGTCCCTGTAATGAGTCACCTATGACTTAATTAGAGTGGGTAGCTTATGCTTATGGTGGCACCAGGTGCCAGGGACATATACTGGACAAGACACTATTTTTGTTTTTATTTTTTTTTAAGATAAAAGAGTCTTGATTCTTTTAAGTGAAGGTAGGAAAGAATCAATAAAGGGAAAGATTTAAAATACAAATAAACAAAAATCAGCCTCATGAAGTATAAATGCTTACCCATTGGATACATTTATATGTTTTCTATGCAATCCATCCAAACACAGAGAAGCAAGAGGAAACAATGGGTTAACTGTATCCATTAAAAAAAAAAAAAAAAAAAACTTTACTGATTTTACTGCAGGGTTCTTTTAAACAGGAAGTCGAATTTGTGATTTTATATAAGAGTGGGGGTTTTGTGGTTTGATTTTTTATTTTTTTAGAAAAAGATACGAAACTCACTCCAAACATAAATTAATATTTACTTGTACATTTTAAAAGAAAATCTTAGAAAAACTATCATACATGACTAGGTCATAAATTTCATATGTCCTAGCTTACATGTAGAGCAAACGTACAAACCTCTTATTTTGTCTTTGGTTAATCGGGTCTTTCTCCCATGCTTCCAAAGAGTGGAAGAAAAAATTAATTTTGAGCCCTGTCGTGTTTAAAATCCAATAATGACAGTGCCTCTAGGAACATACGGCTAGTATGTCACATCCTAAGTTAACCTCCAATGTCACGTTCCCCCCAGGTAGGCAAGAGATATGAACCAGCAAACAGAAGGGCCAGGAGACACTGAGCCAGAGACCTCAATCCTTCCCTCGACAATGACACCCTTCCCCATGGTACACTCCAAAAATTCTTAGAGAGTAGCCAAGGGAAGAAGTGGAAGAGAAACTAAGAAACTATGCTCTTTTTTCTAGACAGAGGAAGATCTAAAAATAGATTATTAAATCAGAACAAAATTCACACCAGATGGCACTAAAAGTTCATTTTTCTTCTTCCTTAAACTGAGTATGAAGGTTTTTGAAGAAGAATAGATTTATTTTTAGACAACATAAAAGAGTTACATTCAGGGTTGGCTTCACGGATGCACAACCTGTGCAGTCACATAGGGCCCTGCTCAGAAGACCCTACATTTGGTTCAATGGTCTGCTCTCAGTGTCTTGAAATTCTTAATAATTTTTGACAAGGACTCTTACATTTTCATTTTGCCATATAGCCATGCTTGGTTATATTTTCTCTGCTCCTTCATATTATGATGCAACTTTAATTTTTTTTATCCCACTAGAGACAAACCAATAAGGATTTTTTCTTTCTTTTCATTTGAAAATTAATGGAAAACTTGGTTTTTCTAGAACTATACAGAGAAGTCTTACGTGTGCTTTTCTGATGTTTTTCTTCTATGGTAATACATTTAGAAAGACTAAAGTAGAGATCTGAATATGGAGAATTTAAAAGAAAAGGTATACATGCTAGATACACCAGGATAAACATATTTAAAGTATAAAAGTTGAGACATTTGAAATTAATAGTTGGTTTGCATGCTGACAACACAAAATTTCCAGTGGTCACGATCTTCATGAAAATGGAACAGCAATAATTGCTTCCACTCAGAAGCAAGAGACTTGAAGTTTATTTCCGTTAGATTAGACAAAATGAAACAGACTTCTTTCCAGATGGGTTGTTTGGTAGATGACTCAGCTTGGGACTAAGCCTGAATTTCTATGGACTCCTGTGGTGGGCCCAAAAGAAAGAAGAAAAGAAAAACTCCACCCACACAGTGAAATTTTTTTTTTTTTTTTTTGCGGTACACGGACCTCTCACTGTTGTGGCCTCTCCCGTTGCGGAGCACAGGCTCCGGACGCGCAGGCTCAGCGGCCATGGCTCACGGGCCCAGCCGCTCCGCGGGCATGTGGATCTTCCCGGACCGGGGCAGGAACCCGTGTCCCCTGCATCGGCAGGCGGACTCTCAACCACTGCGCCACCAGGGAAGCCCCACAGTGAAATTCTTGATGTACAGATATGTTCAAGCCGTTTTCCTTTCCTTTCTCTCATACTAAGTCTTTTCCTTCTACTCCTGCTCTGTTTTCACAGGTATTTTTCCTCCTTTTACCTTGGACCCATTTGTAGTTCCATATTCACAGAAAAAGAGAGGCAATAAATAAGCTTTCCATTGCTTGAAAGACTGACACTATTGGACTTAATAATCTACAGTGAGGCGAGAATATAAAGAATATAATCCATAACTTAGTTTACTACATGCAAGAAATTTCATTTCTCTTTGCAATAGCTAGCTAGAAATGATCTGATATTTCTGATAGGATAGAGCATTTTATAATGCATTCTCATATTAAAGGAAGCTTTCTGTGGCAGAAATGCATGGTAAGCCTCTCATAGTAGCAGCAGCTACTGTGTATTAATATTTATTGGGTTATGTGGGCGCGATGCTCATTATCTCGTTTAGTTTTTATCACAACCATCAATATTCTCATTTTACAGATGAGCAAACTGAGACACAGGGAAGGTAGGAAACTTAGCCAGGCCTCACAGTCAGTGAGTGGTAGGGCTAGGTTTGAATCAAGAAGCCTGATTAATTCTGAGTTATGATTGTGAAGACACTGACCTCCTGTGAATCAGCCTTCAGAACCAAAAAAGCAAACAGTGATTATAATTGCAAGAGGATGCGTTGTTTATACATCAAAGCTAAAGAAAGGATTTGGAAGTTGGGTCACTTTGGCTATTGAGTCAATATCCCAAGTTTCTACCACTGAAACTAAAGAAAGGTTCATTTCCACATGACTGCATTTTAGGTTTCCAGACACTGAAAAGGCATTTCTTTTCGTGTATTTCTGGCTCGGTCTGAAGCAGGTACACAAACCTCAGTACAAGGATATCTTTTCAGGCCATTCAATTTTTAAAAGTCATTTCAGTTTGGAGCTAAGAATTAGCTTAATCCTACTTTAATCACAACAAGATCTGTATCATCCATAGCAAAAGAAATGGATGAAAAATAAACACCATTCAATCATATTGACTGTTTGGCCTATCATTACCAATTACCTTAGTATTTGAAAGCATTGATTTTTTTTCACTTTCTCTTATGTGGTTTAATGGTAGTGTCCCTCCAATTTCTTATGTACCTATTAAGTGTCAGTCACTTTAACTCCATTACGTCCAATCCATAGAGCAATTCTGTGAGGCAGGTAGTAGCAGCAGCAGTATTAGTAGTAGCAGTACTTTCTTTTTACCGATGAAAAACTATAGCTTAGAAAAAGTAATTACTATCCTCAGGGTCACTTAATAAGTGGTAGAAATTTGATTAGAATTCGGATCCCTCTGGCTCCAAAGTCATTACCCTCTGTACCACTCTGCTGTCATATTATAATAAACTCTTAGCAAATATCCACAAATATCTTTTCTTGTCTCTCTTCTTTGCTAGTACTATTCCATGACTTTCACAAAGGAAAAATAAATCATTATTAATCTCAACCCTCATTTACTATGATCTTTTGAACTATGAGGTAGTATGCCAATAAATTGAACATGCCTTGTAAACACCCCACAAAAATATTTCCCAAAGTGGTTATCTATTTCTTGTATTAAAATAATCAGAACAGGAGAATCATGACTTTCTTTTTTAAAGCAATGACAACTTGTGAATCTGTATAGCCACTCCGTGGAGGAATTTTGCAAATGATATTACATGGAATGCAATGACATGCTATTGCCCTACACGTGGCATATTTTCTTTCCCCAAAATGGCTGTCACAATATCTCTATTCTTCCTCCAAATCATCTGGGACCTTGCCACTTCCCCTTTTAAGAGGCAAAGTGTAATTACTCTTCACTTGAATCTGAGCAGGCTTGTGACTCCTTGTAACCAAAATAATGTGTCAGGAGTAACGTGTGACTTCTGAGGCTAGGTTGTAGAAGATGTTGTAGCTTCTGCCTTGGTAGCTGGAACACTTTTGTTGGAGCCCTAAGCTGCCATGTCAGTCGGCTTACTTTTCTAAGGACACCAGGCTGTAAGGAAACTCAATCTAGTCTACTTGGAGAAGCCCTGAGATAAAGAGAGAGATGCCTGGCTAGCCCTCAGTTTTCCAGTTCCAGCTGACTACAACTGCAAGAGTTTCCTCTAGCCAGAACTGCCTAGCTAGGAAGAGAGAAGTTTGAAGGTAATTCCCTGCAGAGATCTTGGTGAGAGCAGAGTAGTGGTCTCCTGATTAGGGTGTGGGAATACTAAGAAGGTTGCTGTACATTTTCCCTCCTGCTTTTCATCCCATCGTGGTTCCCAATTTTCTTGCCTATTTCTAAACCTGGACTCCCAGCCTGCTACCCATTCTCAGTCCCTTACTCCAACACACTCATCCTTTCATAAATTCCTCTTTCATAGGTTAGCCAATTAGTTTATCTTGCTTTCAACCAAAGACCTAACTGATACTCCTATCATTCAAGCTCATTGGAGGCCTATTGCCTTATAGTATCACATATACACATAATCATCCAGTTTTGTTTCTAAGCAAAAGAATTACTTTAGGGAACCTATGTGGTTCCCAAACATGATGAGCCTAGACATGATGTCTGGATCTCTAGCAGCCATTTTGAGACCATGAGATAACCAACAAAAGGAACATGCCAAATGATCACAGGATTTCCTGGTATC
Organism: Neophocaena asiaeorientalis asiaeorientalis; assembly: GCF_003031525.2. Lineage (NCBI taxonomy): Eukaryota > Metazoa > Chordata > Mammalia > Artiodactyla > Phocoenidae > Neophocaena > Neophocaena asiaeorientalis. Next base: position 7,082,215 of record NW_020172625.1, read on the forward strand.
ATCCAGTCTCTGGCCCAATGCCAGCAGCAGTCATCTCCTGGATTTCTTGTGAAAAAAAATTCTATTTATTTAGCCATTATTAGTCATCTTCTCTGTTAATTACAGAGGATCACAAAATTAATTGATACATACATAGAAACTATCCCTGTACATTCCATATGAGGCATATAGGAACAAAAAGAAGAGAGAAAGAAAAAACTCAAAAAGAGTTCAAGGACTTAACCTAGACACTCTGGTGACAGGTGTTACTGATGTGTGATACAGGAAATAAAGAGCAGAGGTGGGTCACTGTGATGGGTATTTTCTTTATTATTTAATGATAAGAAGCAAAACAAACAAATGAGGATAGATAAAACTAATAGAGAAGCAAGACTCAAGAAGCTTATGAGACATTGTAGCCATAGATGAAGTATGTAGAGCATATGTGTGCTGAGCTTAGATAGAAAGGGATGAAAGACCAATTATTGATACATGGGAGATGGATAATTTTGCGGTGTTAAATATTTTCTCTTTTGTACTGTTCCCAGATTTATACAGATTGTTGAAAATATTATTACTATTTTGTTTGAGAAAATTTTCATTGACAGTATGTAGTTTCTACTCCTCCACACAGAATTTACAAGTATTCTGTGTGTATGTGTGTTTTAACAAAATCACTGTAAGTTTACAAAAACTCATGTATCAAGCAAGGAAGGGTGACTGAAAAGTTTTTTCTGCAAATGCAAAATACTAGCTACCTTCTTTGTTCATTTATTTGTATTTACAAATTTAAGTATGTATTATCTAATAGGGTTTGGGTTAGGCATTAGAGAAACAGAAGTGAATAAAACTGTCTCTACCCTTCTGAAACCTAGGGAAGACTAAGGGCAAATGAACAGGCAATTATAACGAAGTATTATGGGAGTACAGGGGAGATTTTAGGTGTCAAAAGAAGACTTTTCAGAACTAATGTCTTATCATGTAGCTGAAGCTATGTTAAAAAGGTAAATATAGGGAATGGGGAGATTTCCTAGAGTTTAACCCTTTTAAGCACAATATTGTCAGAGGTTTAACTTACACCACAGTTTTTCTGTTTATCTACAGGGAAGAACTTTCTTATGCTTAATTTCAGTATCTTGTCATGGAAACTGAGACATAGTTTTTTTCCTTCTTCTTTTTCTCCTGGATTTGGACAATGAACACATTTATCTTTAATATATGATATTTACATCTCTTATTTTTCCTTTAAACCTGGCCATTAAAGGGAAATATGCCATCAAAAAAGAAAATAAAATTACCTTTCATGGCGTTGTTCATTAGAATCACACACACAAAAAAATCACTGTACTTATTTATATGCAACAGAGGACATTTTGATTTTTACTCATTAATTAAAATAACATCTTTGTCAAAAGACCTGGTGTCTGAAGCAGGTTCTCATTCAGTCTCATTTCTTTCTTGGTCTTTCTTCCTATAGGTAGCTTTGGGGGTCAGAAGACCAGTGTTCAAATTTGTGTTCATTCATTCACCTTGGGCAAGTCATGTGACCGTGGGAACTTTAGATTCCTCCTACATAAAAAGCACATGACCCTTTCCTCACAGGTTTGTTTGAAGACTAAATTTAAAAAAATTTCTTAAACATCTAAGAATAGTTTGTAAGAATGAGAAATTCTCAATAAATTTATTCATTCAATAATTCAACAGGATGAAGTACCACTAATCCTTCAAGTATTTTCCATTTTGTAGCTTTTCCCGATTTTGTTACTCTTTTATTTTACTAAAGTATTTCATATATGTCTGTATATAACCATTATTACTTTATACTATCATCTTTTGCATGATTCTTTCTTTCTGGATATATTATAAGCTTCAAAAAGTTGAGAACTGTTTTTTTAATAGACTTTATTTTTTAGGAGAGTTTTAAGTTTACAGCAAAGTTGCGCTGAGTTCCCATATACCCTTTCTCTCCCTATCTCACAGTATTCCCTGTTGTTAACAGATTAGCGGGTACATTTGTTAAAATTGATCAACTGGGCTTCCCTGGTGGCGCAGTGGTTGAGAGTCCGCCTGCCGATGCAGGGGATGCGGGTTCGTGCCCCGGTCCGGAAAAAACACAAACAAACAAAAATTGATGAACCAATATTGACACCTTATTATTATCTAAAATCTATACTTAGGGTTCACTCTTTGTATGATAGAGCTCTATAGGTTTGACAAATGCATAATGCGTGTTTCCACCATTACAGTATTATACTCAATAGTTTTTGTTTGTTTCTTTGTTTTTGCAGTACACGGGCCTGTCACTGTTGTGGCCTCTCCCGTTGCGGAACACAGGCTCCGGACGCGCAGGCTCAGCGGCCATGGCTCACGGGCCCAGCCGCTCCTTGGCATGTGGGATCTTCCCGGACCGGGTCACGAACCCGTGTCCCCTGCATCGGCAGGCGGACTCTCAACCACTGCACCGCCAGGGAAGCCCCCTATACTCAATAGTTTAATTAACCTGAAAACGTCCTGTGCTTCACCTATTCATCTCTCCCTCCTTCTCCCTAACCTTTGACAACCACTCATCTTTTTAATATCTTCATAGTTTTGCCTTTTCCAGAACATCATATAGTTGGAATCATACAGCCAATTTTCAGACTGTCTTCTTTCATTCAGCAATATGTGTTTAAGATTAATACATACCTTTTCCTCCATGTCTTGATAGCTCATTTCTTTTTATGGCTGAACAATATTCCACTGTGTGTATGCTAGTTATCCATTAATCTTTTGAAAGACATCTTAGTTGCATCCAAATTTTGGAAAGTATGAATAAAGCTGCTATAAGCATTTGTGCGCAAGTTTTTGTGCAGACATAACTTTTCAACTCATTTGGGTAAATACCTAGCGGTGTGATCGCTAAATTGTATAAGACTATCTTTAACTTGTAAGAAACTGCCAAACTGTCTTCCAAAATGGCTGTACTATTTTGCATTCTTTTTTTTTTTTTTTTTGCAGTATGCAGGCCTCTCCCGTTGCGGAGCACAGGCTCCGGACGCGCAGGCTCAGCGGCCATGGCTCACGGGCCCAGCCGCTCCACGGCACGTGGGATCTTCCCGGACCAGGGCACGAACCCGTGTCCCCTGCGTTAGCAGGCGGACTCTCAACCACTGCGCCACCAGGGAAGCCCTATTTTGCATTCTTATGAGCAATGAATGAGATTTTTCTGTTACTCCATTTGGAATGGATTTTGGCCATTCAAATAAATGTGTAGTGGTATTTCATTATTTTAATTTTCCATTCACTAATGACATATGATGTTGAGTGTCTTTTCATATGCTTATTTAGCATCTGTGTATCTTCTCTGGTGAAGTGCCTGTTGAGATCTTTTGCTCATTTTTAAATTAGGCTGTTTTCTTATGTTGAGTTTTAAGAGTTATTTTGTGTGTTGTGGATACCAGTCTTTTATCAGATATTGTTTTTTCAAAGATTTTCTCCCAGTCTGTGGCTTGTTTTCTCATTTTCTTAACAGTATCTTTTACAGAGCAGAAGTTTTTAATTTTAATGAAGTCTAATTAATTTTTTCTTTCATGGATCATAGAGAGCTATATATTTTTATCTTCTAAAATGTTTTTTTATATCTCTACTTACTACATACTCTCCTATTCAAGTGTGTATCCACTTACCTATTCTAGAGCCTAGAATTTAGTCAGGAGCCTCTCAAGTAGTTTTTGACAAAATAATTAGGCTAGCTAGCACCTTTGGAAAGTATCATCATACAGGGTCCTAGCTGGAAATGGCTGGCACATCAAGCTGGGAGTTTTGTGATAGTTTTAAATAAGGGACTATTTACAGAGGTGGGAGCAGGTTAAAGGAACCAACATGGAATGTTGCAGCACCCAAGGGTCAGCACCAGCAGGAATTCCAGGACCCAAGTGACAAGAAAGCAAAGTGTTGAGAGCTTGGCCAACCAAAAGATGTTATAATTGTAGAAGAACACACGTTAATAAATCTGTGTAGAATCAGGGAGGAGAGCAGAGGGATATCTCCTCCTGATCTCCCATCTTCTACCAGCTCCCCCAAAGGGCTGAATTCAGCCAGAAGTCAGAAGGTAAGAGAGCCCGCAGGGTAAAGTGTTCAGAAGTCATCTTCCAGAGGAGAGCAGAAAAGAGCAGATAATGGACAGGGATGGTTAAGATAGGCAAAGAAGAATAACTAGGTGAGGCAGTTTCTTTAAAATTAATTTGGAAGAGGAAGAGTGTGTATGCAATCTTAACTGGCAGAAATATTTGTACCACCTTGATCTTGTTTAGAACAGTGATAACAAACATACCTGGATAAATCCATCTTGTCTCAATGAACCAGCCTCAGGTTCCCTCTCAGGTACTTCTCCTTCTCAATCCAGCACGCAAGGAAGGTGTCATGAATAATAACAAAAGAACTAAAAAAATCAGTGCTGTAATAAGCAGCATATCTCAGTATGGCCAGCCTCAGTTTGGCTAATACGTTATGCGCCAAGTCATCATGGTTGTTCCGTAAGATGCGTGGGACAGGTGTCCATGGAGGAAAGTGAAGGACAGTAATTAAGGAAAATAAAGCTACAGTCAGGTGAATGAAGGTGAGAATAGTCAGAAATTCAAATACCCAACTCAATTCTTTTGGGAATGGATAAATTAAATTACCACCTATGTGGTAAGAATACTCTGAGAGGAAAATAACTGAGTTTTTTTTTTTTTTTACGAATGTGCAAAAGCAATTTAATGGAAGAAAAACTACCTTTTCAACAAATGGTATGAGAGCAACTGGATAGTCATAAGCAAAAAAAAAAAAAATTTTGACCAAGGTATGATCTCACACTTTACACAAAAATTAATTCAAAATGGATCACAAACTGAAATGTAAAATGGAAAACTATAAAACTTTTAGGAAAGACAGGAGAAAATCTTCAGGGCCAAAGGTTAGGCAAAGAGTCTGTAGATGTGACACCAACAGCAAAATCAATGAAAGGAAAAATTGAAAACTTGAATCTCATTAAAACTTGAAATGTTTCCTCTGAGAAAGTCTTTCTCTATTAAGAAGATAAGAATACAAGCTATAGACTGAGAAAATATTTGCAAACCACATATTTGACAAAGGACTAATATGTAGAATACATAAGGAATTCTCAAAAGTCAACAATAAAAAATAAACAATGCCAAAATACAAAATAGTGACAATATCAAATGCTAGTGAGGTTGTGGAGAGGAGAAACTAGATTACTCATACATTTATGATGGGAAAGTAAAATGGTACAGCCACTCTGGAAAGCAGTTTGATTGTCTCTTAGAAAATATGCAACTACCATTTTTTAAAAAGTGAGGAATTTTTATTGCTGTTGCTATTTCATCTTTATACTGGTTCATGAAATATAGAAGAATATCCAATTGTTACAATGCTGATGCAATAAATCCATTATTATACAAAGATACTCTCTCAATAATCTGTACCCAGATGGTAAAATGTATGAAGTTCATTTTCTAACTCTGTGAATACTTTATTTTGTTTAATATGTAAAATCTATTTCATTAGAGGATTATAATTTAGAATTCAGGTTCCTGTCCCTTGATATCAAATTAAACAACTGCATTACACGCAAAAGAAAATCAGAATAGAAGAACCAATGACACACCAATTGTCCTGTTAAACCATTTTAATTTCTGTGACATAAACATCTTTCTCAAGCAATGTTACTAGAACAACCTCTTTATGGGGTTTTATAGTTTGGAGTAAATATATTTTTAAAAAACTTATCTCTATTATATAGAGTTGAAATAAAAAATGATTTATAGGCTATACTTTTTAGGAAGGAGTTACTAGATCATATTCCTGTTGAAGAAACTTTCCTATTTAAATCTATGATATGGAATGGAAAGATATGGTTAATAAGTCTTCTGATCAAAAAGCTTGAGATCATCAAAGGAATGTTTAGTCTCCTGTACAGAGAGACACCAGGATTTTTTCATAATCTCCCTTGGTTTCATCCTGTTGATAAAAAATAAAGTATACTTAATGCTACCTGAAACCATAATCAATAGAAGGTATTTTTAAATTGTAGAATAATTACTGTATTAGACTTAACAGTTGTAGAACATACATCACAGTACATCTATTTTCTAGGATCTTGGATAAGAATATCACTTATTTAATTAAATAATATAATTCATATAGCAGATAACTGATATTTTAATTATTATATGAAAAGCAATAGCTTTCAAAATTCAGATTGCAAACTTCTCTGAATTGATCATGTTATATATTAGAGCCATTATTTTCCAAGAATGAAATACCACACAGAATTAAGTATAACACATCAACCAGAGTGAAAGTTATAAGCCCATGATATTCTCACTTTTTCTTGGTAGATTTTAGTTATCCAATATAAATGCCAAATTGAATTTAAACAGTCACTTATCTTTCATTAAGTTCAAAACCCCTTGACTTGTCTTTTTTTACTTCTTAACTTGAACATGTATTTTATATATTTCACATATGACAAAATTAAGGAAAAAGTTAGAATAAAATGTTTCAAATTCTCTGATCAGTATTCATTGATCATAAATCATTATATAAATCATAATATCTCTCTACTAAAATATTTTGATTGCTAAATGTATGTATGGGAAACTGTTTCCATGACTATTGAAAAATTTGCAGAGTCTTTCATTATAGAACTCACTAGTAGATTTTACCAGTGATAGTTCAGTTTACTTTAAATTATGTATCTTTTTAAAAAATTTTTATATTTTGGCTGTACCACATGGCATGCAGGATCTTAGTTCCCTGACCAGGGATCGAACCCGCACCCCTTGCAGTAGAAGTGCCGAGTCTTAACCACTGGACCGCCAGGGAAGTCCCTGTATCTTAATATAACAAATTAATCTTACATATGAAATTTACAGATACAATAAGTCAGCCTTTCTCTTTGAAGAAGCTGCAAAAGTATTGTCATTTGTGGGGTTAGCATTATGAAAATCACAACATACCAGGATGGCTTGGCAGAGAGAGATGCCATACAACTTCTGATAGCATGCTTTGATGTCATTCATGTCGATTTCAGAACGGGAAACCATAATCCTGATCAGTGTCTTATGACGAGTTCCAATACCCTGTCCAAAACAAATGATGGTAAGTGTCCCTCATGTTCAGAGCATACTCTTAATAAGGGAGGATATGGGTTTGAATGTGAAGCTCTTTTGCTCACCTATATAGTTTCTATGGAGAAACTATCACCACATTAAAATACACACACACACTTTACACAAGTGGTAATAAAATGACACAAACCAAACTGTGATATCTGCAGCATATATACGAGCTTTCATAACCTCCTAATTGGTCTTCTACCACCCAGTCTTTCCTCTGTCTAAACTATTCAATAATTACAAATGAAGTAAACTTTCTAAATTATAAATCTGATCTTCCCATTCATCTATTTAAAACCCTTCAATGGCCTTCTGCTGCTTTTAGGATGAAAACCAATCATTTTATCTGGGCTTACCATGCCCTGCCTAATTCTACAACTTCTTCCACCAGGCACCATCACTCTAATTATGTTTACTATCCTGAAAGAGACATGATATCTCCTCCTCCTGGACCAGTCTTGCTTTATCCCTTCATCTCGTCCACTTCTGCTCTCCTCTGGCTATTTCCTTTTCAAATATCAGGTCTTAGTTTAGCTGACAGCAAGGCTACATTGATTTCCAAAGTCTGGGGCACAGGCCCCTCTTCTGCTCTTTTACAATACTAGGTTTTCATTGTTACCCATCTAATTACGTCACTAGATAACAGCAGGCATGGGGTCAGGGACTGTACTGCCTACTACTGATACCTAGTAGCACAATGCCTATCATTTCATAGGAACTCCTTCCTATTAATTGAATAGTTAGATCGCTCTCTGAAGACTTCCTTATTTTGGAGTGGCAAAGGAAAAAAAAAGACAATTTCATAACTTGTCACAATACAAGCATGGAGGTGACATCCTATATAATAAGATGCACGCTAAATGATAAAGTGAAGTGGTTAAGGTATCTCAAATACATCTTAATAACACCTTCCACTTCAGTGATCTTAGAACAAAATTTAAAAATCTTAGAATGACATATAAAGCAATGGCATGGAAGACAGAATAATAAAAAAGATAAATGAAGCTTAGAAAGGGGGAGATTGTGCAACTTACAACCTTAGCAGAAGTAGGTTACTAAAATCATACATTAAATGAGGAAGTATATCACCCTTCCTCTGCCAACTGAAGTTTTATTTAAATCATGAGTAATCTACAAATTACATTCAAGCTCACCTTACTATCTTACCTATAAAAGAACATAACAAATCTAACAGAGAATTTTATTCTAATAAGGAAGTATATTACCTCTTGCATTGGATGGAAAAGTAATTCTTTTTAATGGAAAGATCTCAAAATAAGTGTAATTTTCAAACAATATGAGGTTTTCTGTTCTTCTTTCCATACACCATAATTTTTTTCCCTAAGCAAATCACATATGTTGAAAGTTACCTTCATGGCCTGATGAAGCTTCTCAGCAAAGAACATTGATTTGCTTGTGGCACACTTCACTGCAAGAGAGGTATATTTTAGTTGACATATTTACCACCAAAAAAAGAAAGATGCATGTGACAGAAACAAGAATACAGAGTTTTGCAAGTAAGATTCTATTCTCCATCCCTGTTCCTTACCCCTCCTACCAATATGGGATATTTGGCTTATAAGAAGCTATTCTCTAGATGGTGACTTTGAATATTCTGTCCTCTGACAACATCACTTTTTTCCTATTATCTTAAATCTACCCATTAGCAACTTCAGTATTTCATGCTATCCTGAGTATACTCTTCATGGAAACAGGGAAGCTAGTAGGTGTTAAAGGTCATGCTGGCATGGAAGAAATGGTTCCGCATGTTGTAATAAGAAAAAAATTTTAAGTGGAACAAGACAGTCTTAAAATATAAGGCAGCTGCCAAATATTATAAAATACTAACAGATATGTCAGTTGGTATGATTCTCTACCTTGATACTCAAAGTGTGGTCTATGGACCAAAAGAATTGGCATCAACTAAGAGCTTGTTAGAAACGCAGAATCCAGGCCCCACCCCAGACCTACTGAATTGGAATCTGCATTTTAACAATCTTCCCAAGGGATTCATACGCACATTAATGTTTGAGAAGCACTGCTTTAAAATGCAGGTTTCCAAACCTTGACTGGTCATCTGAATAAAATGGGAAACCTTTAAAATCCTTTTCTTCTGAAGACCTTTTCAGAAGCCACCAGGGACTTACTGAATCAAATCCTTTGGACTTGCCCAAGATTACTCAGTTAGCAAGTGACAGACCAGAATGTGGATCTGCATTTATTTAATTCCAAATCCTATGCTCTTAATGACCATTTTGAATTTCCTTTGCGCCATGCCCAGCCTGGTGTATTGCATGGTAGTATAAGTAAGGTGCTCAGTAAGTACTGTCCACCTGCCCATCTTTCTAAAAAAGGAAATAATATCTGTTACTACTAACAAGGCCATTGTGTAACATTAGCTAAATATTTATTGCCGTTATCTTACATGTTGCCTCTATTTGAAATATAAATTACATCTGAGTTTTTGTTTTGTTTTGTTATATTTTATTTTGTAAATTATGGGACAGCATTGACAATGCAATTTCAAGTTAGAAAACTCTTCCCCCTCCAGGACTACATACCAATAACTGTGAGGCATTTCTCGATGTCACCTTTCAACTCCAGGTCCAGAACTTTGTTCATGTCATGCTTACTGTACTTGGAGTACTTCTGAAACACTGAATATTAAATTTAAACTAAGAAATGTACAAAACATCCTGTTCTTTAGCAAACTTGAGCAAAATCAGGGCAACTGAGTCAAAGTATTCCTTAGGAGGACTGAACTTCAAATAACACATTTTAAAGCTAATTATTCAACGGAGCATATTTTGGATACTTCATCTTCTCTGAGGAATGTAAATTCCATGGCTATTTTGGTGCTTCTGTATATTTGGGGGAAATTTTTGCAAATGTTGACATTTATTAGAAGTGGCATGTGATTGACATCCATAACACTACATCAGAGACAAGTGCCATAACAAATGGATCTTTCCTTATATAAAGATCTGTGTAGTAGATTTCTCTTAAATTTAACATTAGAAATCGGAGTGCTGTTATAAAAATAATAAACTTTAGGTAATTGTTATGACCTTCCCTTTGCCTTGACTTCCAGAAGTCAAGAGGTAAATCCTGTGATCAAAGGCAAGAACTCTTCTTTTGGTTTTTGTTTCTGCAGCATCTAGATACTCTTTTCTTCACTCAACCATGAGTTTTTTTTGTTTTTCTTCATTGTACTTTCATTTGTTCTGTTGTATGTGTATATGTTGTCAGACCTATTCCAAATATTTTAGGGAAAGGAAATAGTAAAAATAACCAACTAACGTTCTACATGCCAAAGTCATAAAATGTGTTTCAAATACTACAAAATGGTGGTGGTACAAAGCTGGACAAATGCACAAATAGCAAGAAGGGGTCAGGAACACTGCATCCATTTGGTATCAGAGTGACAATGATTAAGATTTCTCTCTTTTCTTTCTCTTATTTGTCCTAAAAACCCCCTGCATCTTCTATAAACAATCGCAGGAAACATTTGTTTTATTCTTACCTCTGCGAAGATGGGAAGGGCTTCTGGTGGTAAGAATGGTGGTGAACACATTAACATCTGTCCCTTTTCTTTTTTCTCCTGCTTCATATAAGGCCTGTCAAGAAACACAAAAGTAAACACTTGACTATCTGTTAACTTGCTATCTGCACAAGAATGTTAGATCTCTTCAAAGATTTTGGAGGCAGCAGCTGCTTTGTGTCCAATACAATCAGAGTAGGCAATGCTAAGATTTTAAGTTCCTTAAAGATGGGAACCCTATTTTGTCAAGTATTTTCCACAGTATCTCTCAAGGTGCCTTGCGAACCCTAGAGACTGAATATATGTTTGCAGAATAAATGTTTGTTAAATAAAATTGCTTTAAGATTGCACTCTGTATCAAGGCAACTCCAAGGGACTGTCTAATTTTTAATTTTACTTTTAATTGTTCAAAGTAGTTTTCAGCAAATGGTACTGGTAAGTCAATAATTCAACCATTACCTAGATCTTGAATTTTGATGTTAGAATTTCTGTACTCAAATTCTGACTGTGCCACTTAATAGCTCTGCAATCTTAGATAAATAGTTTCACCTTATTAAACTACAGATTTTCCTCTTTTGCAAATGAAAAAGATAATCCCTGCCTTATTGTCACAAACATGCTCTATTAACTTTGAAATGTTAATTACCATCCTCTTCCTGGGTCACACTAATCCATGTAGCTGCCATAAATATACATCTAAGGGCCCTGATAGCCTTAAAATGGAAAGCAAATTCAGAAATATCACAAGCAAATAAGAGTAATTTCTTACTATGGGCAACTATTCAAATGCTAACTTTGGTTCTTTGGTATGACTGCACAATTTCTATTAAAATGGTCAAATTTCCAACGGGCATAAGAAGTTATCCTGGACTTTCCAAGCAAACATCTGATATATATGCATTCATTCAACAAAAGTTAATAAATGCTTATTATGTGCAGGATAATGTACTGGTACAGTGAGTGGAGGTGATCAAATAAGTTTCCATTCTTACTAATTCACTGTGATGAATTTGTAGAGAATACTATCCCATGAGGAAGGCATATGTAAATAATAGCTGTCTTTTTTTTTTTTTAACAAAAATTCCAGGCCCTAAAATAACACAGTTTTTTCTAATGTTGCCAATGGATTGATGTATAAATAAAAAGCAACCTCGCTGAAACTATATATAACAATATGCTTGAAAGCATATAAATGTTATAATTTTTATAATTTTAATGTCATTACAATAATACTTTTACAATATAAACTTACACCTCTAAACCAATGTTCACTGTTAAAAGAATATTAGATGTGCTTATTCTTTCCACTTTACTTTCTTATACCTGGTAAAATAAAAATTCTGTTTTCTCAACAAAACAATTCTTGGGAATAACAAATCAAATTCTCCTTGTTCTCTCTCATTCCTCTCCAGCTTCATGAATAGTGCAATCTACTGAAAACATAAAGACCACATTTCCTCTCTTTGACCGCTTGAATGCAGGAAGGTAGGCATCATTCAGGGAATGGACATTAGGTACTATTGTCCTTTTGGAGGATTTCAGATTTGCTTTCATGTGGAGGCCCTCAAGTGGTACCTCACCTCAGGTAGGACCTATTTGAAGAAGGAAAGTGGATTCTAGGAGTTATTTGTGTGTACTTGCTTACCCTGGCATCCGTATCAGCCAAGTCATCATCCATGGCAAGATCCTCACATCGTTCACCCTGAAAAATATCCCATTCTTTTGTAAGTGGTTTTCTAGCATGTAATCACATGATTTACTTAATTCCCTTAAAATCAGATGAGTAATATTCTTTGCGGGAAAAGGAATGAATTGCTCATTTCTAGAGAGACGAAATCTAAGATTTTACTTTTCATAAAAGAAGAGGCATTTCCTGAACTATCTGAGTTATACCTTAGCAAGAGAAAGCAAAGCCTTCCGATAATCTCCAGATGTGTCTGAGGTGATGTCTTTAGCCAGATCTCTCTTCAGTTCTGAGAAATAAGAAAAGTATATTTTGTATTAAACTAGTGATAAGTAATGGTGATAATAATAATACCTGACATCTCTATATTGGCTCACAATTTGCAATGCCAAGTGTTCAATGACTTATGGGACACATTTCAAATATTATCATTTTTAAATAAAAATTGAGGAATCAGAGCAAGCAAAATTTTTGATCATCAAATTTATTGCCTATAAGGCAACTAAAACAATTTGGATAATAGTATGAAAAGCTATAGCCCTAAAGCTTTTGCTAACGAGAATAAATTGCATAGGTGTACATTATTAAATAACCAATTCGGAAATAAAACATACCAGAATTTAAGCAATGAGATGAATAGAACAGTTATTTAAAAGAATAAACCAGAGGAACTTGCTTGAACACAGAGTATTTATTTACTTAAAAAATGATAAATATCTTATACGTAATATATTTTAGTTATGCATGTATATGTGTATGTATACCCGTCTACCTTAGATATAGATGTAAAACTTTTCTTTGTTAAACACCCACACTTAACTTGCAAAATTATGCCGTATTGGCAAAAAATTAACTGAATTTGTAATTCACTAGAAGACAGAACAATTTAATAAGCTGTCATTGAACTATACATTGGGAATAATTTATGGATATTTACCTTTGTAAACTATGTTTTATCAAAGAAAAAAACTAATAATAATGCCCCTCTTGATGGTTTTCACTGATAAATGGAGTTAAGATAAATACTGATAATGAGATATGAATTGCAGAAAATGAGGTTAAAAGCTTCCTTATTCTGGTTCCTTTATTAGATTGCTGTGAAAATAATACACAAGGGCTATTGTATTCTCTATGTTTGGTATTAAAATCAAGCAGAAATATCCTCCGTGGTGCTACATATTAAGCTGGGAAAACAAAAAAGCTGGGGACTTAGGAAACTAGAAAAGGAAAATAGTAAAGGCCCAGCACTGCCCAGGACCCACTTGCAGATACCCTTTATAGTGTAGCGCATACCACTGAAATGAGATGTTTCACTGAATAGATAACATGAGCCACTGCTGGTCTTTCATCCCCATGGATCTATCTGGACGTTGAAAGTAAGTGAGTCATTTATGCTCATAATGGTAAAGTTAGTTTCCATCAGAGAATTATAAGCACCAAGCTCTGTACTTTTTCAAGGACAAATGTTTGGGGTGTTTTGTTGTTATCTTTTCAAAATGGAAGACAACGGGACATTTTTATGAAATAAACCTCAGAAAGATAAGAAATGTTTTTAGGAAATTCTTTAAATTCAGTTCTTTGAACTGAGTTTTCCACTACAATAATATGTGGCCATTTGTCCCAAAGGGACATTTTTTATTAAAGTGCAAACTTGATGAGGGCTGAGACAATTGTGTCCCTTATCTGAACCCCAGCAGCTCTAATGTGTCTGGTAACAGTATGTGCGTGTGGTAGACATGTGGTAAACAATGAAGAAATATGTCAATATGTAGTTTCCAAAGTCCCCATAATTAACATCCACACTCAATTTTTTTTTGAAGTATATCAGATTTCCTTTCCGACTAAGGCACTTGGGTTCTTGGACATTAAAACTTACCTTCTTTATAGACTCTGTTAATTTCTTTGATTTCTCTGTTAGTTCTTGATGCCAAAATTTCATTCAGAGTGTCTTCATCAGTTCCAGCGCCCTGAATTGAAAAAGAAGAATAAAATGTAGAAAAATCTTCATTCAAGAACATCAACTAGTTTTTGTATCCCCAAATTTGTTCAAATCTGACATTTAGTAAATTTCTCACAGTGTTTAGTAAATATCCACAATATTTAATAATTACAATAAGGTCTATCTATTATAGTGCTCTAAAAACAAAATGGGTTTAAAGCAAATATTTTGGGCAAATACGTAAAAAGAGAGATCTATGATATACAATAACATCACGAAGATAGTGGAAATAACATAGTTGTTAACACCAACATTTATTTATTTATTCATTTTATAACCACTGATTGATGGCCCTATACTAGTTGTTGAGAATACAGTAAGAGGCATCAGTGGATTAGACATTCTCTTGAGGAAAGGAGTTTTGCTTAAATTAGATGATTTACCCGCATGGCAGCACGGAGCTCATCAGCATCAAACTGGGCTGGAGTTTTCAACAGAGCCAAAGCAACTGTCTCAAGGTTACCTGTGAGGGCTTTCTTCAGAGCTTCATCCAGGGGCTATAACAAGGAGATGTTATAACCTTCTAGTAAATAACATGCAGGGTGATAACAGTAATGTGGTGTTACCTGATCTTTAGATAGTCTTACTGAGTCCTAAACCCAACCATTTTTTAGAGCTCCTTCCCTTTACATAGAAAAGGGTACTTGATATTTAATATCTTAGTCTTTTAGATCTAGAGTGATCAGAATGAAATTTACTGAATTCATTGATAATTTTTTAAAGGACAGGGTTCTCAATCCTTTATACAGGGAAGAAATCACAAAGCTCAAAAGATAGGGGTTGTGTATTAACAGAAACAGTAGTAAGAATACTTTAAAAATAATGTATTAATACCTTTTCCAACCATTGGGATTTGCACTGTTCAAATAAGCACTATAATCAGACATCAAATAGCTTTCTAACTGTACTCCTTAAAAAAATTGCCCATTTTTTGTATAAAAATATAAAGCTTACTTTTAAAATAGAATTATATGTATAAACTTTACATTCAGACATTAAACAGTTCAGTTTAAGTTTTAGCAGAAGACACATTTCAATCAGAACCTATTTCTTATTGCCAATAGTAATCTTGATGTCTGTTATGTTCAAGTTAAAGGCTTGTCTCCAATACAGAACACCACATGACATGTGCAAAGAATCAAGATGACAAAACAATATATAAAACCAGGAAATTTGCTAGAATTGATTACATTGCAACCAAGAGGATAAATACAGTAATCTTAGTTGTAATGGAAAAACAGTGGTTAGAGACTGACAGAACTAGGCAACTGTGCTTCAAAATCTATACTTAAACATAAATATGACTGAAATTGATTATCTCAATTAACCGCTCCAACCTACCTTTCCTTTTTCCTGGAGATAGGCTGCTTTGATCTGCTGACGCTGGGCATTGTTTCTCTTAGTCAGAATTTCAATGATGGTTGCTTCATCCACACCTGGAAATAAAGGGCCCCTAGACTTCTAAAATCAATTTTCTTCATCATCAACAACCGACATAAAATGGTTCATTATCACGATGCTTCAAAGGGAGTTCTTAACAAAACTAAGAAGTACAAATTTTACCAGACTGGGATATGGATACGATACTGCATATCAAATGGAAGCACTTGGGATGACATTCCATTCATTTGAATGAGAGGAGGAAGAAATTGTTCCTGGCCCTCAGTGTTGCAGTGTTTGTTTCCTAGATTAAACCCTAAATGTGAGCAGAGGTGTTGACTTCAGCATTGAGCCTGTTAGAAATGAGCTTTGTGACAACAGCATATCTGTTGTAGAAGTAGATATTCTACCGATTTGACCAAAATTTCCCAAGTGCTGAGAAAGGAAATATATCTTCATTGACAAGGAAATCGTTTTATCTTCAAAACAAAAGACTCTTTAAATTGCACAGGTCTGTTTTTTAGTAGCTATTCTGAAATGTCTAGGAGGGGACTGTTTTGGGGAGACAGAATTACCTTTAGCTGTGATTGCTTTATGCAAGGCCTCAACATCTGAGGATGGATTAAAGCTAGGGTAGGGGCTCACTGATGACCCAGGACCACCTTTGGATCCTTTCACAGTTTTCTGTGGATGAGAGAGAAATAAATTACTGTCCATTCACTTACATTAGTTTCTATTTTAATATTTAACTAAGTTCCTTTATTGTCACTTGACTTACAATGTATTCCTGCTCTTCATTGTCAATAAACCAGGCCTGCTTGAGAAATTCATTTACCATTGCCATTTTTGAAGGATCTGAAAAGAAAACAGGTCGATGCGTTTACAAACCACAAACCCACCACATATACACACCACTCCACCCCTTTACATACACAAGACATAGAGCAGCCTTGCTTTTACTTTCCAGGATTATTCTTTGGAGCATCATAAAATGCTAGATTTGGGTTTTTTTAAAAGAGAGTCTACTACCCTTGAACAGAAACCCATACCCTCAGAAACGTAGCTCTTCCTCAGCATATTCATAACTCACTTTGGGGATCAGATGACTTCTGTAAGTAAGCATATAGGCTGAAGAGAGGAGCTGGTGTTTCACTTCACTGCTCTAAATTTACAGACCACCCACTGTATGCCAAGCACTGAGGGTGCAAAAACATTGAAATATCCCTTGGCTCAAAGAACTTGAAGCCAGTGTGTGCTCTCCCTAAGAAAATTCAAAAGCTAAGAACAATTCTTAGAGGAAGTTCTTGGTGACCGGAGCCTCTCTCGAGAATAGTTGAGATTAGCGGAAAAGTTAAAGAGAACAAAACAGAGAGAAACTTGTCACATTCGGGAAGTTGAAAGAAGTTTACTAGAGCAAGAAAAGTTAACAGAAGCCCAAATTTAAAAGTTTAAATATATTTCCAAAGGTTTGGATAAACATTAATGGATTTTTAAAAGAGAAAGTTATATTTCAGAAAGGTCATCCTGTATCCTAGAGAATGGCTAGGAGATGTGCAAGACGGAAGATTAGAGACCATTTAGTAAGTTGTGGGAGAATCTATGTAGGATTAATGAGGACTTGAACAAAAGTAATGGGTAGAGAAGGAGCATAATACTGACATTTATAAGGTAAAATAATCTATGACTAATCTGCGGGAGTGGATTCAGACTCAAAACTCTATAGAAAGATAGTCAGGTGATATTTCTCCCCGAAATAATTCAGTTTTCTTTTCCATTCCGTGGTATAAAATTATTTCAGTACCTGGAGAAATCACTACATTCACATTTCTTCCTATTTGAGCTGTCTAAATACTAGTCCTACATGTGTTTTTTTTACCCAACATAAAAAACCCAGAAAAGGATTATTTTATAGCAGGTGCCTTGCTCTAACAGGATTCATTAGAGTGAAATTGCACCATGCATGCCCTCTTTTGGAAAACTCTATCTTAAAGAAAATTGCCTGACTTGCTGTCGTGGTTCAGCAATATTTTTATTTAATAAAACATGTATATTTTTAAAACCTGAAGTACGTTAAAAATTAATGCATTCTCTGAGTTATCTACAAAAGAAGCCATCAATGACCCTTTTTGTCTAGGGATTTTTTTTTTTAGGAGCTCAAGCTCCAGGTCTACACTGATCTATCTCTCCATACCCTTTTGTTTATTTCTCTGGAGACAGCTATCATGAGTACATCTGAAGGAGGTTGGAAGGATAATCTTAGCAGTTTTAAATTCTTGCTATGAAGCTAAATGACTCATGAGGAGTAAAACCCATAACCTGATTCCTTAATGGCATGTTCAGGCAAAGTGTTTCAGTCCACACCTGCTGAAAAATGGCTGTAGTTGCAAGTAATGAGATTAAATACGTGAGAGAATTAATATCCAAAGCAGAAACTATCTCCACTTAATTATCATGGGGATTGTTCAAATTACTGTTGTGTCATCTGTGAGAAGAACCAATATATTGTGTACTCACTTAATCTCTTCCCCTCAAGCAACTGATAAATTTAAAGTTATTTCCTGAGGTAAAGTCATGGTGTACAACTTTGCACAAGGTTTTAGTTCCTATTATACTATAATCTGGCGCAACTGCTGTTGGCACAGAGAGTGTCATTTTCCTGTTGCTTAATTGGCATATCCAAAACCTCTTGCAATTTCTGGCAAGGTTTCAGGTATTTAAAATGTCCATTTTAATCATCTCATCCATGCCCTTTATGAAGTAGAATCCTCAAAATGAGTGATATGATCGGTCACTTAGCAAAGTACTTTTCCCTCAATTATAGAAATATGTGTTCCAATATTTCCACTCTTTTCAATTAGAAAAGAAAAGCTTCAAAAGAGATCAAAGAAGAGATTAAGGATCTTGTCAAAAGTAATTTTAAAAATGAGCCTCACAACTTCAAAATAAATTTTATGGAAACTTTACTTCACAATTTTTTCACTTAATAATGCTTACATAGGGCTTCCCTGGTGGCGCAGTGGTTGGGGGTCCGCCTGCCGATGCAGGGGACACGGGTTCGTGCCCCGGTTTGGGAGGATCCCGCGTGCCGCGGAGCGGCTGGGCCCGTGGGCCGTGGCCGCTGAGCCTGTGCTCCGCGGCGGCAGAGGCCGCGGCGGTGAGAGGCCCGCGTACCACAAAAAAAAAAAATTAAAAATGCTTACATAATGCATCAGTTTCTTAAAAAAAAAAACTTGAGAAAGCCTAGAAAATGATATTGCTCTATTAATTACTTGATACAAAATAACAAAAACAAAGGGGTTGAATAATTTGTTTGACACAAGAGTATCCATAGAGGAGACAGCTTTGTGACATATCCTCTGTGTTCCTCGATTTTAGTCTGAAACCATTTGGATGGCCTGAAGGTATGATCTGGAATATGGTCAAGCAACCTGAATAGAACCTACTCAGGAAAGCAATTAGAGGAAAACGGAATCTCAATTCAGCCAAACAAGATCCACTAGCTCTCAGCAAAGCTTAAAGACACAAGGATTGTGGCAGGATGTACAAACGCTCAAGGAAGTAGTTTCGATCATGTACTGCTAGTTAAGTGCTCAAACGCAGCTACATGTTTTAACAGAAGCTTGAATAGTTGCAACACACCTTACAAATACCACAGCAAAAATATTTTGCTCAGATTGTATTGCTAAACCATTCTGTGTGTTCAATACCTAACCTCTGTATGAAAACCAGCATTTTGTACTTGATTAAACACATTCAGTAATTTGAAGGTAAGATTTCTTAACTATAAATAAATCACAAACATGCAAACATGTTTTATAGATTGCCACATGCTATACAAATATTTGTCATATATTTTTACTATTCAGAGAATGATCTAGTCTATGAAGTAGAACTGTACAGTAAAAAAAGAATTTAATAACCCTCTGAGTTCACAACAGGTTTTATTTTTTCCATCTTTCTTTTAAGTTGCAATGTTTAGAACATGTACGAGGTACTTAAGAGCTTATTTTATTAATTTTCCTTGGCTCAATATATATTTAATCTGGCTACCAATGAGCTCTGAAACCAAGTTTATCTCAGTCTTTAACATCATCGAATTTGAAGATGAAATTGACCATTTATACATAGGCTGACCTATATGGAAATTAATAATATTCCAGAATTCTTCTAATTAATCATCTGTGAACATGCACTGCCTACCAATCTCATTTATCTATGAAAAAATGTGTAACTTTTTAGGGATTAACATTTTTTTGTATGTGTCATAAAAGAGCTCTCTTCCTCTCATTCAGCAATAAATTAAAGAAGGTAAATATGCATAAAAAGATGCTAGACAGAGAGGGAGCCATGCTTACTAAATGTAAGAGAAAGGTATTCCAGAAATGGTACATTAGCAATTGTACCAACTGGACAGTTTGAGAAAACTATGGCTTATTGTATGAAAGATAATTTCCTGATTTTTTTAAACTGCACTATGGTTGAAGTATCTAGAGACACGGGGACATCATATCTGCAGTGTTCTTTCAAATGATACAGAAAAGAAAAACTATATAGAGGGTGGAAGGGGGAAAAGGAAGAATTAATGAGAAAGCAAATGTGGTGAAAGGTTAACACTTGGGGAACCTGGGTAATAAGTATATGGTGATTCTGTGCAGTATTCTTGCAACTCTTCTGAAGGTTTGAAATTATTACAGAAGAACAGTTTTTAATAACTTTAAAAACCACAATTTCTATTTCTGTCAGCTTCATGAAAGGCTACTTCCAGAATTTCTGACAGAGGAAACTGAGTTTTGTGGTCTATCATGCCTTCCTCGAGACAAGTGGGAAAGATCAGAGTTCTGCAAAGACAGCAGCAGAAATTTGATCCTTGCAGAGGACAGCATCATTATTCCCATTTTCTACCTGGGTAAACAAAGTGTAATTTCTTGTGGCAGTTTTCTAGATACCAGTGGTAAGCATCAAGGCATACATAAATCCATGCCTTCTGATTCCAAAATATTGTATATGCTTTTAAACTAGTGACCAAAAAGATGATGACAAGATCAATGTTATTTTTAATAGCTTACACTTAAGAATCAAATTCATTCACAGTTAACCCATGGAGACTGTGGGAGGTTTCACCCCGGCCCAAGGGAGTTTATTCTTCAATAATTTGGCCTGTGCATAGTTTTTTCCCTCGAATATATATTTCACAAGTCTTTCCCACACCTACTCGTTTGAGAAAACGCAATTAGTCTGTACAACGGCATGACTTACGAAGAGCCACTTTATGAAAGGTAGTCTCATGAATGTTTTGCTTCTAGACTTTTGAGTAAGGTGTTCCCTTTGCCTGGAATGCTGTTTCATCCTCCATGTCCAATTCCCTTTGCCTAAATGATGCTTCTTGGTGAGGACTCAGCCTACACCTCATGATATCCTCCAAGAGGCCTTCCTTGGTCCAGCACTGAGGTGAGTGACCGACCTTCTGTGTGCTCCCGAAGCATCCTGCCTTTACTCCTACACTTGTCCCTATTGTTCTGCGTTATCACTTTCTATTTACTTATCTATATTTATAGCAGCATTCCATGAGGGCAGTGATAACCTACCATTCATTATGAACCTCTAATCCCTGGCAGAATGCTTTGTACTTAGTATGCTAATAAACATTATTGAATGAACAAATATTGTATCAGTGCTAATTATTCAGGAAAAATATCTATACTAATTTAACAAATATTTTCTATCCACAACTATAGGATGTAAAAATAAGAATTGAGGAGCTCTGAGCCCTACTTTGACTCTCTTTAGCTGGCTGTTTGCCCTCAAGAAAACATTTAACTTCTCGGCAGTGGGGGAGAGGGCCTCCATTTATAAAAATAAGAGTGTTGAAATACACAGTAGCTAAGATTCATTATAGCTCTGAAGTGCCAGTCTTAAATTTCACCTCAAGCAGACGAAGGTGGAGAAAATTAGCATAATGAATGAAGGTATTATATAAATTGTATCTGTTCTGATCTTTCTGATAAAAATCTCTCCCATTTTAAGGAAAGAGGAAATCATTTACTGAAAAAACGGCTTTTGGTTTATCACTGAAAAATAATACATCCATGGCTTTAAATATGTCATCAATTAATGGGTCTAGAGAGGATTAAAAACCAGCTCAGCAAGCTAACATAAATAGAAACCAATCTTTGCAGACCATTTGACTGAAAAAGTATTTAATAACCATGAAACTCTAGCTGGTTTCTTAATAATATTATTATTAACAGTTTTGTCAACATCCATCAAATGTCAGATATCTGCCAGATGTGGTTGAGCCTGGGGCTACAGGGTGGTTAACATAACTTCTGGAGAAGAGGCCATTTGGAAATTATGAAACCAGCATATGACCACATTTGAATCGTTTTGCAATGTGCCTACCAAAATACATTCCTGCAAGCAGGGGAGAATATTACTTTTTCAAGGTCCATACATAATTTTAGACACAAACAAGGCAAGAAAAAGCACACCTTTTTTGATTAACTAGCACTAAAAATCATATGTTACGTCATTTAACTTAATATTCGGAATGAGCTAAGAAAAAATTCTTGAAGGAACATTTGTAATAAACAATAGCCAAATATATGGTTAGGATTCAAAATCTCTCACTTTTGCACATATATCCAACACCAGTAAAAACTCTACTTTAGATATGCTTTTTGCTTTTCTAAGGAGTTTTATGGCCATTAGCTCATTCAGCAATCAAGATGCTACTAAGTGGAATATTTTTAGAGGGCCGTACAGGCATTCGCAAGAGATAACTTATCTGACACCACCCAGGAGGAAATACTTCCTTTGCCCTTAGGTTTTCAAATCAGCACTTGAAAAGCCTGTCTAAAACACAGAGACTACAGGAGAAAGAATGTGGCCACACCCTCTCTAAATGAAATGATTAATAAGTGGATCCTTTAATTTACTTACACCGCATGAGTGAACATAACATTAATTTCAAAATGTTAATTACAAAAGCCATAATTGCCACTATGAGGTCTGAATCTATTTTTTTGTTTTGCTTTGTTTTGTTTTACAAAAGAAAAAATAAATTATTTAAGTTCTGCTATTTTGAGATAGATCCCTGAAACCTATGTCTGGGTTCTTCTGGCCTGGCTCCCCACAGACACCACCATCCTTCGTGATTTCCATGTAAAGCATACACAGCTCTTGGAGACTCATAACTTGTAGGAAAAAACACATTCTTTCCTTCTTTTCCATGGTAACTCACCAACAGTACAATAAGCCAGTATTAAGCAAAGTTTCCTTGTTTTTAAAATTGTATTTCTTAACTAAGTAAAAATAAAACTAATTTACAATTTCTGATTCCTAAAATATAAATAGCCAGTGTAATTTTACATAAAGATTTATCAAAGGTGTAAGTGCAGCTAGCCATAAATTACACAGAAGTAACATTAAACACTGTAATGGGAAAAGTTTTCAAAACAGCCAAAACTACCTAAATGTAAAACCAAGACTTACCTTTTTTTTTTTTGCCTCCGTCCAAAGACCTAAAGAGAGATTCTTCTCTGAACGGCTCACGCTGGAAGTGGAACCTTGGGCTTCTGATTTTATAGAATTTGAAAGAAGACCACACCTAGCAACCAGAAGTTAGTAACGGGCTGCCTTTTGTTTGAAATACTGGGTTCAGTCTTGCTCAAAACAAAGTGAAGCGAGCCTTGCAAAATTACTCACTAAACCAACTCAGAGCTGACAGCACAAAAGAAAAAAAAAAGAAGTACAGATTTTTTTCCCTCTTCAGTTTGCACTGCTTTTTTTACAGGGGAGTAGAACGCAAGAGATTTTCAAGTATGCAGTACTATCCGCCTCAATCCTGATACCAATGATTGGCATACTTTTTTAGTCAAATGAATTGTGAGATGAAAAATCATGAACTTTAAAACAAAATAAAACCCCCTTTGGTTAAGTCCCAGCTTCATCACTAATTACTATGTGATCTTGGGGACATATTTAACTTCCCTGAATTTGTTTCAACTTTTGTGAAATAGGGATAATATCTTCTAGGCTGCCTACTTACTAGAATTCTTATGACAATAAGAAATAATAATTAAGAAATTAAGAAATAATAGGGACTTCCCTAGTGGTAGAGTGGTTAAGAATCATCCTGCCAATGCAGGGACACGGGTTCAAGCCCTGGTCCGGGAAGATCCCACATGCCACGGAGCAACTAAGCTCCTGTGCCACAACTACTGAGCCTGCGCTCTAGAGCCCGCGAGCCACAACTACTGAGCCCACAAGCCCTAGAGCCCGTGCTCCGCAACAAGAGAAGCCACCGCAATGAGAAGCCTCGCTCACCGCAACTAGAGAAAAGCCTGCAAGCAGCAAAGAAGATCCAACACAGCCAAAAATAAATACGTTTATTTTTAAAAATACAGTATATATTTGTAAATTTTAATGTTATGCAGTACTGGATAATCTTCTATTTCACCAGCATTTTTCTTGCCTTCAAAATAAAAGATGTTTTGTGCTTGCAGACATCTTGTTGATATAAATAAGAAATATAAAAGAAATAAAGCTCCAGGTTGTCTCAAAATTTCAAACAAAGTTAACCCTAGAAGTATGATCATTATGACATTCACAGAAAATATTGGCATTAGAGGAAGGCTTATGTACATTAATATTTTATAGAATGTTCTATATAAACTTTAATACAAATAGCTACTTGATATTCTAGAGGATTTTGTTTGTTTGTTTGTTTTGGGGTTTTTTTTTGCGGTACGCGGGCCTCTCACTGTTGTGGCCTTTCCCGTTGCGGAGCACAGGCTCCGGACGCGCAGGCTCAGCGGCCAGGGCTCACGGGCCCAGCCGCTCCGCGGCATGTGGGATCTTCGTGGACCGGGGCACGAACCCGTGTCCCCGACATCGGCAGGTGGACTCTCAACCAATGCGCCACCAAGGAAGCCCCCCTCTCCCTTATTCTCCCTCGCCCTTCTGTCGGTGCTTACCCCTGTGGGAGCACTTACCAAAGCCATTTAAAACTCTCCGTTTACTTGTATGTGCCCCCTCTAGACAGGCAGCTCCTTAAAAGTGGGAGCAGAGTCCCTCTGTCTGCATCCTCAGAGCCAAGCCAGAGAAGTGTCTGGCCCACAGCAGCTGCTCGATAAATATTTATTAAATGAAAGCAGTAATTAATTAGCCGCATCCAACTATAGTGGAAAGAGATGGACCCCTCAAAGCATCAAACACAGAAAAGCACCTATCACCATAATCAGGCACAGAGTGGGTGTTCAACACAAATGTGTTAAATGGATCAGTTAGATATTTCATTAGCATCTATACAACCCATCGTCTTGTATTTCTGATACACACAGATTAAATGGGCTTTTGTGGTCTGGACGTCAGCTCCAGCTCTTAATAGGAAAAAGCCTTTCACGTTCCAAATAGCTTAAGAAGAAACCCTTGGAAGAGAACCTGTTGGTAAGCAGGGGCTGAGAGTACAACAGTGAAACACTGTTTATCAAATTTAGCTTCTATTAATCTACTTTAATTTCTTTTTGCTAAACCCGTAAGTGGATATCTACTTGTCTCTTTAATAAAATTACAAATATTTTCCCTCATTATTTTCTTCCTGTATTCTATCCTTCTTTCCTTTATCTTCATTTTTTTCTCTCAACTAAATGGATTCAATGTTTTAAGAGCTATTATAATACAATAAAGAGATGAACAGAATCATTGACCACATAATTAGGACAAGGTAAAAAGCAAAGCAGTATACAGCATAAATAGAAACAATTCATATTTTTAAAATAAGATCCTAAACAATTGGGCTCTGTGCCCTTGGAACTACTTCATGCTGAGTTCTAGAACATACACTAAAAGTGATCAGGATGCAAGTTGGATTTAAGGGGGCTACCATTTCCAGCAACATGTTAAATAACCTGCATGTGAGATTCTGACCCTTAACAGCACCCTAAGGGGAGCATTTGACTCTCCATACTCAAAAATTACCCACCTAATACACCAGGAATACAGACAGGCATATGCAAACACTTAAGGTCACTTCAGAGACACTGCATCTGTCATAGCCAAAAAAGCCAAAAGACAAACTAAGAAAACTGTGGTCTGCAGGTATGATGTTCAGTCAAGTCCATCCTCAACAGTAAAGCTTTTGTCACTTTCTGGAAGATGACTATGTAGGACAGTTTTTATTTCGGGAGGGGAGGGTTTTGAGGGTTTTCTTAAACAGCTTTGTACAGATATAATTCACATGACATATAATTCACTGATTTTAAGTGCAATTCAATGGTTTAAAGAGCTATGCAGCCATCACCACAATTTTAGAACATCTTCCCCCAATTTCTCCACATCCTCACTAACACTTGTTATTACCTGTCTTTTTTTTTATTCAAACAGAAAGTCACAAAAATTATAATCATCCTCATCAGTTCACTCAGTCCCATGTAATTAATTTTTTTATCTTGATCTTTTGTTAGCACTTTTATGAATTCATCAATTTTCCATTAGAGCTCTGAAATGCTTATTCATTCAGTTCAGCAGTATAGTCAGTTACCAGAAACCTGTACTTGTCAGAGTCTTTTCCATGAATTCCTTGAAGATGAAACCCTTTTATAGAACATTTTTGCAAAAGCATCACAGTACACCCAGAACTGTCTGTAAATGACAAAAGACTTAAAAATGACCACGGTTAAAGATTTGATGAAAGTTCATAATAATGCAATCGACAAGGAAATTTAGTTATTTCTGAGATATACATTTTAAAGTAATAACTAGAATTATGACTTATAACATTATGCCAGAACATATAAGATTTTTAGAAATTTCATGTAACGTCTGAAACATTTATATTAACATATTGCCATACAAAAAACCCAAAGAAAGTTTAGTATTAGTTGTTTTGTTTGTTTGTTTGTTTTATTATAATGCAGGTTCTTATTACTCATCAATTTTATACGCATCAGTGTATACATGTCAATACCAATCACCCAATTCAGCACACCACCATCCCCACCCCGCTGCGGTTTTACCGCCTTGGGTCCACACGTCTGTCCTCTGCATCTGTGTCTCAACTTCTGCCCTACAAACCGGTTCATCTGTACCATTTTTCTAGGTTCCACTACATGCGTTAATATACGATATTTGTTTTTCTCTTTCTGACTTACTTCACTCTGTATAACAGTCTCTAGATCCATCCACGTCTCAACAAATGACTCAATTTCGTTCATTTTTATGACTGAGTAATATTCCACTATATATATGTACCAAATCTTCTTTATCTATTCGTCTTTCGATGGGCATTTAGGTTGCTTCCATGACCTGGCTATTGTAAAGAGTGCTGCAATGACCACTGAGGTGCATGTGTCTTTTTTTTTTTTTTTTTTTGTAACAAGGCCTT
>NW_020172625.1:7109451-7111956 GCF_003031525.2 Neophocaena asiaeorientalis asiaeorientalis
CTTTTTTTTTTTTTTTTTTTTTTTTGGTACACGGGCCTCTCACTGTTGTGGCCTCTGCCAATGCGGAGCACAGGCTCCAGATGCGCAGGCTCAGCGGCCATGGCTCACGGGCCCAGCTGCTCCATGGCATGTGGGAAGGGCATGCATCGGCAGGCGGACTCTCAACCACTGCATCACCAGGGAAGCCCTCATGTGTCTTTTTGAATTGTGGTTTTCTCTGGGTATATGCCCAGTACTGGGATTGCTGGGTCATATGGTAATTCTAATTTTAGTTTTTTAAGAAACCTTCACATTGTTCTCCATAGTGGCTGTATCAGTTTACATTCCCACCAACAGTGCAAGAGGGTTCCCTTTCCCCACACCCTCTCCAGGATTTGTTATTTGTAGATTTTGTGATGATGCCCATTCTAACTGGTGTGAGGTGACACCTCATTGTAGTTTTGATTTCCATTTCTCTAATAATTAGTGATGTTGAGCAGCTTTTCATGTGCTTCTTGGCCATCTGTGTATCTTCTTTGGAGAAATGTCTATTTAGGTCTTCTGCCCATTTTTCAATTGGGTTGTTTTTTTAATATTGAGCTACATGAGCTGTTTATATTTTTTGGAGATTATTCCTTTGTCCGTTGATTTGTTTGCAAATGTTTTCCCCCATTTTGAGGGTTGTCTTTTCGTCTTGTTTATGGTTTCCTTTGCTGTGCAAAAGCTTTTAAGTTTCATTAGGTCCCATTTGTTTATTTTCCTTTTTATTTCCATTACTCTAGGAGGTGGATCAAAAAATATCTTGCTGTGATTTATGTCAAAGAGTGTTCTTCTTATGTTTTCCTCTAAGTTTTATAGTGTCCTGTCTTACATTTCGATCTTGAATCCATTTTGAGTTTATTTTTGTGTATGGTGTTAGGGAGTGTTCTAATTTCATTCTTTTACATGTAGCTGTTCAGTTTTCCCAGCACCACTTACTGAAGAGACTGTCTTTTCTCCATTGTATACCTTTGCCTCCTTTGTCATAGATTAGTTGACCACAGGTGTGTGGGTTTATTTCTGGGCTTTCTATCTTGTTCCATTGATCTATGTTTCTGTTTCTGTGCCAGTACCGTATTGTCTTGATTACTGTACCTCTGTAGTATAGTCTGAAGTCAGGGAATCTGATTCCTCCAGCTCCGTCTTTTTACCTCAAGACTGCTTTGGCTATTCAGGGTATTTTTGTCTCCATACAAATTTTAAAATGATTTGTTCTAGTTCCGTAAAAAATGCCATTGGTAATTTGATAGGGATTGCATTGAATCTGTAGATTGCTTTGGGTAGTATAGTCATTTTCACAATATTGATTCTTCCAACCCAAGAACATGGGATATCTCTCCATCTGTTGGTATCATCTTTAATTTCTTTCATCAGTGTCTTAGAGTTTTCTGCATACAGGTCTTTTGTCTCCCTAGGTAGGTTTATTCCTAGGTATTTTATTCTTTTTGTTGCAGTGGTAAATGGGAGTGTTTTCTTAATTTCTCTTTCAAATTTTTCATCATGAGTGTATAGGAATGCCAGAGATTTCTGTGCATTAATTTTGTATCCTGCAACTTTACCAAATTCATTGATTAGCTATAGTAGTTTTCTGGTGGCATTTTTAGGATTCTCTAGATATAGTATCATGTCATCTGCAAACAGTGACAGTTTTACTTCTTTTCCAATTTGTATTCCTTTTATTTCTTTTTCTTGTCTGATTGCCATGGCTAGGACTTCCAAAACTATGTTGAATAATAACTGGTGAGAGTGGACATCCTTGTCTCGTTCCTGATCTTAGAGGAAATGCTTTCAGTTTTTCACCATTGAGAATGATGTTTGCTGTGGGTTTGTCATATATGGCCTTTATTATGTTGAGGTAGGTTCCCTCTATGCCCACTTTCTGGAGAGTTTTTATCATAAATCGGTGTTGAATTTTGTCAAAAGCTTTTTCTGCATCTATTGAGATGATCATATGGTTTTTATTCTTCAATTTGTTAATATGGTGTAATGATGTTGAGCAGCTTTTCATGTGCTTCTTGGCCATCTGTGTATCTTCTTTGGAGAAATGTCTATTTAGGTCTTCTGCCCATTTTTCAATTGGGTTGTTTTTTTAATATTGAGCTACATGAGCTGTTTATATTTTTTGGAGATTATTCCTTTGTCCGTTGATTTGTTTGCAAATGTTTTCCCCCATTTTGAGGGTTGTCTTTTCGTCTTGTTTATGGTTTCCTTTGCTGTGCAAAAGCT
This sequence comes from Neophocaena asiaeorientalis asiaeorientalis, assembly GCF_003031525.2. Taxonomy (NCBI): domain Eukaryota; kingdom Metazoa; phylum Chordata; class Mammalia; order Artiodactyla; family Phocoenidae; genus Neophocaena; species Neophocaena asiaeorientalis. The sequence goes on from NW_020172625.1 coordinate 7,111,696, forward strand.
TTTAAGTTTCATTAGGTCCCATTTGTTTATTTTCCTTTTTAAGATGGAATGTCCTATAAATATCAATTAAATCTATCTGGTCTATTGTGTCATTTAAAGCTTCTGTTTCCTTATTTATTTTCATTCTGGATGATCTGTCCATTGATGTAAATGAGGTGTTAAAGTCCCCCACTATTATTGTATTACTGTCGATTTCCTCTTTTATAGCTGTTAGCAGTTGCCTTATGTATTGAGGTGGTCCTATGTTGGGTGCATATATAT